>NC_061088.1:74383454-74443454 GCF_015104395.2 Macrobrachium nipponense
TTTAGACTAAAGAGTAAACGCTCTTAAAAAAAACTTGCCTGACATACCGTGTAACGCCAAGGGGTAGCAGACTAGTTTTTGCGAAATTAATACACAACTTGACTGAAGGAAATTGTATTACGTAGTTGTGGACATTAACTAGTGGATCGGAAAACTTTTCGTATTTGTTGACATTTAAGTTAAAGGCTAGCAGAGTATGTCTGGTACTTAAAATACCTAACTGTTGGAGAGAAGGCGAGGTAATTTACATGAGATTACGTTTAACTGTGCTTCTATCAAGGAAGTGAGGGCCGAATTGTGTATTTTAAAACTGTATTAAAATCTTCGTTAACGGTAATTTTGTGGTTCCCCAAAGTGAGGGCCTTTTTGTTTACAAACCCGTATAAAAATCTTAACGCTAATTCCGTGGTTCCCAAAAAATTTTCGTTAAAAAAGGTACGATACAGCCTAGCATGATTTGGGTCTTTATATTTTGCGTGAGACTTCTGTTTCGGGGTTTTTTTCCGAACGAAATGGTCTGTGTTGGGCTTCACTTGTACATTTTTCTGTCAGAAAATTCAGTTGAGCAGCCCTATAATGTAAGGCTAGTTATGGTTACGGCCCTTTTATTTTATTTGTATAAAATTGATTGTTAATGGTGCCAATTCCTGTGGAACTGATCTTCGAATGCATTAAGTCCAGTTCAGCATAAGTTTGTAAATTCTCAAAATTAGGAATGAATTAGAAAGTGAGTTGGCCCACTGTCAATATTTTTCTCTAGTACAATTCGGACCGTAACTATTTGAGCGTTGAGTTTGTCTTGTTGATCACTAAGCGTTTATTGCCTATTCTAATGAACTGCGTTTTTGTCCTACTTAAGGAAACTTATAATTGTCCTTAATGCAATCTGTAATCTGTAAATTGAAGCTTATGTAGGTTTAATGTTTAGGGTTGACAGCCAGTAGTGAATTAAGCGAGCTACCTATTATTGAAAAATTTCCACTAGCCATTAGATTTAGACCAATATCAGTTTGAAGTTTTCAAGGAAAGTGTGGTTTTAAAGGAACCTCTGATAGATTTTGTATCCTGTGGGTCAATAGTGTTATTTGGCTCGTTTAGAGGGAGTTTTCGGAGCATTTTTATTGATTAGAGGATGGCATTGTAACTGCCTTGCTAGCAGCTCTGCCTGCTCTCTTCTCGTTTTAAAGTAGAGATCTAGACCAATGCTGGGCCACGCCAATTTAATGAAATGTGGAAGTCTTTAAATGTAAAGTTTTATGAAATTAGACTGATTAAATTTAGTGACATTAAATGGTCAAGACAGCTGGTCGGGTGTTAAGGTAAAGAAGTTTGGAATGGATAGTGAGCAGATATTTGAATAGTCTTAGGCCTAGACGAGCACCACTTGAGTGCGGATTTTTTTGGAACTGATCCATGCACACGAAACTGCTGGTAAAATACTACTACGTGAGAGCTTTAGATGTCTTCACAACTACGGGGTTCACATTTTTTATTAAGCCCGTCTGACAAATGAGTGATATATAGTAATATTGGTGTCTTGTTCCCTTTAATGAACCAGAACTATTTGAGGCTTTCCAAGAGCAATTGGATGATATCAGTATGTTAGTGCAAAAAATCGTGCTAAAAGGTTTGGAAGAATGCAAGGGCTATCAAAGCTTGGGACAGGAATTTTAGTATTTCTCGTTAGAAAATTAATAATTATTGCAGAAGTTTAGAGAACTCGGTGGCTTACTCACGCTAATATTGTTGCAGAGTGTAGATATGTGAAGTGACGTACTCATGAGGTGGCTAACGTCAGTTGGTTGAAGGATTTTTATGTAGAACATATACGTATATATTAACATTGCAGCTGATGGTTTTTAGGTTTATTAAAGGCCAGTTTTTATTAACTGAAAAAGCTAACCAAAGTAAGACCGTGATTTTCCCACGAGCCAACGGCTTTGAAATTAGACTGCATTTAATATAATAAGGTTTATCTCTTCCGTCCTGTAATTGTACTGATTTTTTTCTATGTTTTGCATAGATATAGAAGGCGCTGAATATAATAGAATTTCGTAGTCCTGGGCTCAGAATATTACTAGGGACAATCATTCCTGTAGCTAATGTGAACTAGGACTGTTACACCCTCTCTCAAACCACATGTAGCTATGCTTAGCAAATATGCGATAGGACAGCTCTATAGTAAACTTTCACCTACGATGGTGTAGATTTTTGTTCAGGATCCATCCAAGAGCCTGTGAAATGTTTGATTTAGAGAATAAGTGAGTTTTAAATTATGTTCAGCAGTTCCCGTGCGCAAATATACACTTAGGAAATATCAAATGCACTTTTAACTGACTGGCCTCTCTGGTGTAGCGAATATTACAGGCCAGTAAGGAGAATGAGAACAAGGAGAAATTGTTATGTAAAAGGTAGCAGGATAACTTTCGCAAGAGTAATTAATCTAAAATTGGTCGTAAAAATAGGTTATTTTGACTTATATAACTCTCACTTGTGGGTGTTTAAAAGTTTTCAGTTCAAAATCCTATAAAGAGTAATATTTTTCCAGGTTTAAGCATAACAGATTTCTAACCTGACTCTCCAGCTACTCCGTATCATCGGATATTAGTCAGCACACCGGGAATCTGGTCTTTCACTAGGAATATACTGCTCGATGGAATAGTCGACGAATTTGTTGAGGTATGTTTTATTCTCTCGTTTTGTCTAGTTCTCGTATTTTCTCTCGTTCACGCGCGCTTAATGAAATTTAAAAGAGGCTTTCTCTCTCTCTCTCTCTCTCTCTCTCTCTCTCTCTCTCTCTCTCTCTGAAATTTACAAGAGGGCTTGTATAAAGCAGTGATAGTTTGCAGCAACAACCAGTCTCTCAATTTATCACTGTTGCCTCAGTATCCATTACTGTAGTTAACATTATCTGGAAGTTAATCTACTGGTATGTAAAGGGCAAGATAGTTCTTCCCTCCAAGTGCGTTCTTGAAAAAAGCGCACAGATAGTATTTTTCAAAGCATGGAGCAAATGTTAGCTCAGATTTAGGAAGTTCTTGGTATTGTAGGTGTCATCATAATTATTCTTGTCCCTGAGAAATGATAGGGGATTATAAATATGGTCGTAGCAGGCCCTCACGAAACCATAAGTGGTTCGTGGTTCGAAGTTCATTAATATATAGACGTGGTTTGAAGTTCATTTATATATTAAGCCCAGAAAAAGTGTTTTTAAAGTGATGCTTAGAGGAGGAGGATGTTCTGAACCTTGGAAATCGGAAAGGTGACTAATTCCTGCTCAAGTTGATTGAAACCAAATAAACTGATTCCAAATAAAAAAACCCAAATTAAGCTTTAAATTCGTTTTTTAAATTTAGTACTTTGAAATCTTAGAAATTGTCCTCTTGACTAGCCTGGTAATAGCAGAATATGCAAGGTGCAGTATTTTTGTAACATACTAATTGGTTTGTTTCTTCTCCAGGACTGGAATGAGGGCTGAAGAACTAGTTTGGTTAATCTTGATGGCCTGGGGATGCCCTGAAAGATTGGCAAGAGTAAATGCCGCTCTGCCCAAAGAGACAAGAAGAGAGGAGCATATCCAGAGGAAGGGCAGCCCCAAAACCTCGGCCCAGAAGAAGGTTTTACACCAAAGAGGAGCTGGAGGAATCCAGGAGGGAAGCAGGGCCCAGCAGAAAAAGAAACTGCTCCAGGTCTGCATCAAGAAGACCCACCCCCCAGCAAACAAATCCTCAGGCACCTAAACCATTGCCAAGGACCATTTTCATCAAAACAATCTATCTCAGGGACAGACTGATGGACTTCTCCAACCGAATCATTAAGGGAGACATCAACGCGGAAACTGTCCAAGAGTACATAGAAGTACTTCTAAAGAGCTTCACTAAAGAGCTTCATTAAAGGAGCTTCCAAGTCCCCCTCCCCCTTACCTCTATGCAGGAGGCAGCGACCAAAGCTGAACCAAAACCCACTCAAACCCCGTCACCTCTACCTTCCACATCCACCCTCAACCCCTCACCTTCCACATCCTCAGAACTAATAACCCACACTCCTCTCAACTCCTCCACCTCATCCTCATCATCACCATCAGTCACTGAAGGCATGACAGGAGAAACTGGAAGAACATACGCACCAAGGGACCCCAGACAGTTCTCCTCAACATACCAATCATGCTGAAGATAATAAACTGGAACGCTGGTGGAATAAGGACAAAGGCAGCCACACTAATTGCAGTCTGCAAAACAGAAAATGTGGACATCATTCTAGTTAAGAAACCATGCTAACAACTGGGACAAAATTCAGAATAACTGGTTATAATGTCTACACAACTCCATGCGTAGGCACAAACAGAGGATTGGCAATTCTCGTCAAGAATACAATCCCAACAGCGAGAACACACAACCCAATCCCCTGTGGCAACAATGTGGAAACCCTAGCAGTGAGAATCACACTACTAAACCAGAGGATAGATATATACAACATATATAGAAAAATACATAGAGAAGAACCAGGAGAACTACAGCTCTCACAGCTCTTCGCACACGCAGGAGATTCACCAACAACTATATGTGGGGACTTCAACGCACATCACCCTCTATCATCCCCATCGACCACAAACCAACCTGGAGAGCACATAGCTATCTCTCTAGATGAGTTTGAAGGAGTGTGTGTACTCAACTCAGGGCAACCTACACACATAAGAGGAGGCAGATTAGATTTGACATTTGCCACAACAACAATCACACCTAACAAGGTGGCAAGTACATACGACACTAGTAAGCGATCACTTTGCCACAGTAACAGTTGGAGATGCAGCAACTACCGCCAATACCGCCGCCTCCTCCGACATGGAACAAAGACCTAGCAGACAGGGTTGTATTTCGTCTAGCCCTTGAAGAGTGGGCAGCACAATACACACCTCCATAAGACATAGATCAGCTAGAAAAAGATCTAGTTGAGGCTATACACAATGCTGCAAACAAGGCAATGCCCATGAGAGTAGGAAGAAGAGACCACACCTACAAAGACTCCTGGTACTACTGCCCAGAAGTAAGAAGACTGAAAACCCTACTGAACAGGGAAGTAAGAAGACTGAAAACCCTACTGAACAGGGTAACAAAAAACTACAGGAAAAGGACGACAACAGAAAACTGGGAACTGCTACAAGCAGTCAAAAATGATGTTCAACAGCAGCTGCAAGAGATAAGAATTGAAAAGTGGATGGAATGGTGTACAAAACTATCACAGTACACATCTCTCTCGGAGCTATGGAAGTGGCTGAACAGAGGACCGGAAAGAAGAAACACCCGTAGCAACTCTCCCTCACCCACTAGAAGAAGCGGAAAGACTGGCAACATCCTTCGCCAGTAGGACTAGCTCAGGTAACCTCTCCCCTGAAACAAGAAGAATTCAGGATCAACTAGCACCGATCAGATGGGAGGAGATCGATGCAGCCCGCCACAGACCAGATGATACTGACACCCCTTACACAGTAGAGGAACTGAAAGCAGTTTTTAAAGCTGGCAGAGAGACAGCACCAGGAGCAGACAGGATAACGTACACCATGATCAGCAAAATGGGTCCTGCAGGAGAAACTGCCTTTCTGAGAATCCTGAACAAAACACACATCGAACACACAAGACCACAAACCTGGCGGCAGCAGGACACGCAGCCAATCCCCAAACCTAAAGATCCAGAGAACCCAAGACCAATCGCATTGGTGTCATGCATTGAGAAAACAGGAGAAAAAATGGTACTAAATAGAATGAAGTAAAAGATTGGTCCACTGCACAAGCAGCTATATACATATCAGGAAGGAGTCGGAACTACAGAGTGCATAACAAATGTTCTCGGCTACATAAATCAGGAGAAGGCCACAGTAGTCTTCATAGATTTTGAAAAGGCTTTTGAACTAGCCAGTCCAGCAGCAATACTTCAATCAGTAGTAAGGAAGGGAGTCAAAGGACACTTCCTAGCCTGGACAACAAACTACGTACTGGGAAGGCAGGCCAGAGTAAAATTCCAAGGAGTGATGTCTACATTCCACGACTTGGAAAATGGCACCCCTCAGGGAGGAATTCTGAGCCCATTTCTATTCAATATACTAATGGAGAGTATAGCCTTCCTGCAGCTTCCAGAAGGCTTAGAAATCTTCATCTATGCCGATGATGTGTGTGTAGTCGCAAGAGGAGCTGTTAGAGTACCCAGAATGCAAAGGGCACTCAATGACATAAACAACAAATCAAATGAGCTTGGCCTTAAAATAAACATAAATAAAACAAAGGCCATGACAATAAAAGCCCACAGACCGCTGCAACCACTAACAATAGGAGCTGAGCCCATAGAATGGGTAGACAGCTACATGTACCTGGGAGTTGTCATAGATCAGCAGCTAACTTTCAAGGAAGAAATAAAGTACTTGAGAGAGAAAGCAAATGCAAGACTGGCCACCATGAGATACATGTCATCCCTGAAGGAGGGAGCAAATGAACACATACAAAGGAAGTACTACCTAGCCTGCACTAGAACATTGGTGGACTACGCTGCCCCCACTCTGATGAGGCTGACAGAGGCTCAAAAAGAATCACTGGAGGTCATTCAAAACCATGCAATGAGGCTCATGCTAGGAGCACCCACATGGACAAGGCTGTGCAACCTCAAGCTTGAAACCAACTTGCCAAAATTAGAGGATAGGATTGCACAGCGAAATGCAAGCACAATGGCAAAGATGTTCCTCTCAAAGATACTCCATCTCTAAGAAAAGAGCAAGAGAGGGACTTTCTAAACACCCAGAGATTCAAACTTCCAGTTCCTATGGTAAGGACCAAAGTGACAACATCAAGAGTCTAGGCATGGCAGAAACACTGCTGCAACTAGGTCCAGACAACACAGGGCACACAAAAACTACCACCCTGGAAGAAGGACACTGCAATATACAAATACACAAGCCTGCCAAGAGCAAAAGAGGACTGCACAAGAGAAGAGCTAAGAGCAGCAGCCTATGAAGCAATCGGAAACACTGAGACCATAGGTAGCACAAACATACTACACCGATGGCACTGTAGATCCTGAGAATCAAACTACGGGAGCTGCAGTATACTCGAGAAACTCACAGCCTGCTGGAGGACCTCCAACCACGCCTCCACTATGCAGACAGTTAACAGCAATAAGACAGGCACTGCTGTACTCACTGGAGAATGAAGGGCCTGTAATCATCCACACAGACTCAGTCCTCAATGCAAGCCCTGCAACAACAGAAAAACAAAGAAAATAAGGCACTGCTGGCTGGAATTAAAACACTGCTACACCAGCACAGCGAAAGAGGAAGACCTGTCACCTTAAACTGGATACCCAGTCACACAGGAATTCCAGGCTACGAGAGGGCTGATGAGCTAGCCAAAAGTACAAAACACATTGACAGAGTGCAAATAAGGATACAACCTGCACTGCAAAACAAATAAAAATTGCTAAAAGACCATCGTGAGTGGGTAGAAAAGCACTCAGTCTGCCAGATGGTATAAGACACAGACTGATCTTGTGCCTCCTCCCATAGACAGGCACACACCAAGAAAACTTGCTGTGATCATCCACAGACTCAGGCTAGGATATAAAGCCTGCTGGGAAGTTTGTGGTAAACAGTGTCAGACCATGTGAACACTGTCAAGAAGAAACTCGGCAACCACTCCTTCACTACCTGCTGGAATGCAGAGAAACAGCACAGCTAAGAGGTGCAGCACAAAATTAATTACCTGCACAAGATGCAGAGCATGCAGCTGCCACAGTCACAAAGACAATCATTGAAAACTTAGAAGAGCATGCCCAGGTGCTCTACAACCTACCTCCACCAAGGTAAAGAAACTAAGAAGTGACATCACCCACCCTCATCACATCCCCTCACTGTAAGGCTCTATCCACATCATCCACTATCATTCTTTTAAAACTTTACCTACAACTGAAATCCTCCCGCAGGGACCCAAGGGAGTAAAGGGTTGGACAAACCCACCTGCACCGCTTCTCCGATATTCGAAAGCCTTACATTCTTTCAAACTTCTTCTATAATATGACATGATGGCCCTCTCTTTTTGACCCCATCATCCTTCCCCTGTCCACTTCTATCTCTACAACTAAAGATATTTCCAATTTCAAAAAACTAACAGTGTACCTAATGAATCTTTTCAGATCACCTACGGGCCGAACAAGGGAAAGGCCCGTGCCAACAAGTATTGGCTTAATACAACAACATCATAATCTTGAGGTGGTCGTGAAGAAGTTTCCCAAGACTATTTGGCAACCTTCTGAGGAGCGTTCCAGCAGAG
This sequence comes from Macrobrachium nipponense, assembly GCF_015104395.2. NCBI lineage: Eukaryota > Metazoa > Arthropoda > Malacostraca > Decapoda > Palaemonidae > Macrobrachium > Macrobrachium nipponense. Next base: position 74,391,764 of record NC_061088.1, read on the forward strand.
AATGTAATTGTCGTATCTGTTTTGAAGTAACTGGTGAAGTCTCTCGCTCACAATCTCAATTAGTGAATTGTAGATAAACTGCAATTAATAAATTTTATTTAACTACTGTTGAACACCTGAACCGTCCACGTTTCGTAAGTCTTGCTTTTAACTCAAACGTTACAATTTTATAAGTTTTGATAGTTTAATCGCGTTTTGAATTTAGCATTAACTGAATTGTTACGATGGACTGAATAAAAAATTAATCTTAATTCCATCATTCTTTTCCTTGCCAAAAATTATGGGTGGGAACTTAGTTTCTCCAGTTACTTTGCACTTGATAGAAGACGTTGCATTGTTTAACTTCACTGTAGAAGTTGAAACTATGTAACTTTTATATATTAGTAGAACTTGGAGAGACTGACGTTGCTTGATGGATTAAGTATATTGGATCGTTCATATAGTGACCCCAACCAACCTTTGGAGGAATTTATTCCTCCAAGCCCCAACCCCCCACTCCCCCCCACCCACAAAGGGTTTTCAGTTTATCTAGCACTGTTTCTTGGAAGTTATCTTAAATATTTATTTTAACCTTTACGGTAATTCCCAACGAGCTCGTACTGAACACACTGCAAAGGTGGAGACATACCGGGTTATAAGAGCGCCTCAGTGGCATGGTTGGTATGATGATGGCGTCCCACCTCGGTGGTCACGAGTTCGATTCTCGGCCAATCCGTTGAGGGGAGAGGTGTGTATTTCTGGTGGAAGTTCACCCTCTACGTGGTTCGGAAGTCACGTAAAGCCGTTGGTCCCGTTGCTGAATGACCACTGGTTCCATGCAACGTATAAACACCATACAAAGAATACCGGGTTAAAACACTTTGGGGTCACTATCTAGGAAAGATCCTGTATTTTTGAATCTTTATAGTAAATCTTTTATTTTCAGTTCCTATAAATAACATGTACTGAGTGAAATTTTGTCCTAGGTTGAAATAATGCCTTAATAGCAACTAATGGAAATGTAAACAGCTAGTTAGTTTTACTAGATCCTTAATACATAAGTTATTTTGCTGATTTAATAACTTGACCTAGGGTTTTAAGTGCCAGATAAACTTGGCACATTTCTATTGAGTTTCAATATTGATGACAAAGGTTTTTGGAGCTTCAGTGAAAATAACTGGTGGTGGTGCACGAGTAATTCGAAAGTAAACGGCCATTACTTCATTGCAATTGGATGCCATTATATTACCAGAATTAAACCAGATTCATATGGAGTAAATAATCCTCCATTAAGTTCTGGTAGCTTGGATAGCAAAGTTCCATCTAAATTTATATGCCGTAGTGTTTATTACTCTTGTTAAAAGAAATCCCCTTGGTGTTCTCAAATGGGGAATGCTGATATTTAGAATTATTAGCCGAAGTCTCTTTTAAAGAATCTCTTCAGACACTGCCTTTTAACTTAGCACTATTTTAATATTTCGTAAAATACCCATAATTGGTTTGGGCTCAGTGGTATACATATTTTCTACATGTCCATTCTTGCCTTCATTGCAGTGTCATTATGTACTTAATATTGTTTTAGTGGGGTTTAAAGAAAACCTTCATGCTTTTAAAAACCTATTGTATAATAGGTTTTGTGGTAAGCTGATCAAAACTGAGTGAAACCAGAAGGGAAATTACTGTATAGACCCAGCCAGGTAGTGTTAAGCACTGTCGATCAGTTGGCAAGACTTGTTAACTTCCCAGACATAAATGAAAGAGTTCTGGTTCTCCAGAAGGTTTAAGGTTGAGCTTTGTTTACATTGCTGGACGCTTGAACTGAACTGTCCTTGATTCATAGACGTTAGGTTAAATTTTTAGTCTAAAACATAGCTTTAAAAAAAAACTTTGCTAAAAGAAACTTTGCAGCTTGGTGAATTAAAAGGGTAAATACTAGGTTTATTGATCTTGTCCACAACTTCCTGCTTAGATTAACGAAAGATAAGCTAGGTCTGTACATAGGTAATTTTTTAAACCGAATTTATTCAAGGCCCAGCGAAGCTGAAATATGCTGCGTGCAAAACAAAACTAGTGTACAGAATAACATACCTTTGCGTCTGTGCCAAACATAAGTCGGCAGTAAACTTCATTCCCTGGCCAATTGCTCTTGTACGTATTTTCACTGGAATACAATGTTACTTTGACGAAAGAAAATTGATACTTAACGAAGCTGCAGACACTATTTATGGCTTGGACACTGTGTTTTAAATATATGCTTAAGAAATCTAGTTTCGCTTTCGACCAAGGAAACTTGAGAGCCAGTTTCTTGCTTAGGAAAAGATACAAGTTTTAAACGCTACGTAGTTTTGAAGTCTGTTAATTAGATGAAGCTGGATGCTGTGCGCTTGTGGCTAGCGATGTTTCTATTGTTATTAAATCGTTGCAATAAATGACAGCTGTGACGTTGCGGGTCACGTATTTGAATCTACCATGAAATCCTTAATATAAGGAAGTTAGCATCTAGATCTTTATGATTTAAGAAAAATTATATAGGGTTTATGCTAATGTCCTTTTATTTTGGTGATACTTTTTTTCCACATGCTATTGTATGAATTTGTATTAATCAAAATATATGGGTCTCAGTGCTAACTTTTATTAGCTATATTCTGGCCGGTTAAGTTTCGGCCCCATTAGTGTGTGTGAGCGATAACAGGCTATGGCAGGCTCACTTAAGGTAGATTCTTGAGTGAGCTATATGCCTGCGAGAAGTTTGTTTGGCGCCCGCTGAGAGCTGCCTACTTACCGGTACCGGCCAATCAGCGGCCGCCAAACAAGTACTTGTCTTGTAAGCACGGGGCTCATCCATGAATCTACCCTAAGTGGCCCAGGGAGTGGTGGTGATTGTATCACACCATGGGGTAATTCTACAGAATAGTCCCGCACGGTCTGCAAGGAACGTAACCGCGGGTACGACATCCATTTTTGATTGGGGCGTCCAATGTATTTCGCCGTTTTTAGTACTGGCCCCTGGGGGTTAATTACAGTCGTCCGAATAAATATTACTTAAAATTCTTGTTCAGGAGGTAAAACTACATAGAAAACCGCAACTGCCATAGTCTAGGCCGCTGCGGAATAGTACTGTAGATCTACCCACTATGGTACTCTTATAAGAAAAAAAAAAATCTGCAAAAGGTAGATCCACATTGACTTTTAACATGAACATATGTCGCCTTTGATCTTAACACAAGGCGTTTGAAAATTAAATAGGGGTTAATTCTAAATTTTATTTATTTGGCAAACATAAAATCTTTAACTGCGAATATATCATTGCACTGACTTAAATCTTCATTGATTTCTCAAAACAACGGAAACTTGCGAATCATAGTTTCTCTCGAAGTTAGTTTAGTTTACTATCCAAAGTGGTTTTCTTTAACCAAAACCGTTTTCTTTTAAATTCAATACTCCCAGGAGTACTTATCGAAATAGGAATGTTTTTTTTTCTATTAGTTTTTCACGATAATCCGATACCTTGACCGACTCGCATGGACTGCATTGGATAAAGCAAATTATATGCATTTCAAATGAGGAGTACTTAGTTTAATTTCGTGCCATATAATAGAAAGATAAGACAATTTTGATAAAGGGAAAGTAGTCTATCCCTGCATACAAAATGAGCCAATGAAATGGATTTTATCTGTATGCAGGTAGCCTATATGGCGAAGTATTGACATATTTCATACTTTATTTCTACGGTCTACGTAAAAACGTTCTCTACATAATATTGGGGGGACTTATGTACTTAATGACTAGAATTTTCATGAAATAGTATAGAATTTTCATGAAATGGTAAGCCTTTGTCTTATGAAAAGCTCGTTCAGATTGAAGTGTTATTGTTTTACCTACAAAAGTAAGCTCATACGGAATGGTCACCCATTCCAGATATGACCAAACACAATGTTGCTGAACTTTGGTGATAGCGAATGGCGAGTTGCCTAACTGTTGCATGCAATGGAATAGAGTATGCGGGAGTTGTTACTGTGTTGGATTTCTTCTTGATATATAACCCATTCTCGATTCTTAGGAGCGATGAACTGTACAGTCTCTTCTCTATTCATAAAACCGACAAATATGGGCCCCGTGTGTGTGTGTGTGTGTGTTAGGCCCCGTCCACAAGGTCGAGCTTTGGTCGACGAACTTTGTCCGATGTGACGTCAGAAGCGGAGAAACTGCGAAAAAGTCAGAACTTTACCGCAGTTTCTCCGCTTCTGACGTCACATCGAACAAAGTTCGTAGAGCAAAACTCGGCCGTGTGGACGGGGCCTTAATACGAACTTCGATCTGCATGAATTTTCAAGAGAACAAGTTTAGTTAAGTGTCACTTATTGTCCATTTAATATTGGCAAATATTGCATATCTGGTCAGAGCGCAGCATCATAAACGTGTGCACTGGTCCGTACTGTATAATTTTTAAGCCTGGTAATCTATTTTTTTTACCCAATGTCGTTTGACCCGTAGGAATGTGCGTAATGACGAACAAATATTGTTTAGGCTTTTTTCTTTTGACAGTTTTTATCTTCCAGGTAGATAATAACAGCAAAGGGGACGAACACATCAGAAGAGATGCCAAAAAAAAAAAAAAAAAAAAAAAACTGCAAGGATTAGCTCAAACGACTCTTAACTACAGAAACCTTTGAGGCCATACAGGTAAGGTGGTGGTGTGTTATTCCCACGGATGCTCATCATTACGCTATTAACATGACCCACGACCGACTTCGTTTCTGTTTTACAGTCTTTAAATATAGGGACACCTGACTAAGTTTTCTGTTAGCTGTAACATCTTAATAAATCTCACCAAATTTGGCGTTTCAGGGGAATTATATTTTATCCATGCGTGAAATCATATAAAATAATGCCTTTTGCTCCTTACATTTTGCAGTCAAGTTGAGATGGAGAATGTAAGAGTGACGTAGGCACATTCTATCGGTCTAGTGATTTTCATTTGAGAGAGGAAAGAAAGCGGTCAGTATAGTACGAGGTTCTAAGCGAGGGAATGCTTAAAGGCTTTGATTAATAGTTTTCATAGTTGTAGAACCTCTGAATTTCGTTTTTCGATGATGGCGTTATACACAAATTTTTGAGAGAGAGAAAGAGAGAGAGACTTATAACTAATTGTGAAAAAGGTATGCAACGTTTAATATAAATCACGATAAATAGTCAATTCACTCGTAAGCCTTGAAGCACATTTCAGCATTTTGAGTAACTTAAGCACTACTGTAACTTATTCTCTTGTCTCGACTCTCTGTCCATCTTGATCCGTGGTTGCTTCTCGTGCTAAATTGGTTCCGGTTGCCTCTTCCGCCGGACTCCTGATATATGTTGCAAGTTCCTAGGCGTTAATTTTTTTACGGTGCTCTTAGCTTAAAGTGAAAGTGTTTCTGTCTGGCTTACATTATGGCGCACTTAAGGGAACATTTAAAATTGCGAGGGATTTCTAAGGGAATCTTTGATTTTTTTTTTTTTTCATGGAAACTTGGAAACGGCTAAGACTTCTTAATAGGAACTCTTGAAATTGCAATGGCATATTAACGGAAGTTTGAACCGATAAGGGAATTTTAAAGGAACTTTTGAACCGATAAGGGAATTTTAAAGGAACTTTTGAACCGACAAGGGATTTAAGGGAACTTTTGAACCGACAAGAGATTTAAAGGAACTTTTGACTTAAGGGAATTCTAAAGGAACATTTGAATTGTCAATGGATTTTTAAAGGAACTTTTGAAATGAAAGGGTTTTTAAAGGAACTTTTAACTGACAAGGGATTTCTTATGATACTTTTGAACTGGCACAAGACTTTTAATGGAACTTTTGAATTAGAACGAGACTTTTGATGGAATTTTTGAACTGACAAAAGATTTTTAGTGGTACTTTTGAACTGACAAGGGACTTTTAATGGAACTTTTTGAACTAACAAGGGATTTTAAATGGAAGTTTTGAGCTGACTTGAGATTGTAATGGAAATTTTGAACTGACCACGGATTTTTAACGGAACTTTTTAACTAATATATGATTTTTAATGGAACTTTTTAACTAATATATGATTTTTAATGGAACTTTTTAACTAATATATGATTTTTAATGGAACTTTTTAACTAATATATGATTTTTAATGGAACTTTTAAGCTGACCAGGGATTTTTAATGGAAGTTTTGAATTGACAAAGGATTATGAATGTTAGTTTTGAACTAGGGATTTTTAATTTAAACTTTTTAATTGACCTGGGATTATTAATGGAAGTTTTTAACTGACAATGGATTTTTAATGTAACTGGAACTAACAATGGATTAAATGGAAATTTTGAACTGGCCAGAGATATTAATGAAACTTTCTAACTGACCATGGATTTTTAATGTAACTTTTGAAATGAGAAGGGATTTTTAATGGAAGTTTTGAATTGACCCGGGATTTTCTATGGAACTTTTGAATTACAAGGGTTTTTAAATAAATTAATCGTGAGGGTTTTTTTAAAGGAACAATTGAAACGCCAAAGGACGTTTAAGGGTACTTCTGAATTAAGGGATTCTAAGGGGATTTTAATTTTTTTTTTCAAGTAAGTTTGAAATTGCAAGTTATTTGTCTTAACAGGGAAGCTTGAGATTCAGATAAATTTGAAATTTCTTTTGAATACCACTGAAATGCATACAAGTTACTACAACCTTTGCGTTTTGCTTTTGATCACAATTAGTGAAAATTACTGTCAACAATAGGATTTCCTATCTGTGCGATGTAATTTTTGGGTACGGAGTCAATGAATTCCCCCATCTGAAGTGATAACTCGCAGTTGTCTTAAATACTTTTCAAGATAACGAAAGTTTGGTGAAATCGAGAAATTAGAAAGCTTTAGATGTTGAAAGAAGGGTAATATTAGATAACACTGACCGTAGATACGAATGTTGGTTTTGAAATAATATTGAACCAGTCTGTCATAGAACACTATAAATTAGTTTGTTAATGGGGAAGTCTTTTAAATTAACGGATTTGGAAATATGGCTAAATGACTGATACCACTAAAGGACAGCTGAAATGACCTCTATTTCCTTACTGTGAATTGGTACCAAGAGTTGAAGAAAGACCCTTTTCTCGTGTGTTCAGTCTTGATACACTTTTAAGATTCGAAAGGTTGGCCTGAGGACTAGTTTCATTGCTTCCTCATGAAACTTGTCCACGTTTAGCCTAAAATCGATTAAGATACTGTATCAAGCTTGAATGCGAATGAAAAGGGTCTATACAAGTCTTCATAGAGCATGATTATTCCTTACTTATATGAAGTTTTCTTGTCTATTACAGAGAAAAGGACCATAAACGCGAATGAACAGGATCGGCCAGAAGACCGGTGGGCAAGAGGACCGAACGGCGGAATATCAGTTGTGTAACTCTATACAGTTGCCGGTATTCCAGGGCAGTATTAAAGAATTTATGATCGAGGCGTCCAGAAATTTCTTATAAATTTTTTTATTTTTTTGCCACTGGGGGCCCAGTTTCGGTATCAGGCTTTTTGGAACTCTTATCCTGTTTAACTTTTTAAAATAGTTTAGTATGAAAAATAAAAAAAAATTTAGTTTGTTGGTTTTATAGAGAAAAACTAGTTTAAAGAAAAACCAATGTAAAATTATTATATGTATATCTAATGTATATTAATAACAATTGTCTTAGATTAAATTAAAATTTCTTGACATTCCTCAATATTTCTATTCCCTAAATTATTTTGCTAGCTTATTTTAGGAAAATTTATTTGCACAACCTCAAACCATGCAAATGAGTCAATAAATGTCAAAACCTCTACTAGGCAAGCATTTCGGAACAAAGAACTGGCAAAACCAATTGCCGAGTAGCTTCACCTTCGGTTGGTTCGTTACTACATTTTCTGCCATCATTACAGATGGTAGTGTAGATACACCTTCGTCTACCATCAACACAGGGGGTCGTGTAGATTCACTCTCGGTTTAGTTTTTGGAGATTGTGCATTTTCTGCCATCTATACAGGCGGTTTTGTAGATTCACCTTCGGGACCGTCCGGTGTTGGACTTCTTTTTAAGATTAAATTTCGGCAAACACTTGACCAGGTATATGGAATGAATGGTCGACCAGTGATATGCTTTTTCCCTTTGCTGTGAGCTTCTCTGTCATCCTTTCCTGAAACGAATTTAGCATTATTGTTCATCTCAAACTACTAACTTTCTCATCAAATCAGTATTCCGGCTATATAAAATGCCTGCTTTAAGTTTAGCTTAACATGAGACCCTTCATACTGGCATCACTGAGAATTATTAGTACTTTCAAGTTATTCGCACTCTCTCTTCCATTACAGAAAGGTTATAAGCGAAACATTAAAACAAAGCAAACATAATTAATTTATAATAACCATCTGTCAGCCAATAAGGAAGTCAGGAACCAAATATACATGAGATTATTCAATTTACGCTAAATGTTGGTATTTGAAATTGCAGGGAGACTATGAAGGCGTTTCTTAATAATTACAAGTCAATCCTTGGGTAACGTAACAATGCCAAATACTAATATTATCTATAGCAGTCTTTGACTTCTTTTTCTACAATAATCAATCTCATTTCCAAAATTATTCAAGTTCCCCTCCAGCAATATATACCACGCATAACTATACGTAGGGAAGGTGAAAGCGTTGGTTGATATATATAAAAAAAAGTCAGGTTGCTAAGATTATGTCGGGAAACTATATCGAACTCTACGTAACTCAAATTAAATTTTTACCGGGGATCAAGCTAAGTTAAGCAGCTTTTTGGACCCGTATTACATTGACAAAGTTTTCATTCCAAAAGTAATCATTAACGCTACACTAAACAGAGAGAGAGAAGCCGATGTTTACTAAGCCAACACTACTATCTCGTTTTCACAACGCTTAATGTTAGTCCTCAGATTACTAAGTTGGAACTAAAGAATTATTCTGTATCATTACATCATCTTAATAAAGAAAGCGCACCCTACTTCTCCCGTAGCCACAAAGATTTTTATTCCACCCTCTGAAATGACCCTAAATTTGGGTGGTAACGTGAATTATAGTTATAAACCGACTGAACAGACATGAAAACAGACTCCTAAATACTGGATGGAAAGGCAATTTCAGGTAGGCCTTGTGAAAGCAGAGGGTACCAAAATGAATGAAGTCAGCGGCAGGTGTTGCCAAGGGATATAAGGTCGATGTTGGTGCCCATCCACAGCGTCACCTCTGAGCCTTTAGTTCTTTTGGAGGAAAAAGCATTATTAGAGTGCAGAAGGGTGGTTCCTGGTGTGCGGGCAGCCCAGCGTTAAGGGTAGGACGAAGAGAGGAGCTGGTAGATATGTATAAGAATAGGAAGAGTGGGATGGTGAGAGCATGGGAATCAAAGTAAACAGAGAAAATAGACGAGTAGAAAAACAGAAAGGAAACGTTCAGTCAAGAAAGCGGACTGCGAATGCTGTGGGGAAAGGTGTGCGGGGCTAACTTGATACTACTATGCATTTAATGTTGTAGATGGCGTCACAAAGAAATGCTCAAGATTGCAAACTATACAAGGAGTAAGGGACTCACAATGACTAAAATTTTTGAGGGAGAATTAGGAAAGAGATAAAGGCAGGACTCCATATTGGAAGAAGTTGAGACTTCTGTTACCTTTTGAACACAATGGACTATTAAGGAGTACCGAGATGGTACAAACGACGATAAGAGCTCTTTATTAATGAAGTGGACAAAGATTGGTATTAATATCCTTATACTAAGCAACCGAAGAATTACGATCTAGCATAAGATTTGTACTGCAAAAGTGTAGCTGAAGCATGTGAGCTGACAGCGGTATAATTTGGTTCGAAAGGCAAATGCCAAGCTAATATACCTAGATCGTGATGCTAAAGTTCATAGGCAAAGTGCCGTGGGAGATGGTGACGATGCAAGTGATAACCGGAAGCTGTAGAACAGACAGACGGTTTGGGGCATATGAGAAGACGAGATGTGGAAAAGGTAGTCAGTAAAGCAGTTGCTAAATTAATACCAGGAAATGACTAGCAAAGGATATAGGCCCCATTGAGGGGATTGGGAGCAGAGATTCAGCCAGAAAGTGCACCAGAGAGTGAAGAGAACCCTTCCACCGTCTGACAACCTCAAAGAAAATGACGTCAACTTTCCTATCTGGAGGAGGATTATCGACCTCGATGGAGCTGCTAAACCAAAATACTTAGATTCCCTTCAGCAGTCAATTTATCGAAAGATTAATACAGCAATTGCTTTGAGAAGACTGGCACAGAAATGCAGGAACTTCCTATTCACTGGTGATTGTTTTCACTTGTTTTAAGCGAAAACATTGTTCCTCTCTGAGGCTGTACTTAAGTTTACTCTAAATAAGAAACTACTTATTGTGTTCTGTGACAGTCGTTTACCAACTTAGCTCTATGTAAACTAGACAAATTCTGAATTTTTATGAATGAATTTCTACCTTATTATTCCCTTTATATACTCAGAACGGTCGTAACATTGAACGGAGTGAATAATTTACAAACTAGTCGATTACATTCTGCTCGAAAGGGAAAGAACAAACGAGAGCCTTCACACAAAAGTTAGTTCGGTTGCTTGGCAAATATATTTTATGGTAAAAATAGACCCCTGATGAATGCCAGTCAGTCAGTCAAAGTCACAGAGAAGCACCACCAGATCCTTTGCTCCCTGACAAAACAAACTCTCCGAAACTGTCAAGGTCATCCAACCATTTCTTCACGCCCTGTCACTCTTCAAACATTCTTTGACGCACCGATTTACACACCCTATCGTATTTGAATAAATGGTGTAACTTTTACTTTAGTCTGTACTTTATATTAGACAAGTTGCTTATATCAAAGCCTTAATATAAAGTTTCCACGCCTATAATACATACGACTAGGTGACTCACTTGGCCCCTTAATTCAAATGTCAGTGAACCTGACTCAAAATTTGTCTAATTTTGATTCAATACGCCCAAAAAATATCTAGGAACTTAGCATCCTTAAGCAGTAAGTTTGGAATTTTGAGAACTCTTAAATTGAGCCCAAATGAATAGATGACCTTTACAGTGGTTTTTGAAAACCATGACTACGCAAAGTCAGTAGCTAACAGAGCAATTTAATACATAAACCCAAGCTTTATTCTTGGACAAACTTTGATTTTACGGGCAAATTATGCTGCTTTAAGGAGCGTTAGGGAATAGTTCTTCTAATAAGCTACTTGTTAGTACTTTTGTTAAGTCGTTTCAAATGCCGTCACCATCGATTTTATTAATATCTGCAACCAACGAAGAATCCGAAGCCACACATTTGACAATTATATGAAAGAAAGTTTAGATGTTTAAATGTTGCAAGGCGAAAAGAAAGTCGAGAACATTGTCTACGACAGGTCTAAATCAGTAGGGGTATTATGATTTCTTACCTGGGTTCATTTGTTTGGAATGAACGTTCGTCCAAGGGAGCTTCGGCGTCATAATCAAGATGATGTCACGCCAGTTTGATTAGACATAAATAAATCAATGGGAGCTTGATAGTAGGAAACGGAAGTGAAGAGATACTGCCTTTCGCTCGGAGATCGCACATCTGAAAATTGAAGAGGACATTTCACAGTTCTAATAAGTACAATTACAGATTTTATTTTTTATTTTCATTGTGTGTGTGTGTGAGAGAGAGAGAGAGAGAGAGAGAGAGAGAGAGAGAGAGAGAGAGAGAGAGAGAGAGAGAGAGAGAGAGAGAGAGAGAGAGAGAGACTTCGCCTGGACGCTTCCATTAGCACGTATGTAATCTGAGAAGAAATCATATCTGTCAGATTCTCGCGACTCAACAAACATTTTGAAACAAGATCAATGGATATTTCGGAAAATCCCCAAGTTTGAAAACAGGCATATTAATTCTAATTGTGTAAAAATTTCCTATTTTGTATATTTTCTTGCAACCGTGCAATATATGTTGCGATTGCGCAATTGTGTAAATATTTATATGTAAATATTCTTTACACAATATACTGTGTAAAGAATTCCTTAAAACTGTGCAGTAGTTTGAGTAAATTGTTCCTTTTAACTGTGTGCTGTAGAAATATTTCTTTAAAAATGTGCAATATTTTAAAAATATCTAATTAAAATTTTGCAATATTTTGTATGAATAGTTCTTTAAAAATGAAATATTTGATGAGTACATATTTCCTTGCAACTGTGCAATTTTAAAATTTAACTTAAAACTGTGAAATATTGTGTAAATACTGCCTTAAAACTGTGCGAGTGTTTCTGTAAAACTTTGGAATATTGTGTAAATATTTCCTTAAAACTCTGAAATACTTGTGCAAATATTTCCTTAAAACTATTTTATTGAGTAGATATTCGCTTAAAAACTGTGCAATATTTTGTGTCAATATTCCCTTAAAACTGCAATAGTGTGAATAATTCCTTCAAACTCTGAAATATTTTATGAGTAAATATTTCCTTGCAACCGTGACCGTGCAATGTTTAGATATTTACTTAAAACAGTGCAATATTTTGCGTATTTCCATCAAAGCGGTGCAATATTTTCTGTAAATATTTCCATAAAAATGTGCAATATTGTGTAAATTATTCCTTAAAACTTCCGCAATAGTGTAAATATTTTCTTAAAACGGCAATATTTGTAAATATTAACCTCGGTGTACAATATTGTGTGAATATTTCCATAAAGCTGTGCAATAGGGTAAATCTTTCCTTAAAACTGTGCAATATTACGTAAATATTTCCTCAAAACTGCAATTGTGTAAATATTTCCTTAAAAGGGGTGCAATATTTCCTTAAAACTGCAATATTGAGTAAATATTTCCTAAGAACTGCGCAATATTTTATGAGTAAATATTTCCTCGTTAATGTGCTATATTTTGCAAAATATTTCCTTAAAACTGAACAATATTTTATATAAATATCTCCTTAAAACTGTGCAATATTTTGTAAATAATTCCTTAAAACTGAAAAAGTGTAAATATTTCCTTGAAACTGTGTAATACTTTAAAATAATTCCTTAAACCTGAGCATTATTTTGTGTAGATTATACTTTGAAACTGCAATATTTTGTAAACAATTCCTTAACTTAAAAATAGTGCAAATAATTCCTTGAAACTGTGCAATATTTTGTAAACAAGTCCTTAAAACTGACAAATATTTTAGCGTAAATAATTCCTTAACACTGCAGTATTTTGTAAATCCCTTAAAACCGCAATATTTTGTGCAAACTCTTAAAACTATGCAATATTTTATGAGTAAATATTTCCTTGCAAATGTATATTTTGTGTAAATATTACATAGCTGCTGTGCAATGTTGTGTAAATATTTCCTAAAACTGAGCAATTTTATACTCCACTTCCAAAGTGCAAGAGGCATTTAAATCAACATATATGTTAAAACAAATTCTGTACAGCCTTCTTGCATGCAACTTACCATGGTGGAATAAAACATCTCCCTAAAGGTTATCTCTAGTACATCATTCGTTTTGGGGTCTTTCAACATTATTTTGGCCAGTATTGGAACAGGCGAAAACCAGTAGCTATTAGGTAATCTATTTCACTGAAATGCACAGTTCACAGGAGTAAGGCATTCCAAACTTCTCTATACATTCAGAATGCTCCACAAACTTGCAATAGGTAGGTCGTCCTTTTATCAGTCTGAACAGAAAAAAACTCTCGTTACTTAAAACTTACCAAGACTGTTTGCATTTGATAAGAATACGGTGGTACCTCGTTTGTCGAACGTTTCATGTGTCGAACTTTCCGTTTTTCGAAAAAAATTTTCGAGAAAATTTTGTATCGTTTGTCGAACAAATGCTCCTACCTCGAACTGACTGATTATCTAGTTTATACTTGTATTCGACGGCCTACTGGGTCTTACAAATTAAACTGTATTAATTTATTTTTTAATTTACAATATATGGTTTAATGATAATATTCGACAAAATACATGAAAATATAAAGCATTTAATATAAAATTTAGCTTTCAATATAACATTTAGCATAAAAGATTTATAAAATCGTACGTAACCGAGGTAACGTCACGCTCAGCTGACTTGAGACTGAACGAGGGAGTGTTGATATGTTGAGAGAAAGAGTGTGTTAAAATATTACTGTATGTATGTAAAAGCAATAACGATTCACATAAGGGAATTTCTCAATAATTTTAACGTAATGATAAAGTATGAAAACAATCAAATGCAATAAAAAAAAGTCTTAATTGAGCCAGTGTCCAGTGCGCCGAGTGAGACGGTCTAGTTGAACAATATTAACAAAATAGTAAATGAAAGAACAAAGCTTTTCACAGTAAAATTTAGCACAAATGATAACCAAAATCATTCGTCATTGTGGTGATACACAGCTAACTTGAGGTAGAGGGAGGTAGCGTTTATATTTTTTAGGAATAATGAATGAATGATTTTAAGTTATCGTGCGTCGTGGTATTGTTGATGGGAGAAGAGGAGGCAGTAAAATCTTTACTATATGTACGTAAAAGCACTACCAATTCATAAAGAATAAAATGTAATTTCACAATAAATTGAACTTAATGATAAAATATGAAAACAATCAAATGCAATACAGAAAAAAGGAAAAAAAAAAATGTCTTAAATGAGCTAGTGCTCGGTGTGCCGAGTGAGACGGTCTAGTTGAACCAAGGTCAAGAGAATAATTATAAGGTCTTGCCATGCGTAGCTTAAACCGTAGTCAGGCCCCTTAATCTATAGCAATTCTGCCTTTACTTTCTCTTTTTTTTATTTTCCTAAATAGTCATAAGAGAGAGCATTAGAACATTTTCGCAAAATAACATTGAAATTATAGAAAACCTATCTTTGGTCTCTTCTTTTTATCCGTTATTAAATACTATTATGTTTCAGAAAGAAAATAGTCAGAATGAAAACTATATCTTAATATATTAATTAATCAATCATGAGCGAGTTTTAAAGAACAGTCTAAACAATAATATAAATGTCTAAATTACACATTAAACAAATCTCCATAAAATCACATTTTGCACATATATAGCTATGTCGCTAACTTTTTCAATCTATGCACCGCTTTTCTGGAACTACTAATGTGTGTGTTCAAATTTCGAATTCTAAAAACTACATGGCATGGAACAAAATATTTCGACTTCTGAAGTTATTTGGATGTGACTGCTAATTCTGCTAATTTAATTATCGCTCCTTTTAAGGCTGTTAAAACATTTTCCTCCCATGGTGAGAATCAAACATCCTATCCATACATTTCAAATGATCAAGAAACACTAGGTTTTATTAGTTTCCCTTCACTAAAGCTTATGGCACCAATCTTTGTGTCATTTTCCTGTTACTTTTGCTACTAAATTTTCCAGTTGTGGAAACTTGCCAGCAATGAACCCGCCAACATATGGCATCTTCCCATGTTTGTTCTTCAACTTCCTGGTCTTTGAAGTCATCACTTTGATCATCCTTATTAAATACACAATACTGGTAAGCAAAATAAAATTGCTGATATACTGGGTTCTTTCTGAAGGGAATTTCCTTCTTCGAATGATGCGTCTTTCTTGTCAGGGACGTGGGAAAATGAGGCGGATGTTACATTTTCACTGTTGCAGTTTTAAACGTTGCTCTTTGAGCTTACAAGTGTGCTGTCTTTTTCTAAAAGGCTCTGAGACGATGTTTAAATGCAATTGGTGATGGGTGCTGATCGTAAGCTCCCATTTGACTTTTGCAACCAAAAAAGTGCCATAACCCAGCCTGATTTAGTCTGCAATTTAGAGTATACGTCATGCCAAGTTTTCATTTTGCCATTTTCAGCAAGTTAGACAAAGGATAGAGCATTGTACTTTTCTTCACTTTCATTTCTCTAGCGGTTCTATTCATGTCTTGAAAGATTTTGTCTTGCATTTACAGGTTTAGTCACGTAAGCATTTCTTGATAATATTCTATCTGTTGGCAGTCGAGAATAAAACGGATCAAACTATATATCAACAAGCCGAATGAAATGACTTGTAATTTTCCAGCCCTTCTCTCTTCAAATATCCTTGGTTGTCGACGTGATCAAAAGATTTATAAGTACTTTTGGACAGCAGTTGCACGGCAGGTTTAACTTACATTCGTTGCATACCTATAACAACATTGATATGTTTTTCAGAAAGTTTATAAGCTGTCCGATGATCACTTCATTCCTCTTTATTAGCGCTCTAACTGGACCATTGTGAGCGTATATACTACATACAGTTGCCTTAAAGTGTTCCTTTACCCCCATCCCCTTATGTTTCATGAAAATGGTCTGGTAACACAGCAATGAAGCCTGTTTGTCTTGTAACGACGGATGTGAATGGTCGAGATATTGGAGGCCAATGCTCATATTTTCTAATCACTACTGTAGACAATGTGTTAATGATATTAATGATATTAATAGTTTACATTACCAGTGAATTAAGTTGTTAAATATATAGAAAAATCGTATAATAACAGAATAATAAAAATAGCAATGGTGAAAACCATATTCAGTGCTTACTAACCATAATCGTCAACCTTTGTTCCATTCAGGTGTGGCTGCTGCAGGCATTGCTGGGATCATACTTTTGTCTATGGTAGATCATTATTTAGTGTCAATTTCACACCACCAATATTGCTGTCTCTTCATGGACGGCGACACAGCGATATTAGTGAGGGTGTGAAAAAAGTTATTGAAGTCAAACTAACTGTTTCAAATATCTCGTTCAATATTTAAAATTTCCCTCCACATGTAACCTAACAAAACAACAAGAAGAAATCATCAATTGTATTTTCATTTTTATGAAAGTAAACTCCAAGATAATCATTCGCAGAATATTGAGGTTCATACGAGTTCATGACTACTATGGCGGTAGTTCGAGAATTCATCGGTTGTTAAAGACCCACTTGACAATGGAATTACAATATGGACTTACCCCGTGTAATATAATTAAGTGCTTTGAAAGGTATTTCACTTTTAATACTGAATATTTATATGTATACAATTAGCAATTTGACCTTGCAACCAGATGCACCTTAAATGGGTAGACACATAGGAATAAGAGCTGGATTGAATTGCTTTTACTTTCAGTATTAGTCAGGTTTTGATTTTATTTCTTTACATTTAACTTAAATGGCTAAATTTCTCCCCTCATTTGAGCTGGTCCTTGGTCATTATCAGATTACTATTTAGTGGAGGCAGCATTGAAGTCTCCAGGACATAGATAACTACTTACTGGAGGCAGCATTGGAGTCTCCTGTTGGAGACTCCAATGCTGCCTCCAGTAAATAGTTATCCGTGCCCTGGAGACTTCAATGGGCAGTAATAGTTATCTGTGACTGGAGAACTTCAATGCTTGCCCAGTAAATAGTTATCGGTGTACTGGAGAATTCAATGCTGCACCAGTTAAATAAGTTATCGTTGACCGGAGACTCAAATGCTGCCTACCAGTAAAATAGTTACGGGTCCTGGAGACTTCAATGCTTGCTAAGTAAATAGTTAATCCGTGTCCTGGAGATTCAATGCCCCCTGCCAGTAAAATAGTTATCCCGTGTCCTGGAGACCAATGCGCCTCCAGTAAATAGTTATCCGTGTTCTGGACTTCGATGCTGCTCCGTAAAAGTATCCGTGTCCCTGGGAGATTCAATGCTGCCCCCCAGTAAGTTAAGTATCTGACATGGAGACTTCAATGCTGCCCCGTAAAATTAGTTACAGTCCTGGAGACTTCAATTGTGCCTCCAGAAATAAGTTATCGTGTACTGGAGGATTATGCTGGCCCCAGTAAATAGTTATCGTGTTCCTGGAGGACTTCAATGCTGCCTCCAGTAAATAGTTATCCGTGTCCTGGAGACTTCAATGCTGCCTCCAGTAAATAGTTATCCGTGTCCTGGAGACTTCAATGCTGCCTCCAGTAAGTAGTTATCTGTGTCCTGGAGACTTCAATGAGCCTCCCAGTAATATAGTTATGTGTCCTTGAGCCTTCAATGCTGCCCCAGTAAATGTACGTGTAATGTCCTGGAGACTTCAATGCTGCCTTCCAGAAATTAGTTAATCAGTGTCCTGGAGACTTCATGCTGTCTATAGTAAGTAGTTATCTATGAACTGGAGGACTTTCAATGCTTGCCTTCTACGTAAGTAGTTATCTGTTGACCTGGAGACTTCAATGCTGGTCCTCTAGTAAGGTAGTTAGCTGTTGACCTGGAGACTTCAATGGCTGTTCCCTCTAGTAAGTAGTTATTCTGTGACCTGGAGAACTTCAAATGCTGGCCTCTAGTAAGATAGTTATCTGTGACCTGGTAGACTTCAATGTCTGTCCTCCTAGTTAAAGTAGTTATCTGTGGTCCTGGAGGACTTTCAATGCTGCCTCCTAGTTAAATAAGTTAATCGGTCCTGGAGACTTCAAGCTGCACCAGGCTAAGGTAGTTAATCTGTTCAACCTGGCGACTTCATGCTCTCTTAGTAAGTAGTTTATCTGTGACCTGGAGCTCAAAGCTGCTTCTAGTAAGTAGTTAATCTGTGTCCTGGGAGACTTCCAATGCGTCTCTAGTAAGTTAGGTTATCCGTGTCCTGCGAGAATTCCCCAATGCTGGCTCAGTTACAATAGTTATTCCTGAATTGGTCCTTGGAAGGGACTTCCAATGTTGCATCCAGTAAGTAGTTTATCTGTGACCTGGAGACTTCAATTGGCTGTCCTTCCTAGTAAAGTAGTTTATCTGTGACCCTGGAGACTTCAATGCTGCTTCCAGTAAATCGTTATCTGTGTCCTGGAGATTCTCCAATGCTGCATCCAAGTAAGTTAGGATCTGTGTCCTGGAGACTCCAAGCTGAATTCCAGTAATTAGTATTCCTGTGTCCTGGAGACTTCAATTGCTGCATCCAGAAAGTAATTATCTGTTGACCTGGAGACTTCAAGCTGCTTTCAGGTAAATAGTTATCTGTTGGTCCTGGAACTTCAATGCTGCTCTTGTAAAGTTAGTTATCTGTGCCCTGGAGACCTTCAATGATGTCCTCCCTAGTAAAGTTTAGTTTTTTTTTAGCCTGTGTACCCCCCCTGGAGACTTTTTCCAATGGCCTGCCCCCTCCCTAGTAAAAGTAGTTTTTTTTTTTTTATCTGTGGACCTGGAGACTTTCAATTGCTGGTGCCCCTTCCAGTTAAAATTAGTTTTAATCCTTGTGGGTCCTTTTGGAGACCTTTCAATGCTGCCTCCTAGTAAGTAGAAATATCTGGGACCTTTGGAGACTTCAATGTGTCTCCTAGTAGTAGGTATCGGTGTCCTGGGAGACCTTTCCAATCTTGCCTCCAGTAAGGAGGTTATCCTGTGTCCGGAAGACCTTCAATTGCTGCTCTAAGATAAGTTAGTTAATCTGTGGACCTGGAGACTTCAATGGCCTGCCTCCAAGTAAATAGTTTATCTGTGTCCTGGAGGACTTCAATGCTGCCTCCAGTAAATAGTTAGGTCCTGGAGGGACTTTTCCAATGCTGCCTCTAATAGTAAGGTTAGTTAATCTGTGACCTGGACAACTTCAATGTGCCTCCAGTAAATAAGTTGATCTGTTGACCCTGGAGACTTCAATGCTGCCCTCCCAGTAAATAGTTATCTGGTCAAACTGGAGACTTCAATGCTTGCCTTTAGTAAAGAGTTATCCTGTGGCCTGGAGACTTCAATGGCTGCCTCCAGTAAATAGTTATCTGTGTCCTGGAGACTTCCAATGCTTGCCTCCAGTAAAGTTAAATCTGTGTCCTTGGAGACTTTCATGCTGCCTTCTAGTAAGTATTATCTGTGCCTGGAGACTTCAATGCTGCCTCCTAGTAAAGTAGTTATCTTGTGACCTGGAGACTTCAATGCTGCCTCCAGTAAATAGTTAATCTGGACATGGGAGACTTCAATGCTGCCTCCATTAAATAGTATTGTGTTCCTGGAGACTTCAATTGCTGCCTCCAGTAAATAGTTAATCTGTGACCAGGAGACTTCACGGCTGCCGCCATAAATAGTTATCCTGGACCTGGAGACTTTTCAACTGCTGCCTCAGTTAAATTAGTTAATCTGTGACCTGGAGACTTCAATGCTGCCTCCAGTCAATAGTATCTGTGAGTGGAGGAAACTCAATGCTGCTCCAGTAAATATAATCTGTGACCAGGAGACTTTATTATGCTTGCCACCATTAAGGAGTTAATCTGTTGGCCCTGGAGACCAATTGCTGCCTCCAGTAAATAGTTTATTCTGTGACCTGGAGGACTTCAACGCCTGCCTCCCAGTAAATAGTTAATCGTGAAACTGGAGACTTCAATGCGCCTCAGTAAATAGGTTATTTGTGACCTGGAGACTTCAATGCCTGCCTCCAAGTAAAATAGTTATTCTGTGTCCTGGAGAACCTTCAATGCTGATTCCCCCCCATTAAGAGTTATCCTGTGTCCTGGAGACTTCAAATGCCGCCTTCCAGAAATCGGTATTCTGGGGACCTGGAGACTTCAATGCTGCCTCCAGTTAAAATTAGGTTATCTGTGACCTTGGAGACTTCAATCGTCTGCCTCCAGTAATAAAAGTTATCTTGTGACCTGGAGACTTCAATGCTTGCCTCCAGAAATAGTTATCTGTGACCTGGAGACTTCAATGCTGCCTCCAAGTAAATAGTTATCTGTGACTGGAGACTTCAATGCTGCTCAGTAAATAGTTATCTGGACCAGGAGACTTTAATGCTGCCTCCATTAAGTAGTTATCTGTGTCCTGGAGACTCAATGCTGCCTCCAGTAAATAGTTATCTGTGACCTGGAGACTTCAATGCTGCCTCCAAGTAAATATTACTGTGGAAACCTGGAGACTTCAATGCTGCCTCCAGTAAATAGTTATGACCTGGAGACTTCAATGCTGCCTCCAGTAAAATAGTTATCTGTGACCTGGAGACTTCAATGCGCTCCAGTAAGTAGTTATCTGTGTCCTGGCCAGACTCAAATGCCGCCTCCAGTTAAATGATCGTGACCTGGAGACTTCAATGCTGCCAGTAAACAGTTATCTGTGACCTGGAGACTTCAATGGCTGCCTAAGTAAATAGTTATCTGCCTGACCTGGAGACTTCAATGCTGCCTCCAGTAAATAGTTATCTGTGACCTGGAGGACTTCAATGCTGCCTCCAGTAAAGTAGTTATTTGCCTAGGAGGACTGCAATGCTGCCTCAGTAAATATTTAATCTGTGACCTGGAGACCTCAATGCTTGCCTCCAGTAAATAGTTATCTGTGACCTGGAGACTTCAATGCTGCCTCCAGTAAATAGTTATCGTGGACCTGGAGACTTCAATGCTGCCTCCAGTAAGTAGTTATCGTGACCTGGAGGAACTTCCCCAATGCTGGAGACTTCAATGCTGCCTCCAGTAAATAGTTATCTGTGACCTGGAGACTTTAATGTTGCCTGCAGTAAGTAGTTATCTGTGACCCGGAGACTTCAATGCTGCCTCCAGTAAATAGTTATCTGTGACCTGGAGACTTCAATGCTGCCTCCAGTAAATAGTTATCTGTGTCCTGGAGACTTCAACGCTGCCTCCAGTAAATAGTTATCTGTGTCCTGGAGACTTCAATGCTGCCTCCAGTAAGTAGTTATCTGTGTCCTGGAGACTTCAATGCTGCCTCCAGTAAATAGTTATCTGTGTCCTGGAGACTTCCAATGCTGCCTCCAGTAAGTAGTTATCTGTTTCCTGGAGACTTCAATGCTGCCTCCATTAAGTAGTTATCTACATCCCTGGACCCTGGAGACTTCAATGCTGTCTCCACTAAGTAGTTATCTGTGACCTGGAGACTTCAATGTTGCCTCCAGTAAGTAGTTATCTGTGACCTGGAGACTTCAATGCTGCCTCCAGTAAATAGTTATCTGTGTCCTGGAGACTTCAACTGACTGCCTCTTAGTAAGTAGTTATCTGTGACCTGGAGACTTCAATGCTGCCTCTAGTTAAGTAGTTAATCTGTGACCTGGAGACTTCAATGTTGCCTCAGTAAATAGTTATCTGTGGACCTGGAGACTTCAATGGCCCTGCCTCGGAGTATGTAGTTATTCCTCGTGTCCTGGAGACTTCAATGGCTGCCTCTAGTAAGTAGTTATCTGTGACTGGAGACTTCAATCCGCCTGCCTCTAGTAAGTAGTTATCCTTGTGGACCTGGAGACTTCAATGCTGGCCTCCAGTAAATAGTTATCTGTGACCTGGAGACTTCAATGCTGCCTCTAGTAAATAGTTATCTGTGACCTGGAGACTTCAATGCTGCCTCCAGTAAATAGTTATCCGTGTCCTGGAGACTTCAATGCTGCCTCTAGTAAGTAGTTATCTGTGACCTGGAGGCAGCATTGTTTCCTGGAGACTTCAATGCTGCCTCCATTAAGTAGTTATCTACATCCCTGGACCCTGGAGACTTCAATGCTGTCTCCACTAAGTAGTTATCTGTGACTGGACTTTTTTTGGTGACTCAAGGCTCCTAGAAATAGCTATACGGTGTCCTGGCGACTTCAATGTTGTCTTAGTAAGTAGTTATCTGGACCTGGAGACTTCAAGCTGCCTCCAGTAAATAGTTATCTGTGTCCTGGAGAATTCAATGCTTGCCTCCAGTAAATAGGTATCTGTGCCTGGAGACTTCAATGCTGCTCCAGTAATAGTTTTCTGTGACCTGGAGAATTCCATGCTGCCTCCTAGTAAGTAGTGTATCTGGTCCATGGAGACTTCAATGCTGCCTCCAGTAAGTAGTTATCTGTGATCCTGGAGACTTCAATGCTGCATCAGTCAATAGTTATCTGTGTCCTGGAGAATCAATGCTGCCCCAGTAACTAGTACGGGTCCTGGAGACTTCGATGCTGCCTCCCAGGTAGTAGTTATCTGTGTCCTGGAGACTTCAATGCATGCTCTCCAGTAAGTAGTTATCTGTGTCCTGGAGAATTCAATGCTAGCTCCAGTAAAAGTTACTGTGTCCTGGAGACTTAAATGCTGCTCCATAAGTTAGTGATCTATGTCCTGGAGACTCAATGCTGCCTCCAGTAAATAGTATCGGACGTGTACTGAGGACTCGATGCGCCTCAGTAAGTAGTTATCTGTGCCTTGCGCAGACTTCAATTGCTGCCATCCAGTAAAATAGCCTATCTGTTGTCCTGGAGACCTCAACGCTGCCTCCAGTAAATAGTTATCTGTGTCATGGAGACTCCAATGCTGCATCCAGTAAGTAAAGTATTCTGTCCTGGAGAACCTCAATGCAAATACCTCCAGTAAAGTTAGTTATCTGTGACCTGGAGACTTCAATGCTGCCTCCAGTAAGTAGTTATCTGTGTCCTGGAGACTCGAATGCTGCCTCCACTAAGTTGTTACCTACATCCCTGGAGACTTCAATGCTGCCTCCACTAAGTAGTTATATGTGTCCTGGAGACTCCAATGCTGCCTCCATTAAGTAGTTATCTGTGACCTGGAGACTCCAATGCTGCCTCCAGTAAGTAGTTATCTGTGTCCCAGAGACTCCAATGCTGCCTCCAGTAAGTAGTTATCCATATTCCTGGAGACTTCAATGCTGCCTCCAGTAAGTAGTTGTGTGTCCCGGAGACTTCAATGCTGCCTCCAGTAAGTAGTTATGTGTCCCGGAGACTCCAATGCTGCCTCCAGTAAGTAGGTATCCATATTCCTGGAGACTTCAGTACTGCCTCCAGTAAGTAGTTATCCATATTCCTGGAGACTTCAGTACTGCCTCCAGTAAGTAGTTATCCATATTCCTGGAGGCTCCAATGCTGCCTCATGTAAGTAGTTAGTTATCCATATTCCTGGAGGCTCCAATGCTGCCTCATGTAAGTAGTTATCTGTGTCCCGGAGACTCCAATGCTGCCTCCAGTAAGTAGTTATCCATATTCCTGGAGACTTCAGTACTGTCTCTAGTAAGTAATTATCCATATTCCTGGAGGCTCCAATGCTGCCTCATGTAAGTAGTTAGTTATCCATATTCCTGGAGCCTCCAATGCTGCCTCATGCAAGTAGTCATCTGTCCCCCGGAGACTCCAATGCTGCCTCCAGTAAGTAGTTATCAATTTCCCTGGAGACTTTAATGCTGCCTCAAATAAGTTGATATCCATATTCCTTGAGACTTCAATGCTGCCCTCGGTAAGTAGTTATCTGTGTTCCTGGAGAATTCAATGCTGCCTCAAGTAAGTAGTTATCTATACTCCTGGAGGTATCAATGCTGCCTCCAGTAAGTAGTTATTTATATTCCTGGAGACTCCAATGCTTCCTCCAGTATGTAGTTATCTACACCCTTTGTGAATTCAATGCTGCCTCCAGTAAGTAGTTATCTATATCCCTGGAGACTCCAATGCTGTCTCCAGTAAGTAGTTATCTGTGATCCTGGAGACTTCAATGCTGCCTCCAGTAAGTAGTTATCCATTTCCCTGGAGACTTCAATGCTTCCTCCAGTAAGTAGTTATCTGTGTTCCTGGAGACTACAATGCTCTCTCCAGTCAGTAGTTATTTATATCCCTAGAGACTTTAATGATGTCTCCAGTAAGTACTTATCCATATTCATGGAGACTTCGATGCTTCTCTCTGTAAGTAGTTATCTACATTCATGGAGACTTCATTGCTTCTCTCCAGTAAGTAGTTATCCATATTCATTGAGACTTCAATGCTTCTCTCCAGTAAGTAGTTATCCATATTTCTGGGGACTTCAATGGTTCTCTAGTAGTATATTCATGGAGGCTTCAATGCTGCCTCCAGTAAGTTGTCTATATTCATGGAGACTTCAATGCTGCTCTCCAGTAAGTAGATATCTATATTCATGGAGACTTCAATGCTACTCCCAAGTAAGTAGTTATCCATGTTCCTGCATATCTTCCTGTTTCCATTGATGCATTGTTTCGTAAACTGGCCTACCTCAAAGTTTACCCACCTTGATTAGCTGTATATTGATATATTTACCTGTCCAATAAATTAGGGTTAAGTAGTTGTCCATATTTCTGGAGACTTCAATGCTGCTTGCTCTTCAGTAAGTAGTTATCTATATACCTGGAGACTTCAATGCAGAACAGTGTTTAGCCTCTATTAAAACACATCAAATATATTGCGGCTTCAGATTAAATCATCAAGGACATAGAACCCTAGACTAAGTTAATGAGTCCTTCGATGAATGTCCTGCTCAAGATATAGGCCTAGGCCAAGGTCAGAAGAATCTGGTCTTTTAGTATCAAAACCAATGACATACATTATATAAATTGTGGCCTCGGCCTAAATTTTTGAGGGCTGAAGACAAAGAGACTATGTCAGTTTTAGTCATGGTATTCCGATGTCAGACATAGGCCTAGGTCAGAAGAATCCAGCCCCGTGGTCTGTACTTTCAGTGCAGTGTGCATGTAAAATGTCTTTCACTTCTCATATGTAGGTTTGGTTGGCGTTGACCTGCTTAAGATGTTCATGATTGACAGGAAAAGCACCAAAAGAAGGCACAAAAAGTTTGTGCATCCTGTTGCTTTACTTTCAAAAACACTTTCATCTCAATTTATATCCTGAGCTGTCAGAAAGCTTTATCTGCATCTTATAAACATATATAGTAGGTTGTAACGGATTTCATTGCTTCGAAAGGAAAATTAAGCTTGGTGAAATGCCAGTCAAATCAAATTTACTCAGAAAATTAAATAACAGGTTAATCATTTGTAGAAGCCTTTTGGCTACCACGTCAAGGGCAACACTAAATTCTGTTAGGTCAGACCTAAGTACTGCTGCTTTCTAATCATGAGGAGAATGAATGAGTTAGGTGCTATGACCAAACCAAAACCCCCTCCCAAAAAAATCAAGAACAAGAAACAAGATATTAGAATATCAAGGGTTGACCTTTAATTAAACAAAGGCAAACAGAACTTATTAGACTGCGGTTCCAGAGCTTTGTAAAAGAGGGGAAAGAATGGTCATGTGATTGTTGAAATTTTAGGATTACTGATTTTTCCACACCACATCTCGTGAGGAGTGACCTGGGAGGTTGCAGGGCTACCTGAGGATGGAGGGAAGGTGGGACTGGAGGATAGATAAAGGACGGGGCCGGGCGGGGGTGGGGTTGGGGGTGTGTGGCGGCTGGAGAATCAGTAATGGGGGTTGGGGGAGCCGTTGGTTAAACGAACTCTCATTTAATTTGATCCTAACGATAAGGAAAGCAAAAATCGATACTGATGCTCTAACCAGGGAAGGGTCAGGATAATACAAAGCTGCAATTACTGGAATCAGGAACAATGCTTGTTAAACATGAAAATAAATGAATAACTATTATAGTGGATGTAGCCAAATGAACTACGTGTTCCCTTCAAGATTAGTTTGGTGCTCATTTTCACAAATAAAAAACTAATCAAATTCAGTTTCAATTAAAATTTTATTAAAAATGAAAATAAAATTAATGGACAAGGACGCAAAAATAGCAAAATGTATCCTGAATTCATTGAACTGACAAATCCACTGGATCATAAATAGTCTACAAATTCGATACTGAAGCGACAAGAAATCCAGTCACGAATCCCACGAGACGAAAGGCTGAAATGAAAACTCATATCGACTACAAACTATTCCTTTTTATCCACTCTTGGGTTGGTATATAAGGACCATCAGGGTGGTTAAGGTGTGTTGTTACTCGGATGACTCTAGTTAAATACCGGCCACAGAAATTTCCATCTAGGCTACTCTGGTGAGAAGTAGCTCGAATAAAAAACAAGTATGTGTGACAACACACTGGATACATTAGTTCCTTTATACATCTGGTGGTCTATAATTTTCCCCCAAAGCCTTCCGTATCGTAACCTGTCAATGGCTATCATAGTTGCCTTTATGAAATGGAACAAAGGTTGACGATTATGGTTAATAAGGACAATATAATTTTTACCATTGCTATTTTTATTGCTCTGTTACTATACTATTTTTCTATTTGTTTAACCGACTCAGTTCACTGGTAATGTGAACTATTATGCGTATATCATTAACATATTGTCTACAGTAGTGATTAGAAAATGTGAACATTGGCATCCAATGGCTTGACCATTCACATCCGTCGTTACAAGACAAACAGGCTTCATTGCTGTGTTACCAGACCATTATCATGAAACAGAAGGGGACGGGGGTAAAGGAACACTTTGAGGCAACTGTACCATCCGGCAATATGAATCCATGGTCAAGAAAATGATTTCTAAAAAGCTTTTCTAGATGACCTGGCATTAGCTTATTTTGGGTCAGCGCTAACAAGACCTCCTATAGTCTTTGGACCTTGAGTTGAACAATATTGACAAAATAATAAATGAAAGAACAAAGCTTTTCGCGATAAAACTTAGCACAAATGATTACCAAAATCATTCGTCATTGCGGTGATACACGGCGAACTTGAGGTAGAGGGAGGTAGCGTTTTTATTTTTTAGGAATAATGAATGAATCATTTTAAGGTATCGTGCGTCGGTTTGTTCAAGAGGGTTCCCATCTCTCCTCCTCCATCCCCCAGCCGGCCGGCGCCATTTTTACCAAACAGTTCATAAATCGTAAACAGAAAAAAATAAAATTTCGAAAATTTTACTTCATATAACTTACTGTTTCATTACTTTACACTCTTGATTTAACTTTTGAACACATTAATAATAAAAAAAATGTGAAAAGGGGGACTTTTTGGGTTGGCTGGAACGAATTATCCTGATTCCACGGACTGGAAAATTATCAAAATAATATGTTCATTTCCCAAATTCAAGACAATATGGTCCACGAATGGAATTGAATGGAGCGCAAGATTTAGGCCAGAGTCCATTCGCTGAAAATAATGTTCAAACAATGATTAGGAAAGGGTGGAAAGTAAGAAAGATGGAAGAAAAAGAATATGAACGGAGGTACAGTAAAAGGAATGAAAGGGTTGAAGTCAGGAGGCCAAAGAGACGCCACAAAGAGCCTAAAGAGATGCCTATTGTACACCGCATGAGGTGCACTGACGACACTAGGCCCTTACTGCGAATCAGGTATAAAAAGCGTAAAGAAATATTGTCGCAAGAAGCCTTCTTATGTATCTGTCTCCTCGTTAATCCAAAAACTGCCCAGGCCACAATGATCTTGACATACAATGTAAGCAAATCTAAACTAGATTTAAACTACCACACCTGCGTCCCTCCCTAGGGCACTCATCGCTGTTAGCCAAGCAGGTTCTACGAGGCACTCCTAGACCATCCAATAAGACACCCTGAAAGTAAACATTTGCAAAAATTGAGTCAATATAAACTTTAAAAGATAATCTACATAAGTTTTGAAACGAAGTTTTAAAGTTTTGTTTGTTTGTTTTGTTTTGTTTTGTTAGGAAAACTATAAACTCCGTCCAATATGATGGACTTTAATAAGGGCCCCACAAATTAAATTTAGTGATCGGGACGTCGCCAAATAAACTCAGTCCAACCGCCCCCACCCTCATGAGTTTTGCCTTCCTTGAAGACCAGTCGAGCCCTCCAAATGGAACTCGAAGATTCGTATATTTTATAACTTTTTCAGAACTTTTTCAGTTATATAGAATTAACCTTATTTTGTTCTCTATCTCCCGAAGATGTAAATTTCATCCAAACATCTCCCTTATTCCTAAAGGCTATCGGTGCATTTACGATTTGTTGTGATGAAGAAAGTTACGTTCATAAATCAGTTTGTCGTATTAGGAATGAATTAAATATTTCGAGAAACAGTTCAAATAAATATATCTATTAATATTGAGCCTAGATTAACAAAAAATCACTCCAATTTTTAAGACCCCCCAGATTTTTCTTCCTAACCCAGGGGGCTCCAGGATACATCCTTGTTGTACGCTTTGTTCTAAAAAAATTTCAATCACTCCCTTGAATAATCTGGAAATGCCACGAGAACCGAATCACCTCATGACTTCAACATCATTCACAAACTTCCACCGATTTTTTGGTTAACAAATAGATTTGATTTACGAAAATTTGGTTATAAGACAAGCAATGAGTCACTTAAAGCTATTCAGCTTTTAAAACAAGTGAACAGAGGGAGTGGATATTGTTAACGATAAAATACCACCTCGACTCAGAATGAGTTATGTTAAATACAGAATTCACTTTATCAAATAAAAAATTAAAATAATACGTTTTCAGCTGATGGGCACCAGGACTTAAGAAAAACCTTCTTACCCTTCATATTTCCTTGGCGTTAACAAAGACGATTTTAAAATCTACTCATACAAACAAGATCCAGAGCTGGCATATGGCCATCTTCACTGGGTAATAACAACGAAGTAACATTTAACTCGGTAACGAACTCTGCCAGGTGTTCCAAAGTTGACAGATTTACGCAGATGGTCCGTCTAGACATGACAAAATATTGCTCAAAAGTATTATCAAAGTTTGGTAATAATGGTAAAATATAGTTTTAAAAATCTGATATATGCAATACGACCTCCTACAAAAATCGGTAATGCTACAGAAAAGCTCCGCATGTCTTCATGTTCAGCACCAATCCATCGTTGAAACATAAATAAGATAGTAAATTTGTCATCTAATCTGTACTGAATCATATCCAGCCTTACCTACATTGTTAAAAAATGTTCATTAAAAATATCACCGTGCGGAGCTTTTCCTTGGGTTTATCGATAACTATGGTAAAACAAGTTTTTCAAATGTGACCTTTGCAAAATGATCTTATCCTGACTTAAAAATCTTTTTAAATCGAGGCTTACAATAATGACCAATCATCATTGTTACCTAACTGGAGATTGAGAGCAACTAAAGATTCAGATTTTATTAATGAATCCATTTAAATAAAATGGCACTTTCTCTACGCAGCTGGTCTTCCAGCTAGGGGAGCGTTGTTGGGTTTGGTCACTTCCAATCTTTTTCAGGACCCCTAAATTCTTAATTAGCTTGCCATTTTCAATCATCAGCTTGATGTAATGCGTCACAACGAGGTAGCCTACGTGAAACGCACACAGTATGGAGCAGTTTCTTCATTACCTAGACATAAATGGAAGACCTGATAAATTTAGACCAGCTGGAAATTGGACTACAGTCACAATATATTCCATGCAGACTACAATGAAGCATCGCGCTTTAAGTGCGAATTAAGAATAGGCCTAAAGCGACTACACAACATTGACTGAAGGCCTATGCCCAAATTGACCCAGCCCATGCTGGCCATCGCCTTTGGCCTAGCCTTGGGATGCGAAGCTCTAGCATTTATTCAAGAAAAAATACGGATAGTTTAATAAACACATGAAATTCAGGGGCTAAACTATCACGTCCTCTCATTTACGGATAAAATTCGGTATTTCTACAGAAGCAATCCGCTGTGGCTTAGACTATGGCAATTGACTGATTCCTATGTTATTTTAGTTACTGTACAAGATTTAAAAGTAATATCCATTCGGCCGGCTGTAACTAAGCAGTAATTGACCTTTGAAAGTGACATAATAGCCGCACCAAACTCAAAGGTATATTAAAGTTTAGTTCCAACCAAACGAAAAAAATATTCCTTACAACCCTTGTAAAGCAACTAAAATAACATAGAAAATGTCAATTGCCATAGTCTAAGTCACCGAAGAACGGTCCTATAGGAAGGTACCAAGTATTCGTTACGGTGAAGGAAATGTAAACACAGCCGCCATGTTTAAATTCCCCAACCACCACGGAGCCATATGTTCAAACAAAAGGGGGGGGGGGGGGGGGGGGTAACGCACAGGTGATGGGCGGAGTAAGGTGGAAGGTACGAGTTGTCTTAGTAGCACCCCACTGAATAGTAACATACCTTGACGCAACTTTCGGCGAAAGCCTAACACTCACACTTTCCTAAAACATAATAATTAAGAATAATGTTTGGAGCTTACCTTAAAGGGGTGGAGGGTACAAAGCAGCAGCTGCCTTTAAGAATGCGTGGAGGCGGGTCTTGGGTTCCTCAAAATGCAGCTTGAAATAAGCAACAGCCAAGTACCCGACGAAGTTATACATTCTCCTTCCGTATCTGGAGTCGACTGCCGGAGTTCCCTCACCTCCTTTCAATAGTATTAGTATGGGCACCGGTTCTGGGTCACAAAGTTCATCGAGTGGTTGACTGTCAAGTGGACATAACCTTCATCTCGCAGGCAGTCATAAGCCCTCCAACAGTCAGAAATAATAGTGGTACCCGGCACAATGTATTCTTTGATAACTGCAAGCAGAGTCCCACTCGTCCTGTCGGGACTACGGGAAACATAAACGAAAAACCTCCCCGGGTCTACCTGCAGATACCACCGAATACCCACTGGCCTTCGATGAGGCGACCTACGTTGTATTTTCTTCTCCCAAACTTCGCCTCATCGATTTCAACAATGTGCCGGGCCCACCTATTTGCTTCTTCTGTTGGAAGCACCAATTAACTATGACCTGAAATAAAAGTCAGTGTTAGGGGAGGTAATTAAGTAGGGTAAATTTCATAATAATACAAGGCAGGTTGTGTATGAGAGAGAGAGGGGGGGGGGAGGGGGGGGGAGAGCGGGGGAGAAGGAGGGGGTATGAATGGAAAAATGGTGAGGGGATAAGCAAAATACTTAACTTCCGGACGGGAGAAGCTGGCCCAATCATTAATTGTCGAGTCCGACAGTCCAAGTTCTGTTCTCGCAACCTTGTAAGAAAAAAAATCACTCACATACAGGTATGCGAAGAACAGAACTGTCTCAACATCAAGGTGGGACCCAGAGAACCAAGTGCCCTTAAACAATGAAAAGTAGTAAGAACAGCGTTTTTTTTGCTTTCTTACTATGTGGTCGATAAGACCGGTCACACCTAAAGGTAAACGTGGAGGGAAAAATACCAATTATAAACATGAAAATATGGAGTAGGTCATAAATGGTATAGGTGTAATATAATATTGCCATGAATCTAGGGCCGGGTCATATCACGGTTACATGTAGAATCCAACAAACTATTCGTAAGGTATTTACCTAAAGCACTTTTTTTTTGCAGATCTAGGCGGCACTCATTCCCACAATGGGGGCAAAAGACCTGCTTCCTCAGGAGGCCGTGGTCCTGGCATAAACAGACCAGCCGTTCATAATTACCTGAGTAATAGGCAGAAAAATCTTTGTAACTGAATGGGGGCAAAAGACCTGCTTTCTCAGGAGGCCGTGGTCCTGGCAAAAACCGATTAGTCGATCATAATTACCTGAGTAAAAGGCAGAAAAATCTTTGTAACTCATGTAACAATTGTTACATGAAGTTGGCAAAGAGTTCCTGGTGAGGGGCTGGGACGAGCGTGAAGTAGATGCAGCAGTGGATGTCATGGCGGCAGATTCAACAGTGTTGGAGTTCTACAGTTAGGAGGTGGCAGGAGGCCAGACCGTAGAAAACAGGGTAGGAGAGGTGGGGTGGAGTAGTAAAAATGCTTTGATGCTATTGGTTGAGGCAGGGTGGGGCTGAGGTAAATGAACAAGCACTTAACAAGATAAGTTGGCAATGTTAAGGGTAATAAAAGTAAATGGGTAGTTAAGGAACTAAATGTAAATGTGGGATGGGTTCAAAATATGAATTAATACAAATACATATATAAGGGGCCCAAGGGAGGGCCCAGGGGGTGGGATTTTAATTTTCGTCCTGGGTGGTAAATGTGTAATAGGGCCTATAGTTGTTTTAATAAATACAAAAGACCAAATTAAACATAGGTTAGCATATAACAAAACTAATTAAACTTGTAGGGGATGTTGCCTGACCAGGGGTGGGGTTGGACCTGCTGTAACCCCCCTTAAAGAACCAAACCAACCTAACATAACCTAAGCTAGCAGGGGATGTAACCTTACCTAGTAGGGAACTTAACCTAGTAGGCAATGTTGCCTGACCAGGGGGGCTTTGACCAGGGGGCCTGCCTCCAGTACCCCCCCTTAAAGGCCTAACTTAACCTAGTAAGGAATGTAACCTAACCTAGTAGGGAATATTGCCTGACCAGGGGGCTTCGCCCCCCGTACCCCCCCTTAAAGGCCTAACCTAACCTAACCTAGTAGGGAAATACTAGGCCTAACGTAACCTAGTAAGGAATGTAACCTAACCAACCTAACCTAACCTAACCTAGTAGGGAATATTGCCTGACCAGGGGGGCTTCGCCCCCACGTACCCCCCCTTAAAGGCCTAACTTAACCTAGTAAGGAATGTAACCTAACCAACCTAACCTAGTAGGGAACATTGCCTGACCAGGGGGGCTTCGCCCCCCCGTACCCCCCCTTAAAGGCCTAACCTAACCTAGTAAGGAACGTAACCTAACCTAACCTAGTAGGGAAATACTAGGCCTAACGTAACCTAGTAAGGAATGTAACCTAACCAACCTAACCTAACCTAACCTAGTAGGGAATATTGCCTGACCAGGTGGGCTTCGCCCCCCGTACCCCCCTTAAAACAAAGGCCTAACCTAACCTAGTAAGGAATGTAACCTAACCAACCTAACCTAACCTAACCTAGTAGGGAACATTACCTGACCAGGGGGGGCTTCGCTTCGCCCCCCGTTACCCCCCTTAAAGGCTAACGTAACCTAGTAAGGAATGTAACCTAACCAACCTAACCTAACCTAACCTAGTAAGGAATGTAACCTAACCTAACCTAGTAGGGAAAAAAATATTGCCTGACCAGGGGGGCTTCGCCCCCCGTTCGTACCCCCCCTAAAAGGCCTAACCTAACCTAGTAAGAATGTAACCTAACCTAACCTAACCTAGTAGGGAACATTGCCTGACCAGGGGGGCTTCGCCCCCCCGTTACCCCCCCTTAAACCCCTTAAAGGCCTAACCTAACCTAGTAAGGAACTGTAACCTAACCTAACCTAGTAGGGAAATATTAGGCCTAACGTACCTAGTAAGGAATGTAACCTAACCAACCTAACCTAGTAGGGAATATTGCCTGACCAGGGGGGCTTTGCCCCCCCGTACCCCCCGCCCCCCTTAAAGGCCTAACCTAACCTAGTAAGGAATGTAACCTAACCAAACCTAACCTAACCTAAACCTAGTAGGGAACATTGCCTGACCAGGGGGGCTTCGCCCCCCGTACCCCCCCTTAAAGGAAAGGCCTAACCTAACCTAGTAAGGAACGTAACCGTAACCTACCTAGCCTAGGGTACGGGAAAATACTGGCCTAACGTAACCTAGTAAGGAATGTAACCTAACCTAGTAGGGAATATTGCCTGACCAGGTGGGCTTTTGCCCCCCCCACCCCCCCGTACCTAATGAAGGGTGCCTTAACCTAACCTTAGTAAGGATTGTACCGGGGGGTTGCCCCCCTACCTTAAGGCCTAAGAACCTAACCTAACCTAGTAGGAATATATGCCTTGACCAGGGGGCTTCGCCCGCCACCCCCCCGTACCCCCCCTTAAAGGCCTAAGGCCTAACCCAACCTAGTCCAAGGAAATGTAACCTAAACCTAACCTAAAGTACGGGAATATTGCCTGCCAACCCCCCCAACCCCCCTTTAAACCTAACCTTACCTAAGTGGAAATATTGGGGGGCTTACAAGCTTCGCCCCCCGGGTAGTACCCCCCGGGTTTGAAAGGCCTAACCTAACCAGTAAGGAAATGGCTAACCTAAATCCTAACTAGTAGGGAAATATTGCCTGGGACCAAAGGGGGCTTTCGCGTACCCCCCGGCCTTAAAGCCTTAACCTAACCTAGTTAGAACCATTGGGAACCTGGGGGGAAACAGGGGGTTCGCCCCCCCGTATCCCCCCTTAAAGGCCTAACCTAACCTAGTAAGGAACGTAACCTAACTAACCTAGTAGGAAATACTAGGCCTAACGTAACCTAGTAAGGAATGTAACCTAACCAACCTAACCTAACCTAACCTAGTAGGGAATATTGCCTGACCAGGTGGGTTTCGCCCCCCCGTACCCCCCTTAAAGGCCTAACGTAACCTAGTAAGGAATGTAACCTAACCAACCTAACCTAACCTAACCTAGTAGGGAATATTGCCTGACCATGGGGGCTTCACCCCCTGTACCCCCCCTTAAAGGCCAAACCTAACCTAGTAAGGAATGTAACCTAACCAAACCTAACCTAGTAGGTAACCAAGTAGGGAATGTAACCCCCCCCCCCGGTATCCACCCTTGAAGAACTAACCAACCTAGGCCTAACCGGGTAAACCCCCTTCAATGAAGTAAAACTAGTAGGTAAACCAACATATAACAAACTAAACCTAAGGGTATGTTGCCTAACCGGGGGATGGGATTTGGCCCCCAGTAGGTAAAATGACATATAAAACCTAACTTTGATGGGTGTGGAAGTGTTGTAAAAATGTAAAAAGTAACCATACATAACTGCGTAATAGTAAGGAAACTGGAAGGGAGGTGTAAATTGTAATGTCTGTAAAAAGTGTATAATGGAATATATTGAAATGTAGGTTTTATAAGAATAATGGCAAACTATATATTTAAATATTATATATTGAAATGTAGGTTTTATAATAATAATGGCAAACTTTAATATAGGTATTGGTATCGGTGAGAAATGCATTGTAAATGGTGTAACGTAAAGAGCCAGTCGTGAATACTGGAAAGGGGAGGGATTGACTTGTGTATAAATGATATGGGGAGTGTGTATGTAATATGCAACGCAATGTGCAATTTCACGTAACAGGTAGGTAGGTAGGTAGGTAGGTATCGAAACGTCCTAAAACTGAGTTCTATATCAACACGTAGGCATTTTTAGGTGTCTGCCTCAATTAGAACATAATATTTCCAGTTATATATGGTGAAATGATTAGGTGGGGAATATTTCAAAAAACAGTTATTATACAAATACTATGGAAAAATGAAAAGGAATAAACACTAGAATTCACATAACATGTTTAATAAACAAAATAGGCAAATGCTTTTATGTAACTCAACGTATGGTTACCAGCCAGGGTTCCAGATGACACCACTACCAACAGCCAAAGTCTACCATGAAACCAGCCAAAATCCCGCCAAATGGCAATCCAAACCAACCCAAATAACCGGCAAATATATGTGCTTATATCTATCTTTATAAATGCATATTTTTTATCATATATATGCTTGTATAGCGGCATCATAGTTTTAGTTAGATAATATAAAACTAATATAAGAATCGCAGGAAAAAAAAACGAGAATGAATTGAAATTTTGAAATGAGGCTCGTTCCCTGAGAATCCGGCAGCCTGTTTGTGGTCATCTGGTGTGTGTGTGATTTTTATTTTAATTCCATCTACATATTTTGCTTAAATGTTACCAAGTTTTTACTGAAAAACCTATCAAATTCCCCAGATTTTCCTGAAAACCTTCAAAAATTCCCAATCTGGGAGAGATTCCTCAAACGTGGGATCAGTGTTTTAGCTCAAATAGAGTGTTTTGAAAACCAGCCAACAAAATACCACTAACCAGCCAAAGTGAATTTTTACCCACCAAATTAGGAAAAAAAAGCCAAATTTGGCGAGAAACTGCCAAATCTGGGAACCCTGTTACCACCCAATCCTTCACTCAGTCCGGTAGCAATGTAGGGGTCATACTGTAACGTGTTTGGCTAAATACATATATCCCTCCCGTAAACCCCCATTTCTTTCCTCACTAAGAAGTCCGAGTTTAGGCCAAAAAGCTCCCTTACAGTAGCGCCATGCGCAGTAGCATTAGCGCATGCGTAGTAGGATTCATTGTTGTGGTAGTAGTGGTAGTAGACAAATATGGATGTGGAACGGCTCCACTATAGCTAGTTTTGTTATTTCTTATTTCCGCCTGTATTTCGTGTTTTTAAAAGTGATAAATGTGGGAAATACCACAATAACACGGCAAAATCTCCCCCCAAGTGGTTTCTCCCCACCCAAAACCCCGGTTCCCACTGGGGGTCCCCCTTACCGTAGGATAGAGTTGGGGTTTTGTCCCCACCCAAAACCCCGGTTCCCAATGGGAATCCCCTTTACCGTAGGATAGAGTTCAAAGGTAAATTAGAGTCGTCCGAATAAATATTACTTCAAATTCTTGCTCAGGAGGTAAAACTGCATAGAAAAACTGCAACTGCCATACTCTGGGCCGCCGCGGATAGGTACACTAGATCTACCTAAAATTCCTCACCAGAGGCCATGGGAAAGCAACAAGGACACGTCTCCCTGATTGGCTCACGTCTAACAAATTACGAATTTCTTGGTTACCACAAAACTCTGTTTCACGTGTGTCCGTATTGAAAGAATTCACAACATCTACCAGTTAACTCACCTTAATATTCGCCAATATCCTTCATCGTTTGGAATCATTGTCAAAATATTGTCCTGAAGGAGGACGGACAAACATGGCTACACTAAGTCAGTGCTGTGGTCAAACTGAAAACTTTACCAACAGCTTTCAGCCAATCACAAGAGTCCATGCAACTCCCTTTGAACAGAGGAGGTGAAAACGACTTCTGATTGGCTGAGAGAGAGAGAGAGAGAGAGAGAGAGAGAGAGAGAGAGAGAGAGAGAGAGAGAGAGAGAGAGAGAGAGAGAGAGAGAGAGAGTATACTACGTTCGGGTAGTTTGCAGGACGACGGGTTTAGATTGATTAATTGATTTATGGGTTTTATAGGCATAATACCAAGCACTGGGGCAACTGAGGCCATTCAGCGCTGAAACGAAAATTGACAGCAAAAAGTTTTGAAAGGTGTAACAGGATGAAAGCCTCGCAGTTGCACTATAAATCAATTGTTAGGAAAAGGTAGAAAGTAAGATGGAAGAAAGATGACATGAAAGGAGGTAGTACAGTAAAAGGAATGAAAGTAGTTGCAGCTATAGGGACCGAAGTGACGCTGCAAAGAACCTTAAGTAATGCCTACATTGCACTGTATGAGGTGTATTGACGGCACTACACCCTTACTGGGACGACGGGATTAGGGCCTTTTTGATGTCTAGTGCAAGGGTAGACCTTGGTCTAGCGTTGCTTAGGGAGGCCTAGGTTAGGTCTGGGCATGGCGCCCTAATTGAGATAGGAAGGTAGGTCTGGTTAGGTCAGGACATAGCATTATAGGGCAGGTTAGGTTTATTTTCGTCTGCGGAGCTTGTTCCCGTCGTTCTACACTCGCTAAACGTCAAAGTACGTAACAGATCACGAAAAATACCAGAATAGTCACCCACTTAATATTTAGGTTTTCTTTTATGAGATATATAGAAAACGATGATTCCTAATATTGAGGCATTACTATTTAAATATCCTGTTTCTTTATATTTAAATGAATGAATTAATCGTTTGAATGTTAGGTCTCATGGCTTTATTCTACATTGAATAATCCAGTAAAAAAATATTTGAAAATTAATTACTTATATTGACATACACTGCATAAAAATAATTAATTGTAAATCGCGTATATATTGGCCTACCAATAGGTAGGTACTAGCTACCCACCACAGTATTGGACTAGGACTACTACTACCTACTTAAAATATACATCGAAGTGGATATTTTGCCGAGTTGCGGCATATGCGCAGTCGATTACTGCCGAGGATGACGTAATCAAGAATGTATCATCAGAGTTTTGCGTCATTTAAAGCCAGCGACATTGTCATTTTGACTCGTTCGAGAAAGATGGGTCTCTCGATAGGCGATGAATTTTCATATTTTTTCAGGCATATTAGACCCAATAAGTCTGTGGCTAATTCCTAGTTCATGATGTGGTGCCTAGTAGCTAGTATACTAGCCGTACTGGCTAGTGCTAAAATAGTCCAGCTGTGCGGCGCCGTAGGCCTGGGCCTAACTTACCTAGGCATATTTAATTCGCTCACGAACACGGATAAGTTAACCTAGCTAGCCTGTTGCCCACTAAATATTATGTCTATTAATAGGCCTAAAAATTTACAGGGAAGGCTGCTGGTAGTGCCGATGATGCCCTACATGGTATACGGATAAGGTATCTGATTTCCTTATTGCATTTTAGGACTTTTCGCGAATCCTGTGAGTCATTTGTTCAGCCATTGTCTGTCTAATTCCGACAAAATTGCGAATGATTTCTTGCCGGTTCACGGGTTTATAACGAAAGCCGGCAAAACAGAACAAGCTGCGAGCACAATGACCTCTTACTAGATACCCAAGTCCGAAAATAATCAACTGCGCATGTGTACCGGAAATGCCAGTTAAATAGTCAAATAGGCAGCCTGCCGTGAGACGGCAAAATATCCGCTGCTAATATATATATATATATATATATATATATATATATATATATATATATATATATATATATATATACCTCGAGGTCATACCTCCCACACGATGAGATAAATAGGCCGAAAGGTCAGATTGTAAGTCAGTAGTCGCTTGATAATGCCATAAGGCGAAACAGCTGTCGTGACAAAATTCAATAAATGGAAGAAGGAAGTCTGCGTATATTTCACCAGAAATTGACGAACGAGAATCGGAAAAAACTTCGTCGGTATGAAGATACCTGCAAGAAACTTATTGATGCCACTAAAGCAATTGCTTTTAACGAATATATATATATAATATATATATATATATATATATATATATATATATATATATATATATATATATATATATATTATATATTTGTTTTTTCTTTGCCGTTTCACAAAATCTATTTCTGAGAATTAAGTGAAAGAAATCAAATGGAACTTTCTGAATATATACTATATATGTACATCAAATGAAGTAAGGAAAAATAAAATGTTGTGGAGTGTAACTGGTTTCACGAATAAAACAAAACGTTAAAATAATTTCAATTCTATATAAATTTATGGTTCTTATTTTTGATGCTTCCTCATTCATATTATATGGGGCCTTACGTCAAGGCCAAGAGATATAAGTTAAGACACAACTGAAGCCTGGAGAAGGCCCCAAAGTCCTAAAAGCAATGTAGATTGATCAGAAAGCAAAGTCACAATGAGGTAATGGGTGAGAAGTATGAGGTAGAGAGCAAAGCACCTGTAAAGGACCACTAGCACCTTTTTACTGTGGGAGGAGTCCTGAACACCTTGAGAATAGGCCAAAAAAATGTACTTTTATTAGCGTTTGCAATGATATCACATGGACTACAGTGACCTCTTACAGCTGAATTTGTACAGGCGTCAACAAAGTCCTACTAACGTTGACAAGGCTTCTCCGATAGAAAGCGCATGTGGAAATGTACAAATGCTTGATATACGTACATAAGATAATCACAGGCTCGTCCTATACAACTGAACTTACGAACACTCAAAGCATTTAGGTTCATCCTTTCAAAAAAAAAAAAAAAGAGAGAGAGAAAAAAAAAGAGGAGACTTAAATAGACCTAACGCTTCACAACTCGTGGGCTGGTAGTTACTATTAATAGCGAACTACTTACCCAAATTCATTGTTTTTAAAACTAGAGGCAATGGTATTACATTCATGGTGCTTGCCGGAACGGGCAAACACACACACACACACACAATCCTTTCAGTCATATTGACTGTAGTCGCTGCCATAGACAGCCATTACGTCGTAATCATCATAGTTTTTACTGAGATGTTTTATGGAATAGCGAAACTATAATTATCACAAAAAGAAGATTAGTAAATGAATAGATAATTAAATGATACAGTAACTTGTGTAGATTATTCAATGACCCAAAATTGCAATACAAATGTGTAAATACAAAAATCAACTCTTGGCCTAACTTCGGTTGGTTAAACCGAGTCCAGAGGTCTTCACCAGGCTTTTCGTTCCAATTAAGAACTTGCGACGCTTACACACCCTTTAGAAGATTGTCTGTGCCGGCATAAGGCCAGCTTCATTTAAATCAATAGATTGTTGGAGTTGTCGATATGAATAGCATGTGTATTATGTATGTACCCAAGAAGTGCGAGAGTACCTTGCAAGAAACTAAGTAGAGGTGAGTGGCTCAATGTGTCAAGGGGTTAGAAGTAATGTTGATAAACCTTCTATGACCTTTTAACAGTAATATAAAGTATATTGATATTCTTTGTTATAGGTAACGGGCCTGATCGTATTTTACTTTCATTTTCTCCGCGTAAATAATTGTCCATTCTTGATCATAAATAATGTGAGAGAGAGAGAGAGAGAGAGAGAGAGAGAGAGAGAGAGAGAGAGAGAGAGAGAGAGAGAGAGAGAGAGAGAAAACGCAACGTCTGCTTACAAGCAAAATCAAGAATGTTGGTGCGAACTTATTTGCATTTTACTTTCGTTTTCTCCGCGTAGATAAATGTCATTCTTGTTCAAAAATAATCGAGAGAGAGAGAGGGAGAGAGAGAGATGAGAGGAAGGAGGGAAGGGAGAGAGAGGGAGAGGGGGGTGGAGAGAGATGGGAGCGAGAGAGAGAGAGAGAGAGAGAGAGAGAGAGGAAGCAAACAGACGTAGAAAAACGCCGGCCCCAACTTGATCATCATTGCTCAGTGTTAGCATTTCCATTTTCCAGTAAATGTCGGAGCCAAGAACGAAAACTGCACCTATTCTTTCCGAGTGTTGGGGGGAAAGATTCTTCGACCAAACACACGAATTCAAGGAAAAGCAAAACCGTGGGAGGAGGAGAGGAGGAGGAGGAGGAGGAGGAGGAGGAGGAGGAGGAGGAGGAGGAGGAAGGAGGAGGAGGAGGAGAAGGAGGAGAGGAGGAGGAGGAGGAGGAGGACCCCCCCTCCCCCTCCCTCTCGTTTTCAAGCGCCTCGCGATCGTCCGGTCCGCCGATTCACTTGTCCTAATTCCGCATTTTTCTCCGAATCACTTTCGACTTCCACTGCTCTTGTACAATGCCCATTCTCCCGGAGCAGGTTGTATGGAAGATTAAATTAGTTTTCCCGGGGTTTACGGTCGGATTTTGCCCGGTAAAGACCGATTTTTATCTCGGATCTCCGAAAAACAAAAGGATTTTGTACTGGCTCGCTGCGAAGGGAGGAACACTCGATAGCTGATTTTAGCTTTTCGTGTGATTTTCTGAACGCGTAGTAGATCGCAATAGATTATTTCACTGCTAATGATCCATCTAATGTCGTTATCAACTACACTGAATGACGTCACCAACTTTTAATTGCATATTGCTGAAATGATAGCTAGTTACTTTAGCAAAAGAAACCTGCGTTGTATTTCTTACGACCCTTACGAACAGAAAAGAAAAAAAAGAAAAAAAAATTGAAGTTGATCCCCTTTAATACTCTTTCCACAGCATCGTATCATCTTTCCAAAACTGTCAACAACGACCTTTAGTACCTAAAACTGGCACAGTGTTGTTGAATATTATCGCAAGCTCATCCAGGATTCCAGGAATTCGGGAATTCAATGCTGGCTCCCGTTCCTCTTCTGGAGTAAACAAAGTTATTGGGAGAATTTTCAGTACTTTAATTCATTGTTTTCATCATATACTTTTTCGGATATTCTATCACTGAACACAGTCTTTCGAAGGAAAGTGATTTCCACCGTTGGAATAAAATGGAATATAATATTTAGGCCCTGTGACTTATGAGGAGGTCAATCAGCGCTGAAAGGGAAATTGAAGGTAACAAGGCGTGATCCGACCTCCGGCTTACTCGGTGAACGTGCTAAAATTTAGAGACAAATAGAGCGTTGTTTCACCTACGAATATTGAAATAAATACGTTATATTTTATTAGAAATAACTTTTTAGCACTGTTTAACATGCCCAATATTAATTTTTTTACATATCCATTCTAATAAATAAATCATAAACACCCTATCCTATAATTCCTGTAGTTTTACCTCAACGCGAAACACCTTTTTCAAATCTTTATAGGATTCTCCAAACAAGAACAACAAAGTAGTTTATAGG
Source organism: Macrobrachium nipponense (assembly GCF_015104395.2). Classification (NCBI taxonomy): domain Eukaryota; kingdom Metazoa; phylum Arthropoda; class Malacostraca; order Decapoda; family Palaemonidae; genus Macrobrachium; species Macrobrachium nipponense. Next base: position 74,434,430 of record NC_061088.1, read on the forward strand.
GTTACTCCCTGAGTAAGCGAAAATGCTTAAAGGTGTGACAAGAGGAAAACCTCGCAGTTGCACTATGAAACAATGTTAGGAGAGGGTGGAAAGTAAGATGGAAGAAAGAATATGAACGGAGGTACAGTAAAAGGAATGAAAGGAGTTATAGCTAGGGGTCAAAGGGACGCTGCAAAGAACCTTACGTACTGCCTACAGTGTACCGCACGAGGTGCACTAACAGCCCTATCCCCCTACGGGGATTTCCATCTTGGGGAATGCATCTAAAATGTGTGGGAATTGAGAGGAGGAACTAGACTTAAAAGAGAGCCAATCAGTTTTCGCTTTTATGACATAAACACTCCATCATCCTCTCATAGGACATTACATTCCCTCTCTATTTCAAAACACGTCCGCATTGTGTTCCTCGTTTTCCTTCCCCATCTTCGTCTTCTTCAAAGAATCACAGGAAAAAACTCAGCTTTCCTTAGAGTGGGGACTTCATTCGCTGTTCAACTTCATCTTAGGCCTAGTTTTCCTCTTCTCAATGAAAGGCACTTTCAGATGTCCACTTCAACAGCTCATCATTTAACCTTCGTTTACAGGAGCGAAGACCTATTGGGATGGGCACTGCCTGACGGGCAAACACCGTGCCCATAACCCGTTCCACTATACTTACCGACCGAGTACGGAGCCTGAACGATGCTATTGTCTGGTAACACTGCTTCAAAAGCGAGAGAAAATATAAACAGCTGGAAGTGCCCGACGGGCAGGTCCCGTGGTGTGGACAGGCCTTGGCCACCTATAGAGGTCTCTATAGTTGGCCGTGCCTTAACACCTTTTCAGAAGAAAGTTTTTTTTTTTTTTCGAACGCATTCTTTTCCTTTCTTTCACCTTCTTGACCACATCTTCCAGCCTTCTGTGAACCTGCGCAAGATCTTCCCTTCTGTTTGGTCTAGCAACTGCACCTCAAATCTTTTCTATTTTTCCTTATCAACTTCTTATTTTCTCATCACACTTCTTACTTCATTGGGTTTAGGAAGTAAGGTCATAGTCGATGGAAGTAAGTTTTGAAGAGAGAGAGAGAGAGAGAGAGAGAGAGAGAGAGAGAGAGAGAGAGAGAGAGAGAGAGAGAGAGAGAGAGAGACTACGCTAGTTACAAGTAAAATTCATCAGTATATACGTAAAATATATTTGGCATTTTTAAGCGTTATGTACAAGGAAATAGGATACAAATACTTTGATATGTACAGCGATATGTTATAAACATTACATACAGTAAGTGATATGAAATAAAAAATTGCATGCACCGTTCGTAAATACATACACACTATGTACATGGCAGTAAACGCAATACGCTCTTTCCTACATAGATCTCTTCACTGGTCGGTATGTGTTCAATTGCACAGGATTTGTATTTAATTGCACGTGTGTTTTCAGTTGCATAGGGTATGTATGCGATTATACAGGTTGTGCATTCAATTGCACAGGGTGAGTTTTCAATTGCATACGGTGAGTATTCAATTGCACATGGTGTGTATTCAAATGCACAGGGTTTGATTTAACTGCACATGGTGTTTATTCTAATGCACTGGGTTTGTATTTAACAGCACATGGTGTGTATTCAAAATGCACTGGATGTGTTTTCAACTGCACGTTATGTGTATTCAAATACACTGGATGTGTATTCAACTGTACATGGCGTATATTCAATTGCACATGGTGTGTATTCAACTGCACAGGGACCATGGGCACCCTCGATTATTAAAATGTTGAACCAAAACTGTGACCATACTGTTTCAGGTCTGACAAACAGGACCTGAAATTCCGAATGACACAATCACCAATTTCTTTGTCGACACTTTTGGGAGGTCAAGTGTGATCACTTTACCTTAATGAAAATAACGTCCATGTTGCTTCCTAACGAAAAACACATTAGAATTTCTGTATTTCTTATTAAATTTCTTGAAGAATCGCTGTTAAAGATGCTTATTCAAACGATGAAAATGGCGGGGGAACTGAAAGTAAGCCGCGTTCTTGATTGGAAAAATGGGACCCTTGGTTTTGTTAATTCTTCTTCATTTTCCGTCGTAAAAATCAGGGTAGTATAAGGTGGTCTCTCTCTGCAACACAGTTCCGCGCAAACTTTTAAGAAGGAATTCGTGTATCCCTCAAGTCCAAGGACACGAGCCGTTCCATATGCAGAAGAATCAGCAAAACAAATGGAATTCGTTTTTCGAAATGCGATAAAAATATATAAAAATCCTTTGAACGTCTGTGTAAAGATTTATGAATTAATGAAAAAATGATCATGTCACAATACATCCGTTTACGATTTCTCTTTGGTATTGGACGTATGTCCGTGAGCGTTTCACCAAATTTGTCACGAAAAGTCCTTCTTACTCGTCTCACTAACAGACAAACGCATTTGTAAAAGAACATTTGTACGCAAGATACTATACCTCTTCCTTAGTCAATCAAAGTCACCTTTTTAAAATCAATTTTTCCATCATTTCAATTTGGGGGATCGAGGAGGGGGTTGGGAGGGGATTATAAATATCAATATCCTTGAATGAGGCGTTGCCGATGTAGCCAGATAACATTTCATGTTGCATTACACTAATCTTTGGAATCCACTTAGAACATAACACTTTAACATCACAATTATCGGTTTTTGACAGCAGATGATATCTATGTACGAATTTGGTCAGTGCTACTGTCATGCTTCCAGAGAAAAATGTCTCCGAAGTGTCTTCGAGTCTTCCGGTCAAGTTTTACGATTTTATAAATCAGTTCATCTGATTTCTTTTTAAAAGTTCTAAGATGATGAAGCAGAGTAATCAAAGCTTAAGTGTATTACCGCAAATCTTTCGCTGCGTATTTAAGTAAGAATTCAAACGCCTCTTAGCGGGACGTCCTAGGGAACGAAACGTGGGCTCCTCAGACGTGCGTGGCCAAAGTGCCCTGCAGCATCTGAGTCTTCGGCGAGGTGATGTACTGGGCGGGATTGACCGGGATGCCCAGCCTTGGCACCGTCGAGGAGAACGTCGAGCTTCCGCTGAGGGCGACGCCGTTGCTCCTCGGAGAAGTCTGCAGTGTGAGCGGGAGTGTCCCGCAGGCGCCGCCGCTGCTCCTGCCGTTGAAGCCGTAATCCCCGAGGGCACTCGTGAAGCCGGGCAGGATGCCGAAGGCGCCGTCGTGAGCGTCTTGCGGGGAGCTCCTCCTCTCGTAATCGCCGTACCTCGGGTAGAAGGCGTCGCTGAAGTGCTGGCAAGATTCGACGCCGGAGCCGCTGCCGATGTTCCCGAAGGCGCTGGAGTCCGCCAGGAAGCCTCTGGTAGGGGACGGGGTGTGGTGCTGGACGGGGGAGGGGCTGGCGTGGTGGTTGTCGCAGCTTAGACCTCTGGTGGGGCTGATGTGTCCGTTCTGGAAGTCAGACGTTAAAATGTCGTGTTATTTACACGCTGGTGTATCGATAAATGCGCTGTTACATGACAGGTGTACATTTACACAAAGAGAGAGAGAGAGAGAGAGAGAGAGAGAGAGAGAGAGAGAGAGAGTCAGAGAGGGGAAGAGAGAGAGAGAGAGAGAGAGAGAGAGAGAGAGAGAGAGAGAAGTCAAGTAGATAGGTAAAATCTCGAAAGCTAATCTTAGCTCCTTAGTTAAATCATATTCCCAAATTTGGTTTTCATAGGCCTGGTGATTTGAGTACTTTGTTTGTTTGTTTTTTCTTTTTACAATTAAGAAGAAAATTACACTGACCATTTTTACAGGAACAGCCGTGAAAGTGTCTGGGTAGATGTACGGGTTGGCGGAGGTCAGGTACTGGGGCGTCGAAGGGAGTGCCTCCCCCTCGTGTTCTCCCCAGCCCTCGTCAAGCTCTCCTTCCTTGTTGCTCATCGAAGATCCCGTCCGTCGGTCGAACTCCACCTGGAGGGAATCCATGAAGTCACAAATGAGTACTACTTCCACCTACGCGCAGTGATTTAAATACACGATTAGGTAGCAATCACAGATTTATAAGTTTCCCGCTTTTATACTTTTTTTTAGAGGAGGATTTAGACAGGATCGTGTTGTAAGGCTTAATATTAATTTAATTTTCAGGTATATTAAAAAAAACATTGGAATTGATAAGGAAGATTCAATAGAGGGGTTACAAAAATGGAAAACTAGGGTACCTTAAATTATAACAAAAAAACATTACCCTTTAGAAAGCGAAGTAAATTTTCGATCTTTTGAATTACCAATTCACCGTTATTTTTCTTTCCACTAATCTGCTTCTTAGAGAATTATGGATGTTCTAACAAACTTCTACTATCTATCTACCGATTTAATACGAACCCTTTCATCTTAAATAGCCATAAATAGCCTTGCTTCCGTACGATAGCTATCCAGTCACCATTTGTCCTGTTCTGGAGCAAAATGTGCTCCACTGAATAAGCTCAAATATAGATGCCTCTATTAGTCAGTCAATCTTTCCAGCGGCCAACAGCACAAATAAATTTTCTACGTCGCTCTCCCAGGATTTAACCTGAGCTTCGCTGGTAACTTAAAATATTGTCGTATTTGCTCCCAGACATCACTGTGATTACGTGTTGCTTTGATTACAAACAACTGTCTGCCTGTTTCTCGTGGTTTTTGAGTGATTTGCATCGATCCTTGTGCCCCTGTCATTTTTAGGAGTGCTTCTGCTTATTGAAGTAACTCTGGAGTTATACTATTTTCTTTTAATGGAACTCATGACATTTTTCACGTTGATTTTACACTAATGTTACGCTATTTAATAATTTTCATGTTATTTAGATTGCATATTGGGCTTTATGCAAAACAGCAAAACATTTATTTTGCGTAGTTTTGTTTTGCTAGAGGATTTTTTTTGTTTAGATTGTGCAACTTTTTAAAAATTTTTATTTATTTATTTATTTTTTATTACAAACGTCTGGGCATACGCAATGGAGCCTTTCTCTTTCGTTCAGGAAAAGCAAGTGCCGCCTGAGAGACTTTGCAAGGAAATAAGGTAATTTATGAGGAATAGGTTAGTCTGGAAAATGAGTTTCGTATTATAAACAATATCGTTGTCAACTATCAAATATTATACTTCACTTTCGATAACTCGACTTCGTTATTATTATTATTATTATTATTATTATTATTATTATTATTATTATTATTATTTATTATTATTATTATTATTAGTCTGAAAATGAACCTTCTACATACATATCAGGCCCAAAGGGCCAGAGACTTGAAATTCAAGTTTCCAAAGAATATGGTGTTCATTTGAAAATTACAGTGGAAAATCCGACATGCAAAAGAGCAGTCATAAGAAAACAAAGATAATTGAGCGAATTATTAAATAAATAAAAATGTTAATAAATGATCATAAGTACAAGGAGAATTGTTTTAGGGTATTATCTATTCCTTCTTGGCTTGAACCTTCAAGGTTCAGTTGTACTACATCTTTAGGGAGACCTTCCCACATCTCAACAGTTCAGAATAAATAACTTCCGGAACTGTGAAGACCGAAAGCGAGGCACATCATAAAATTATGAATACATTTCTGGTTTTAAGGTTCCAATGCTTACCTTCAGATCGGATTCATTCCCCGATGAGTTCTGATCATTCGCCTGCAGGCTCACCGTCTTTTCGGGCAGGCCATAAGGCTTTCCCCCTGTGGGGGGAAAATACAAGATTAATGAAACGAAATGAAAAAAAATGATCTAATATTCACTTAAATGAAAGTTTTCATTGTTCATTTCATGAAACCGATTCCTTTCATGCTAACGTACACTGTTCATTTTCTTTAGTGTTATACTGAATGACACTACTACAAAATATATTTTGAAACAGACTGACAAGACAAAATTTCCTAGAGATCTACTGCTAGATGAAAGATGGGCAAAGTTTCAGTGACTCCTTCCATTTCTGGTCATGCCATTTTTGTTATTACTGATAGGCCACATACATCAAAATAAAGTGATTGTATATGAAAATCATTAACAATGGAACACAGCCTAAGCACCGTGGATGGGCTACTATATCATTTTTTAAAGACATCTAGTACCAAGGTACTAATTTTTGGAAAACTTTGGTAGGCGCCGCTGAAACAGGTCGAAGGTTTCACATGAATAACATGACAGAGGGTACAGTATCCCTCTGCTTGCTGGCCTTGATGCTTGAAGCCTTCGAAGCAAAAGCAGATTGTTTAGATACCAACATAGAAACAACAGGTGAGGAACAAAAGAGTGGGGTCTGATATCGAGGGAAGAGATAGAATTTTCGTTGGTGCTTGATGCCCCCGTACCAAAAGAAAATAGCTTAGATATATAAAAAAAAAAGCAGGAAAGGAAGAAGAATGGAATTAGACCCCAAAGGAAGAGATTCTAAATTTGCCTCTAGAGAGGTTATAAGGATCAGGAAAATGGGAAAAATCTGCATGACTTACCCTTATGCCTGGACGCGTTCTTTTTGGCGCACATGATCACCATCATGGCAACAACGAGGACCAACATCACGCCTCCCGTTACTCCACAGACCAGTAACAGCAGAGGGAGAGTTTCTGTGGAGAGAGAGAGAGAGAATTTATATCAGCGCAACGTCTAGATCTAGTCAAAATTCTGAATATTTTCGATCTTAGAATCTATTGCGAACAATATGCACATCTCTTATAAATTTCCCAAATCCTTAATGTATTACTTGCACGATTTCATTTATGTCTAAATGAAACTGAAGACAAATTATTGGTCAAATTTGATCTACAGGAATTGATACAAAATAGGATTATCTCCTTTAAGGTTTGGCTAGTAATTGCAAATCCACACAATCTAATAAGCACCTTTGAGGACATTTGCATTAAATATGAATAGAGATTCAGGAGATATCGGCAACAAGCAGGAATGAATTCGCTCCTTCGCTTAAATATATGGATAATCAGAGGATGCCTTAACTGCCCTGGGTAAAATGTTACACATTTTAGTTGCATCGAAGATTAACAACCCATAGCACACTGAGTTTTATCTTCGCTACAACTGATAATGTGGAATTGTTTGTCACGTAATACAACTTAGACTGACACCACAGCAACATCATCTGCTGAAAAAGAACCGCTAACTTCGTACTCACTCCTCTTCGTCAGCAGGATCTCGGATAAGTCTGTACCGTACTCGTTGTGGACGGAGCATTTGTACGGTCCGAAATCGGTCGCTTTCGCGTCTCTGATGACCAGCGTGTGCCGGACGCCCTTCGCCGTGACATCTTGTACCTCCTCGAAGCGTGATTCGTCTGCGAATATTATTAGTATCAGGGGATAAAGTTTTCAAAAGATTAGAGTAATAGAGAATGTAAAGAACATCTCGATGTTCTCATTGTGTAGGGAAGAGAAGTTCAAATGAATGGAAAGTAAAAATGTAAAGTTAATTTATATTGCTTATTATTAGATGCTGAGGAAGGAACCATTTTTCCAGATGTATATGCAAAATGTTAACTGATATAGACAATAAGGCAAATTGAAGAGGCAAACATAATCACTGCCTCAATAAGCTTAAGTCAGTGGAAGCCGGAGATGTGATTTCAAAATACACTATTTTTTTTGCAATGAGAATTCTTAAAGATAAAATAGTATCTCTTACGTCGAAATCCACGGGAGCAGAAGTGGACTTTTGTCAAAGCTTAAAATTAACTTGGTCGCACTTGTATAGGAATAAAGATATAGTGATTTTAAGTCAGATTTTTGACGGTCCCAGACCACATTTCTGTTCTAAAGACTTAAGCCTCCTTAAATCTAGCTATGTTACACGCCGAGTACTGAGAGGAGGAGGAGGAGGAGGAGGAGGAGGAGGAGAGAGAGAGAGAGAGAGAGAGAGAGAGAGAGAGAGTCATTAAAAGATGCAGACACCTAAATCCACCAATTTTCTATGGTGGGTCAGAGAGAAAAGAGAGAGAGAGAGAGAGAGAGAGAGAGAGAGACTTACCCAAATCCACCAATTTTCCATGGTGGGTCCAAGTGACGGAGAGTGAGGGCGCAGGAGCAGCAGCCACTATACATTCCACCAACACGGTTTCACCCTGGTTCCCCCACTGTTCCCTTTCGCTGATGATGCGCGGTGGACCCTGCAACCCGAAAAAATGGAATTTTTTTTTTTTAATTATTGCACTGAATTGAACTGAAAATTTAAACCAAACGCCTAACAATGGGACCTATGAGTCCATTCATTGCTTACATGGAAACTGACAGTCAAAGGTTTGAAAGGTGTAACAGGAGGCAAACCTCAAAGCAGTTGCAACATGAAGCAATTGCTAGGAGAGGGTGGAAAGTAAGATGGAAGAAAGAGAATATGAAAGGAGGTACAGTAAAAGGAACGAAAGGGAGTTGTAGCTAGGGTCCGAAGGCACGCTGCAAAGAACCTTAAGTCATGCCTACAGTGCACCGCATGAGGTGCACTGACGGCACTACCCCCTACGTTTTTTTGTTTTATTGTGAAACAGGTAAAGGAAATGGAATTTATTTATTTCTGTTTTTTTTTTTCTTTTAAATATTCATGTTCAGATGTGATCAATTTTTTTCTTGATGAAATTCACACTTTGTTTTACCACTGACGGACTTGTTTTTGAAAAATTTTGTGAACGGCATGTCGATATTGATGCTAATTTAAGTTTTCCTGTGCTAAACTGACAAGCTATTGTGAGGTATCACAAAAGGAAAAAATGCATTACGGATCCCACTCAAACTTTCCATACAAAAACCTATTTTCGAATTAGTTTAGTATGTTTTATTTTGAGGTCCAGATGACCGACAACTGGTCAAACCCATAAAAACTTTATTCACCGATTTTCCAGTTTCTTTTATGATTCACTCAGATTATTTTTTAAACCACTGAAACATCAAGATTGGTAATTTCTGAAAATCAGAAATCATTGGATAAATACGGAACTATTTTTATGACTGATATTTGCCTAGAATCAACCCCTTTTTTTTTTAATCTGATGCTTATCATCACTATCATTATTATTACTGTAAGTTCCCTTCAAAGTATTATGAAATTAAACC
>NC_061088.1:74458454-74470954 GCF_015104395.2 Macrobrachium nipponense
CTATAAACAGCAAAGAATGAGGCCAAATTTGGGTTATGGTATCTCGCGAGACCAGCCCAAGGTGAAAACAATTAAGGAGAAAGACGTCTTAATTCAAGATAGATATAGATTCTATTTTGCGCCATTTTTCATTTTTATTTTGTGCATTGGTGTTCATTTCTTGCATTTGCACGCTGAAAGCACACGGTGAAAGCACATGAAATCTCCTAGCGCGAATGGAATGGAATATAGAACTCTGGCCCAAAGCCAAGCGCTGGGACCTATGAGGTCATTCAGCCCTGATAGGGAAATTGATAGCTGAAAGGTCTGAGAGGTGTAACAAGGAGGAAAACCTCAAAGTAGTTGCACTATGAAACAAATATTTGAAGAGGGTAGAAAGTAAGTTGGAAGAAGGAGAATAACAACAGAGGTACAGTAAAAGGAATGAAAGGGTCTGCAGCTATGAACCGAAGGGACGCTGCAAAGAACATAAAGTAATGTCTACAGTTCGCCGCGTGGGGTGACCTCCTGCTGCATATGGATTTGAAATTAGAGTTGCAACAGATGTCACTCCATAATAACAGTTGCATCTAATGCAGAAACAGTGCACTGCTAACCTAAACCAGTTCACCTGGAATGTTATTAATTTATTTATATTTCTATCTATATATTTCCCTATTGATTTATCATATTTTTTCTCCCCTAATTTCCGTGGCTTCTTTCAAACGAAAACCAAATTCTTTGTAAGTTACAATTTCAAGTCAGTAGCCCTCCGAATAATAATAATAATAATAATAATATAATAATAATAATAATAATAATATAAATAATGATAATAATAATAATAATAATAATATAATAATAATTATTATTATTAATATTACTGCAACAATATATATATATATATATATATATATATATATATATATATATATATATATATATATATCTATATATATATATATATATACATATATATATATATATATATATATATATATATATATATTATATCTATAATATATATATATATATATATATATATATATATATATATATATATATATATATATATATATATCTATATATATACATATATATATATATAGAATGTGTGTATGTGTCTCAAGAGAAATGTATTAAAAACCTTCGATTTATTAATCATAAAAGTCGCTTTCTCTCTCTCCTCTCCCCTCCTACCATCATCTCGAGTTGCACGGAATCCTTAGCCTTTTCCTCTCACTCCTTCATCACATTCAGTCTCTCTTTCCACTTCCGCACGCAATCGTCTGGATATATTACGCCCACCCCCCCCCCTACACCCTCTAAAACGCCCCTCCCACACCCCAGCCCTGCCCAACCAATACCCAAAACCCCGAATGAGTATCCCTGATCACAACAACCTCTAAGAGGACCTTCGCGTGTTTACCAGAACAGATTTGGGGGGATCACTGGAGCTCTCCGAAGTGAGGGGGTCGGGGGGAAGCAGGGGGGGGGGGTTGGGGGCAGCGCCCCCACCCGCCCACGACGTCGACGACGACGCCAGAACCGACAACAATTTCAGTAATGGAAATTCAAGCCGGCGCTAATGAACGCTTATTACCATTAATTGCACAACACTTGCCTGATAATTAGGGCATATCACCAACACCTCTAACTAAACCTTCCGATCCTCCTCCTCCTAGCCTGCCTCCTCCGATGGGTCCCTCTATCTCCTCGTGGCCTCTTTAACCAAATCTGCCTTCGCCTCTCTCCTCCTCCACTCTTCTCCCGAAAGCGTCCGTTTTTTTGCATCAAAACGTCTTTCATACATCTCTCTCTCTCTCTCTCTCTCCCTCTCTCTCTCTCTCTCTCTCTCTCATCTCTATCTATATATATATAAATAATATAATATATATATATATATATAATATATATATAGTATGTAAAAACTGAATCACGAAGATCTAGAGAAGCCACGAAGGAAAGTGAAATAATGGAGTTGCTACGAGATCTTTCGACTCAAGGGTCTGCTAAGAAAAGGACCATTGAGTCGAAAGATTTCGCAGCATACTCCATTGTTTATATATATATATATATATATATATATATATATATATATATATATATATATATATATAAATATATATACAGCCACGATATTTCCCCCTTAAGGAACGCTAGCTTCAGAGGAATGTTAAACCCTCATCTGGTCTTCGGGAACTTTCACAGGGGTGAGGCTGCTAGCCCCATGCCCTTTTCCACTTGTGCCATAAGCCGCCAAGGGCGACTGACAGCCAGGTACTACACATTTTACTTCTCAAGTCAACAGAAGCCCAAGAAAGCCAGCGTATACATATTTTGATCTATACATATGTATCATTATAGCCATCAAACCTCCTTCGTTTTCAACAGGTATCTCCGGGTGAGGGTGCTAGCCTCGAGGCTCCTCTCCACCCTGTCTATGACTCACTACCCTAGACTGATAAGTTGTCAGTTCATTTTAAGATATCAGTAAATGTCGAATTTGTCGTTACAAAATTAAGCGATTTAAGCTTTAACTTGGGATCGAATTCAGCTCCTTTTGTTGGTGAGTCGAGTATCATGACCATTATTATTATTATTATTATTATTATTATTATTATTATTATTCGGAAGATGAACCCTATTCATTTGGAACAAACCAACCACAGGGGCCATTGACTTGAAATTCAAGCTTCCAAAGAACATGGTGTTTATTTGAAAGAAGTAACAGAAGGTAATAGGAAATACAGAGAGAAATAGATTATTATTAAAAACAAATGAATCAACAAAATAAATAAGTAAATAGGGAAAAATGCAAAATTGTAAGTAAATTAATGAAAATACAAGGAGATTAGACTCCAGTGTCCCGTAAGTTTATTGATAAGCAACGTACTGGATTTGGAAAATACGTCAGAAATATGATTGCAAAAAGATTACTATAAACGAGATGAAATCATACCTACTACTACTACTACTACTACTACTACTACTACTACTACTACTACTACTACTACTACTTACTACTACTACTACTACTAATAATAATAAGAGAAAATAAAAAAAACGAAATACGAATAATAATGTGAGAAACTTTTCAATGTTGGGGCGACGATAAGTGACGACTGGGTAGATTCAAACCTTAGTGTAGGCCTATAGAGCTACGACTGACTAACTATTGAACACAAAGGCCTGGCGGAGTTTAGGCCTACGCAATCTCCAATTATGTTATCATTATTCATCTGTGACTAATGAGTGAGAGCGGCTTTTCACTCCATGAAAAGAGGAATGCACGACAAAAGTGGAAGCGTTTAGGACGCCTTTTTTTTTAATATTGTAATGGAAGTGTCTCCTGTTGCTGAGGAGATTTCATCATCGAGTCCATTAGGACATCGAAGATTTGGCATAAAGATGCGTGTGCGATGTCCCACCTGAGCTAACACTCCCAAATGGACGTGTTTGGAACTCCGGGTGAATTGACATAATTGAACGACCAATGCGCTTTGAATTATGCTTTTTTTTTTTTGCAACGAAGCCGACAAGTGGGAACGCAGAAGTCACGTGATGTAAACAACCGAGGTGACTTAACGCCCGGGTACTCGGTGATCAAAGAGGCGTTTGCGCTACTCGCTCTCGGAATCTCGCGCCTGAAACGCTGGGCAGAATCTTCCTCTTAATAATAATAATTAGAATAATATCCGGCACAACGCCAACTTCACTGCACGAAATCGAAACGCCTTGCCGTTTGGAAATAAAAACCAAACCTAACGACTTTGGCTGCAATCGGCAGCTGTGACTTCATAATTGCCTGTGGCAACGACTGCCATGGAGAGTAAGACAGAAGACGAAAGGTAAATGCTTCGCATGGCGAAACAACCAAGGATGCTAAAAAGGAAATTAACACGAAAACACCTAAATATCTTGAGCTGCGACTGAGAAAAATAAAGAAATCAATCATCCAGGAAAATGCCGGCGCGAGAGGAACAACTTATGCACTTAACTGAAAGTGATTAATGAATTTAAAACAAAGTCAGAAACCGTAAATAAACAAACAAATGGCAATCATCTTCTCTTCTCCCTTTCTCTCTACTGCCTTCATTGTGATCCACAACAGTCCACTGATACCCACGTTCTAAGTAGCTGCTTAGGTCAACAGAGAGAGAGAGAGAGAGAGAGAGAGAGAGAGAGAGAGAGAGAGAGAGAGAGAGAGAGAATTTCTGTAGCTAACGAATCAAAATTTCTAGTGTTATTCACTTTTTTTACGAATTGAATTACGAAAAAGATATGATTTTGATTTTGCTTCCTGGAGTAAACAGAGTTAGTGGTACTTGTTATATTAATATATATATATATATATATATATATATATATATATATATTATATATACACTATATGTATATACTGAAATCTTCTGAAACATGAACAAAATATATTCTGTATGTTCGCCCCCCCAAAAAAAATCTGCCTTCCATATTATTCAATATTTTATTATTACAACAGCGAACACTGTCGTGTTTCGAATCCTTCTTCCGTGACCAGACCTCTTCTTATCTTGATTCCTGATCTGTACAGGTTCGCATTTGACAATGGGTAACACCAGAGATTTCGCTTCGCCAATAATCTCTTTATTTCTCTAATCTCCGGTGTGATTTATTCGTATTTTCTCGTCTCTCTACACTGTAAAGGCTGCATCTCTCTCTCTCTCTCTCTCTCTCTCTCTCTCTCTCTCTATTACGTCCGCAAATAATCTCTATTTTGATTATCTCTGGCGTGACTTTTTCGAATTTTACTCTCTCTCTTTTTACACCTAATAAGCATGCGCCTCTATCACTCCCTCTCAACTATGATTGAGATGCCCTGTAATGAAGCCTTCCTCCTCCTCCTCCTCCTACTCCTCCTTCAACCCCCTACCCCCCCGGCACCCCCACCCCCGCATCCGCCCCTCTGGCACGCAAGATCCACGAGGCCCTTTCCCGCAACCCATCATCCGGCGTCATTCCGTAGTTCGAAGCAAGTGGTCCGACCAGTACATTGCCCGATTCTGCCCTGGGCGGGGCCCGCCCAACTCACCAAAGCCCTGCCCCGCCCCGGGCTTGATTGTGCCCGCATCCTTTGAGAGTGGGCAGTACCTGAGTCGGAGACCTGGGCAGGTAGTAGTAGTCGTATTAGTATAGTCTGTCTAGAATGTCATGAAACATCGAGTAGGTTTGCGACGATGCCAAACTTCCTCAAGACTTAATCTGACTCAAGCTTATCCCAGCATCCTTTTATTCCGGGTCCTTTAATACGGTCGTAAAATTTCCTTTTTAATCCCATAATCTGAATCTTCCCAGTCACACAAAAGCTGAATGGTTGTTGTGGATTAAGTTGACCTTGTGTTTCGAAAACAGCTCATAAAGTTGATTACTCTGTTTATTTTAAAAATATTCATGTAAAAAAATTTTTTTTTAGGAAGAGTTCGAGTCCTTTAATACATATCACAGTTTTTCTACAACTTTTAAGAGATCCATCTCAGATGAAAATAAAAATTTAACGTTCTGTACCCTACGATCAATCCAGTTCAGTACAATACTGGAATCTTAATGTACTAAATGTTTTCGAGCTTTATTACTCATAAAGCTTTAACTTTTATTCTTTATATAATTTGAATTCTGATTGAATCAGTTTATATTTGAACATTATCAAATGTGTTATCAGGTTCTTGAAGATATCTGTAGCCTGGCATCGTCATTCTCTCTCTCTCTCTCTCTCTTCTCTCTCTCTCTCTCTCTCTCTCTCTCTCTCTCACCATATTTGTTGTAGAATTGATGAATGTGCCAAACATCAAATATTTCATAAAATAATATTTTTCTCCATTAAAACAATTTCTTGGATGTTAGGATAATGAAACGATAAAATTAATAGACATTTTCTTTAAAATAAGCCACTGTTTTAGTTTAAAAAAAAATTGTCTTTCTCCCTTTTGAAGTACTCGTTGACACTGAATATGACTTCTCGTGTCTGAGCACTTAATTGGTGCCGTGGGGACCCTTCTATCTTAAACCGTCACGCTTGGGTATCAGAACTAAAGTGATAAGCTACTTACCCTTCCTGACCTGAGACAGAGAGAGATGTGGCAAAGTGTATGCCAAATCTACACTGTTTTTTCGCCTTAAGTGAGATTTAATGAATGAAATTGGCGCAAAGCGGCAACGTCGGAAACCTACTCTATGTTTCATGACATTCTGGACAGACTAATTTTATATAGTAGTAGAACTCGATGTTGACCTCCTGCCACCACCTACAAAGAAAGCCCCGAGCTATACCCAACTCCCTCCTTCCTTCCCTCCTTCCAGTCTTTTAGATAGAACGCCCATTTCCTACTGCCCACATGCCCGACTTCGCCTCACAAATATGACTCTAGCACGGGCCTTTGTTGCCCGGCACTGGATCAGCCAACTCTTTTTAAATTTCCTGTGGAATGCCCCGAGTCAATTCCATTCCATCTCGGCATGCGCTGCAAGATTCAACAGAGATATTGGAGGGCAGACTTTTCAGCACACGGAATCCACGCTATTCAGTAAGGCGCCCCAAGAACCAGAGAGCTGAGGAGTCTTTACAGAGGTATTCTAGAAGGAACTGAAGTTATATCAATTCAAAAACGTGTGATGTAGAGGATCTAGTTTTAGGAGGAAACGAATCAACTGCGACAAAAGGGATACGCCTCGTGGACGGAATGACAAGCTGTAGGAAGATAAATATACCCCGAGAATAGCTATAGGGAGATAAACATACAATGACGCACACAAATGGACCCCGTCTCGTGGACAGAAAGAGGGATACACGGACAGCAGGACCCCGAAACTAAGGCGACGACCTTTTGTTCTCTTCTAAGCAAAAGTGCTCGACATGAAGAGTCCCTCGTCGTTCGCAATATGATAGAGGAGAGGAAAATGTGTCTCCCAGAAAGAAAGTTTTGTTCGTAGAATACGCCCTTCTCCCCGTCCCACGAAATAGAACCAGGTTCGCCCCTAACTGGCATCCTCACTACCCACCCCCATGATGCCCCGAAGATGGTGTGATCGCAGGGCGGGTCCCCTGTGATCGAGTTATACTGGCAACTATCTTTTTTTTATTTTTTCTCTCGGTCTCTTGGCGTTTATTCATATTTCTTACTTTGACGTTCATTCTTCACCCTCCGCCTTCTTTCCGAGAAGTCTTCTTGGCAACCTCTCTCTCTCTCTCTCTCTCTCTCTCTCTCTCTCTCTCTCTCTCTCATGAACTTTCTGTTTTCATTCAATATACTTTACTGCATACGAAAAATGTCCCCCCCTTGTCATCTTTCTTGAAGGTTTTCAAGTTGATATATTTCAAAGTCTAAAATAGTTTGACTGACAAAGCTAAGTATTTTTGACTGACAAAAGAAAGTCCTTTTTGACTGAAAAATTTAAGTCTTTTTTGAATGACAAAAGGAAAGTAATTTTGACTGACAAAGGAGTCCTTTTGATTGGCAAAATAAAGTCTTTTTGACTGAAAAGGAAATTCTTTTTTGACTGAAAAGGAAATTCTTTTTGACTGAAAAGGAAATTCTTTTTTGACTGAATAGGAAATTCTTTTTGACTGAAAAGGAAAGATATTTTGACCAAAAAAGGAGTTTTTTTGACTGACAAAGGAAAGACGTTTTAACAGACGAAGAAAAGTCTTTTTGACTGAAAAGGAAAGACTTTTTGACTGACAAAGACAGTCTTTTTGACTGACCAAAAAAGTATTTTTAACTGTCAAAGAAAAGTCTTCCAGCCTTACAATCATGTTTTTTCATCTCTGCCTCTGTCGACCTAAGCAGTTAATAAAGTACCTAGTGGTTGGCCGACTGCTGTGGGTCTTAGCTAGTGTGTGTGGAGAGAGAGAGAGAGAGAGAGAGAGAGAGAGAGAGAGAGAGAGATTAAGTATCCATTGCTCCGTCAGCATGAACTATCATCATATCTGTGCGCAATAGCGAGAGTCAACTGACTTTCCAAGAATTTAACTTTCGTTTCCTTTTTTTATTTTGGATTTTATTCATTTAATTTTTTTTTATTTCAAAATCATGAACAACATTTGGGAAAATATCTTGCTCTAGGTACAATCACTAATATTAACGTGTCTCTTGTCTAGGATATGAAAAAATAAGATCTTTGGTGGTCACCTAATCAAAGGGATTTTTGGCCACAAAATCAGGAAGGTCTTTGGAGAGCACTAAATAAAAAGGAAGTTTGCAGTGGCCTCCAAATCAGATAGATCTTTAGAGGCCTCAAAATAAAAAAAATATCTTTAGAGGGCACCAAATAAATAAAAAAATAAAAAGTCTGTAGTGGACACTAAATCAGAAAGGTCTTTAGTGGCAACAAAATCAGAAAGGATGTATTGGCCACCAAATTAAAGTTTTAATGGACACCAAATCAGGAACGTCTTTAGTGGCCATAAAATCAAAATGATCTCCGGACGACACAAAATTAAAAAAAAAAATATTTTGAGCTGCCACCAAATCAAATAGGGTCTTGAGTAACCTCAATATCAGCAAATCTTTGGAGGGCACAAAAAAAAAAAAAAAAAAAAAGGAACTTTATGGGCCACAGAATCGGAAGAGGTTTTCATTGGCCATGAAATGAAACTATGTTTTTCTGGTGGCCCCAAATCTAAAAGGTCATTAGCGGCAACATAATCAAAATCTTGAAGAAGGCCCAACGCAAAAACTTTCATAAAAAAGGATGATGATGAAGGGGAGTATTTCATACGTCTACATTGACATGCACATATGAGACAGAATTAGGCCCTCAAGTTTTGTAAGAAGAGAGGTAACAGTTCCTTCCTGAACCTAAAATGAGGCTATTAGGAAATAAGTGAGATCTAAGAAATACCAAAAAGAAGAAAAAAAAAATAAAGAAACCAGAAATGACGCCAAAGGACCAGAGAGGTGAACGTGAAGGGAAGGTGGAATACGAGCGACAGAGAAGCGAAGGGCGTCGACGCCCTTAGATAGAGAGGATAAGGGCTGATTGCTGAAGAGCGAGATGACTGAGTGAGAGGAGAGAGGAGAGGAGAGACACAGAGAGAGGGTGGGGGGGGGGGCGAGTTATGGAATAAGGGACGCCCCGGCCCTGGCCTGTGTCCCTCCATCAAAATGGAGGGAGGCCCTCCACGCTCCGAATTTATAGCGAATCCGCAACACGATCGCGAGGACCGATAAGGACGGATAATTCGCACCTGTCCTCGCCCGTTGACTCGTTCCTTATATCTATAAAACGGAGCCTTTCCCCGTCACTCGATTAAGGGTACTTTAACTGTGAGCAGATCTCCCGATACGCATTTAGTTGCTTGTTTGTTTGTATAAACAGATTTATAGATATCGTTTTGTTTTAAGGGATTCTTCTGCGTAAAATTAATATCTCATTGCCACGGGATATGCAACTTAGTCATAATGTTTACAAATGAATCTATCTTGTTCTGCTGCCCGCCGGTCGCTAGTGTGATGTAAATAAATAAAAAAATCACGCCCACAAGATATATCACACGATAAACATCACATAAATCGTCTTCGGTTCTTATACAGAGTGACATCTAGCAACTCCAGAACCCGAAAAAAGGGAAAAATGGGCTTTCGATGTCCTTTAAAATCTATGGCGTGCAAGAAGGGCCCTTCACGTATGGTACTCGTTAGAAAAGTAACACAGGTCAGTCTTCTTGTTGGTAAACGAACAACTTGGAACATTAAATGTTTCATTACGTAAATACTCGATTCGAGTTAAGACTACACGAATTAGGATCAACCGGTTCAGTGAAACTGTCATAGAATTTACGTCCTGAATGTGGCATTCCTTTCAATTCTCCGTGTTCCCTGATCCTTTAACAGGCCTCGTTTCAAGGGGTTGGGTTTTTGCTCCGTTTTACCACTGAATAAATGCTTAGGATATAATGACAGTAACAGATTAACAGTAGATGAATGGACCCAAGGACATGATAAAATTCAAATAAAATAATTTTATACAATAAAAGTTGACTTGCTTAACGACCAAAAAATAAAAGAATCTTAGTTCGTTTAACGTTGACTTGGGTTTTGGTCTCTCTCTCTCTCTCTCTCTCTCTCTCTCTCTCTCTCTCTCTCCGTAGTTTTTTCTTCCATTCTTTTTATCTATTTTTTTTTCTTTTATCATTCCAGGGCCGCCTTTTAAGAGGGGAAGACCGAGTTAAAAGCATTAGCATATAATCAGCGTCGGCTAGGTGGGCGGTGAGGGTTTGAGATCTCGGGCTGGAACTCTCTCTCTCTCTCTCTCTCTCTCTCTCTCTCTCTCTCTCTCTCTCCTGTGGCAAACTCACTTCTACTGTTTTTTAATTCTCTCGTCAATGTTTATTGTCATTAAGTCATCGTTTTTTGGGGGGCTCTCACTTTCTTCCTTCTCTCTCACTAGCTTTCTTCTCTCTCACTTCCTTCATTATCTCTCCCTCTCTCTCTCTCTACTCTTCCCTCCCCCCTCTCTCACTTTTTTTTCTTTCTCCTCTCTCCTCCTACTTTTTTTCCTCCCCTCTCTCACTTCCCTTTCTCTTACTTTTTTATTTATTTCTTCTTTCGCTCACACTTTTCCTTGCTCACTGTCTTCCTTCTACCTCACACTCTCCTTTCTCTCTCATTTTCTTCCTGTTCTCTCACTTTTTCCTTCTTTCTCACTTTCTCCCTTCTCTCTCATTTTCTTCCATCTGTCCCCCGCCCTCTCAGCTAACTCACAATCAATCAATCAATCCCCCGCCCTCTTCTCCGTCGCCCTCTTTCTTCCTTCATTCTCTCTTATTCCCTATTTTTCGGTTCATCTAATTTTCTTTTATTAATTTCCTCTATTTTTTCTGTAGTATTGTTAATGTTTGTCACTATGTTATAGATTCATACACTCTCGTTACAAGGAGTTTGACAGTGTGTGTGTGTATTGTGTGTTTGTGTATGTATGTAGAAACACATACTAATGCTACACAAAAACATCGGCTTGGTCACAACGGCTTCCCTAGGATGCTAAACAAAAGCTGCAAAACTGGTCATTTGTTTAAAAAAAAAAAAAAAAAAAAAAAAAAAAAAAAAAAGCTTTACACACTTCACCTTGTCAATGTGGGGTGACCTGTTTGCAAGTTCGTCAGTCACAGACAATGAGTGTCTGGTTTGTTTCTTTATCTGAATCACGAACTTTCGTCAATTTAAGATGTGGTTATTTGACACTGGGTTAGCTAAACTAATAAAGGTTCAGTTTATGAGTAAATACATCACGCGAACCCTTGTTAATTATGATAAAGAATATTTCTTGTACACTTGTTAAGTTCAAATAAATATATTTCGTGAGCACTTATATGTCAATGAATATATTCCATATACACTTGTTAAATTAATACATTTAAGAATATTTCCTGTACACTTGTTAAGTGTACATAAATATATTTCTTGAGCACTTATATGTCAATGAATATATTCCATATACACTTGTTAAAATAATACATTTAATGTACATTTGTTAGATGAATATATTCCATAAACATTTGTTAGATAAATATATTTCATGTACACTTATCAATTATGAATTAATATATTTCATGTACGCTTGTTAAATAAAAATAAAAATATTTGCTCTATACTTGTTAACGATAAATATATTTCATGTACACTTGTAACACAAATATATTCCATGTACACTTGTTAAAGAATAAATAAATATATTTCATGCAGTCTACTTAAATACTGTCAAGACGAGAAATAAGATTACTTAACAAAAATAAGAATAAATCTAAAATATAGATAAAATATTTCCTCCCACGAGAAGGAGCTCCATTTAATTTTCTAGGGCTGATTTTTCTTTTATTAAATATTCCCCGAGGATTGAATTTTCTTTTCCTCTTCCTAGTATAGTAGATTCACATCCCCCGTGCATCTGATGTCTAGGACAGTCCCTTACGACGCTCCTGATTGACTGTTGATAAGCCAGTCACAGGGCTGAAAACAGTTCACATAGGCAGGATATAATATTATGTTCCACCTCTCCTGAGGGATACTTTTGAAAGACGTATCCCTCTGGGGAGGAAGAACATATATACTGCCTGTGTGAACTCTCTCGAGTGACTGAGAGTTTCCAGCCCTGTGATTGGCTTCTCAACAGCCAATCAAGAGCGTCGTAAGGGACTGGCCTAGACATCAGATGCACGGGGGATGTGAATCTACTATAGTAGCTTTGATAAATGTCCAGGAAATTTGAGGACAAAGTGAACTAATTAAGTGAACAAATACGTGAACGTTTAGTGAACAATATATCAGACCGTTAAAGTTAATTGAATATTTGAGATGTGAAGTACAAACAGGGACTAATCGAATCACTTTAACTATTGAAAGGACCATTAAAATAAATTTCACATATCCTGGGCCTAGCTTTAACTAAACTAATGATTCCATTAGAAATTGTTTCCATAACTCTTCACTGCCAGGCTCCGGAATTCTATTCCTCCTCACGTTTTCCATAACTTCCAATTGCTAAAT
>NC_061088.1:74475954-74485954 GCF_015104395.2 Macrobrachium nipponense
TAAGGCTAGAGGGCTGCAAATTGCTATGTTGATTATCCACCCTCCAATCATTAAACATACCAAATTGCAGCCTTCTAGCCTCAGCATTTTTCATTTTAAGGGTAGCCGTGGATCTTACGATTGACAGTGCTTTCCGGAGGCACACACCGAACCTTCACTTGACCGCATCTGGGGAGCAACTGAGAGCTGCCCGGTGGTAGCTGATAGCTATATAAGGCATCATACGCAGTACAGAAAACTCAATTTCGCCGAAGGAACTTCGGCGCATTGTTTACTTGTTCTTTCTCCTGAAGGATCACATATCAAATCCCTCTAAGAAGTTATTGATCGAGAAGGTATCAGACCTACTCTGTGCTTGTTATTGTCGCGCGATCGTAAACGTACCTTATCTCTTTCCTCAAGCTGTAAGGCTCTTCCTGACATTCCCCTGCTGATCTCTCTCTCTCTCTCTCTCTCTCTCTCTCTCTCTCTCTCTCTCTCCCTCTTCCTTTCTTCTTTTCTCAGCATACACGAAATCAATACCTTTTGAAACTGTCTTACTTTCACGGACTTCATATCGAAGGTTATTGCTTAGGATGTCAAGCATTCAGTCTCTCTCTCTCTCTCTCTCTCTCTCTCTCTCTCTCTCTCTCTGCATACACAGAAACAGCACCCACTGACATACATCATATCGAAGGATATTGCAGATGTCATGTATTTAGCAGTTTGTTTGTATCTTTCTTTGTGTTTGTTTATTGGGGAGAATAATCAAATAAATCAAAAGTGGACTTTGAAGAATCTTTAACCGAGGTTGGACCTCGTGAAAGTCGAGTGGCCAGATTTTGCGACTGATTGATTGATTTACGGTTGCTAAAATTGGCGTTACAACAGATTTTGGGAGAGGCATAGGGAAAGTCACTCTCCAGGAGAAGAGACCTTTCGTAGGAGGAGATGGGAAAGAGCTTGGCCTTGGCGGAGGTTTGCCGTCCCATCATGATATTTCGCTCTTTTTAGTAATAATGATAATGCTAAGAAATTCAGTCTAACGAAAAACAATTTGTATAATAAAAATCAACAATTACACACACACACACACACACACACACACACACACACACACACACACACATATATATAATATTATATATATATATATAATATATTACTAAATATAAATATGGTAATATTGTTTACTATAAAAATTATGGATTTTTATCAATAATAATAATAATAAATAATAATAATAATAATAATAATAATAATAAGAAAAACTAGAGGCTGAAGTAGCCCCAGGACTCATGCAGAAGAGTGTGATCCTAGAAACGGCGCACATAGTAAGAAAAGTGATGGACTCCTAAGAAGGCAGGATGCAACCCGGAATCCCACACTATAAATACCACCCAGTCAAATTGGAGGACTGTGATAGAGCAAAAAAAAAAAAAAAAAAAATAATAATAATAATTGTTCCTATTCCCACGGAAGATGCTACAAGCAAATTATGCTCTCGAAAACTACAATTCATAATACTCGTATGCAAAATACTACACAAAATTAAAATAAGACTTGTTTTTAATCAAACACAGAGGAATAATTTTTTTTAGAAAGAATTGCAGCCTCACAACTCAAGCTATAAAGCATCATAGTATATCGACAAGATAGAAGTAAGCATAAAGGAAAATAATGACGGACTTTTACGAAGTATAAGAGCGCTCATGCTTTGTAAAATGAGCAACACGCGCTAACTGACGAAGCCTACAGGTACAAAGGGACGAGGGGGGTTGGTGGTGGGGGAGCCCCAATTAAAAAAAGATTAAAATCAGAAAGGCCACGATATCTGAATGCTGGAAACCAAAGTTAAGGAACTTAACCGAGATGAAAAGGTACTTGGATACTACTGGATTAAGCGTTAAGTCTGAAACTGAAGGTATACCACCTCTAGGCTTTGACAGGTACGTTAATACCATGTTATAGTTCATTACGGACAGCTCTATGAGCAAGAGTCCGTGGTGGCTATATAAGGTCAGCTAAATCTGAAACGGCAGCGTACCATGGTACTGCTTTGCCTATATTGAATGAATCATGCTTTGTCATGTTTATTCACCATAACTGAAAGTCACGTTTATTTCTTTTAACTTTATCAAAACCTACGTAGGTTCATTTTGAATGATTTCTTTCTACATGGTTATTTCAATCTATGCATTATTCAGCCCCTTGAACTGATTGTTCGTCATCAAAATGATCTGTTCCATTATATTTGCTTGGGAGAAATTCACATTTGGGCTTTTCGTTTTCTCTAAAAGAAAACTGCTGAGGTGACTTTTTGTCTGTGCGTCCACCCTTAGATCTTAAAAACTACCGAGGCTAGAGGGCTGCAAATTGCTATGTTGATCATCCACCCTCCAGTCATCATACATTCCAAATTGCAGCCCATTAGCCCGAGTAATTTTGATCTCATTTAAGGTTAAAGTTAGCTATGATCGTGCGTCTGGCACAGTTATAGTTGCTAACTACACAGGCCACCACCGGGCTGTGGCTGAAAGTTTCATGGGCCGCGGCTGAGAGTTTCATAGAGAAACTTAGGCGCATATTTCATTTGCTCCTCGTCGAAAGCAGACGATATCTTCTAAACAATAATAAGCATAATTTAATTAAATATGAATTCACCGGATTTTTTGTCTTTTGTGAAATAAATTACGACACTTGCAAGGACATTCTCAAAGTGCCAAAGTATCTGGTAAGTGTCATGTGTCACCTCCAGTAAATTTAATATTGGTTATATATGTCGTGTCAGAATGTTGTTTTTTTATTTATTTATTTCGATTTTTCGAAAGCTCCATTATATTATCGTTCCCTCCGCCTGTCTCTTCGTCCGCCCACTGGTTTCCCTCTTCCCATATTCATCTTTTCAGTCTACTGTTTAAAAAAATACTCCTTTGAAAAGTAAGCAGCTGCGGTTTTTTCCACGGCCACGTGAAGTTTCCAAAGAAAACAGGCAGCGGGCATGAAAAAAAAAGATGCGAAAGAATTACCATAATTGGTGTTGTGACTCCGTAGAGTTATTTTACATCTGGCATCTCTTCTCTCTCTTTTTATTTCGCGGTGAATATTTTCGTACTAGATTTTTATTGTTTTTTATTTTCGCTCCGGAGAAGGAAAATTCGCGGCTAGATATAACAATACTCCCAATTATAACATCACAAACGAGACCCGCTGTTAATTTTAGAATTCCGTATAAGTGCGCTGTTTGTTTGTGGAGAATGTAAAATACAAAAAATAAACGCTGAAAGCTTTGTGAAAATGATAAAAAAAGAAGAAATTTATTTACGTAAATACCTGACCTTTACAAGATCATAGAGACTCAGTTTCCTGTACGTTATCTGGATAACAATGTTAATATAAATTTGACAGAGACAGATACACTTCTGGAATTCAAAATGTGCTTATCTCTTCGTCTCCTTACCTTGGATTTTCCCTCCCTAAATCGTTGGCAAACAGTCGACTGCAAAAGGTCCAATTTCGTGTTTCCAATTTGTCGTTCGCGTGTGAACTTTCTAGATCTCGTCAGCAGCGTTTTTGAGAATTTTTTTCCAAGTTCGTCGACATTCCTTCGTATCAAATATTTTCGCCACTGTGAAGCCTCCAGTTACCACCACAAATCACTATTATCACCAGCGCCACAGATCACCATCATCGCTCGTCAAAACTGGTCCAGAACGAACATCATTTTACCCAGGACCTTGTCTGTGGTGACCAATCCGAGCCGAATTTCTTTCATACGTATCTCAATGCCTGCGATTCAGAACACAAGAAGCAGCGGAAGCTATAGCAGTATTGATCGAGAGCGTTTAAACACTTGGCGCGTCGCAAACGGCAAAAGCCACAAGCAATCGCCTTGAGGGACGCCACTGGAGCACTCCAGGTCGAAGCGAGGCAATACTAGATGCTCCGAGGTCCTCCTGTGGTTCACATGCCACTGCCTCCCAGGTCAGTGTCGAACTGCCTGGCCTGCCTGCTGCCTGGCAAGACGTCTCAGGAGGATGGGCATTGGGACGGGCGATAATGGGCGGCGGTCTCCTCCTCCTCCCCCTCCTCCTCCCCCTCCTACCCTGACCCGAACCTGCTGCCATGCCCTGCCCAAATCTTCTATAATCAGACGCGGCAACCCCATCAATTTTTTTTTTTCTCTCTCTCTCTCTCTGTCTCTCTTTTTTTAACGGCAGCACGAGAGCGTCGTGTCCAACAGTGCACGACCTTCTTCGTGCATTATCCTTCGGGCACGTTCCGTGCAATGTTCAGACTCTGTTGGGAAAGGTCTTAATTAATTGGACTGTCGCATGACAATACTGGGGTCTCCTCTGAGAAAGATTGAACTTCTTTTGTTATGGCCATTATTATTATTATCTTATTATTATTATTATTATTATTATTATTATTACGTTCTAAAAGGATCCACAATAATACCAAAAGTGTAAAAAGTCCGTGGTATAATTTTGAAGACTTTACAACAAAAAGCTTTCGAACCCTTCCCTGGGTTCATTCTTCAGTCCAAATGAAGATGAACCCAGGGAAGGGTTCGAAAGCTTTCTGTAAAGTCTTCAAAATTATACACGGACTTTTTACACTTTGTATTATTGTGGACCCTTTAGAACATATATATACTCTCGTGATAGAGAGTTTTTCCCTATTATTATTATTATTATTATTATTATTATTATTATTATATTATTATTATTATTATTATTATTATTATTATTATTATTATTAGTTATTATTATTATTATTATTATTATATTATTATTATTATTGTTTTGTTGTGTAGATAATAATAATAATAATAATAATAATAATAATAATAATAATAATATAATAATAATAATAATAATAATAATAACAATAATAATGATTGTTATCATATTATAATTATTATTATTATTATCAGTTGTGACAAAAGTTTACCGAGGCGAGAATGCGCTATAACAAATCGTCACCTCGAAGGCAATCTATATTTTGATAAAACAAATAAGAAACAATTTCTGAAATGGACAGACTAAAAAAAAAAAATAATAAAATGAAAAAAAATTCAAGTCTGCAAGTCATCATTCGTCATGACCTTGGAAAGTAGTTTTTTTTTCTTTTTGCAAACTGCTTTGAAAAAACTTACACTCTCACAATCTCGTTTCTTGCTCGCTCCTAAAAAAATAAAATAAAAAGAACAGTTTCTATTTTTAAGAAAATACTAACTTACCCACGGAGGAGAAGCAACTTCGGAATGCCGCCTTTTGAAACAACCTAGTGGATAGCTGGTAGCTGGTATAGTGGTTAGTGTCATGATGCTGCTCAGATGTCACGGGTTCGCATCTACCCCGGGGCGATGAAGAATTACTAGCTCGGTATCGTGATCAGTTACTGCTACAGTTTGGGGTCTGCAGTGGGAGGTTGAAACCAACACTTTTTGGAAGCTGATTTCATGTCAGTGTTCCGATCCCAAGATCCCTGAATAGGAATCTGAAAAAAAACTAGAGGCTGAAGTAGCTCCAGGACTCATGCAGAAGAGTGTGATTCCTAGAAACGGCGCACATAGTAAGAAAAGTGATGGACTCCTAAGGAGGCAGAATGCAACCCGGAACCCCACACTGTAAATACCACCCAATCAAACTGGAGGACTGTGATAGACCACA
This sequence comes from Macrobrachium nipponense, assembly GCF_015104395.2. Taxonomy (NCBI): domain Eukaryota; kingdom Metazoa; phylum Arthropoda; class Malacostraca; order Decapoda; family Palaemonidae; genus Macrobrachium; species Macrobrachium nipponense. Next base: position 74,481,612 of record NC_061088.1, read on the forward strand.
AAAAAATAATAATAATAATAATTTATAATAAAAGAAAAGAGGAAAATAGAGAAGAACCTATATAAAATGAATGCAGCTGAGGCAGCAGTTGCTTTTGATAAAACATGCTTAAAAGAGGGTTTACTTCCAGCATAACAATAATAATAATAATAATAATAATAATAAATAATAATAATAATAATAATAATAATAATAATAATAATAATAATATTAATAATATGAGTTCAATAGTCTGGTAAATTTTTTTATTGTTGATGTTTTAAAAAAATGCCAGATTAACACAAACAATCCCATATTATTATTATTTTATTATTATTATTATTATTATTATTATTATTATTATTATTATATTATTATTATTATTATTGAACTAAGGAACCTCCGTAACGAGGCTATAATATTGACAATTAAAAGCCCCGGTAGTGTTAAAAATATATTTGTAGCATTGTACAAAAATATATTTTTAACACTAATGTGACTATTATTATATTATTATTTATTATTATTATTATTATTCATATTATAGATATTATTATTATTATTATTATTATTATTATTATTATTTTTATTTTAGTATTTTTTTGGGGGGTCTATCACAGTCCTCCAATTCGACTTAATGGTATTTATAGTGTGGGGTTCCGGGTTGCATCTGCCTCCTTAGGAGTCCATCACTTTTCTTACTATGTGCGCCGTTTCTAGGATCACACTCTTCTGCATGAGTCCTGGAGCTACTTCAGCCTCTAGTTTTTCCAGATTCCTTTTCAGGGATCTTGGGATCGGAACACTAGCCACGATCCCAAGATCCCTGAAAAGGAATCTGAAAAAAAACTAGAGGCTGAAGTAGCTCCAGGACTCATGCAGAAGAGTGTGATCCTAGAAACGGCGCACATAGTAAGAAAAGTGATGGACTCCTAAGGAGGCAGAATGCAACCCGGAACCCAACACTGTAAATACCACCCAATCAAACTGGAGGACTGTGATAGACCCCCCAAAAATAATACTTAATTATAATAATAATAAAAGAGGATAAAGACATTCGGACAAGGTCATAAAAAAATTAAGCATCTCTTTGCCACGAGTCCCCAAGGTTCCGTAGTTTGGTCATGCTTATGGTAGTGGCCTCGAGGAGGTTTGGTGGTGGGGTGGGGTGGGGGGTTTGGACCATTCCAAACGCCCATCTTACAAGGCTCCTGGTCATTCCAGGGCGCCTCGCCCTGGTTCTTTGGCGTGTATAATGCGGAGAGGCAGTGTAATGGGCTCGTTTCCAGTCACTCACGACTGGACTCAAAGTCACTGAAACGATTTGGTTTCGAAGGGAAATTTGGGGGGTGGAGGAGGAGGAGGAGGAGGAGGAGGAGGAGGAGGAGGAGAAGGAAGAGGAGGAGGAGGAAGAAGGGCTATGCTACTGGGTGTAGCCTTTTATACAGTTATGGATTGATAATTAGGAACACAAGAATGGAATCGCAAGTCTGCATTTGTGTATCAATTAAAAAAAAAAAAAAAAACTGGAGTGTAACTCAAAGTGTGTATTTGTTTATGAATGATAAACACAAGAATGAAACGACAACGTGTATTTCTTTGTTCATCCATCAACACAATAAAGGAAACTGTAAACGTGTATTTCTTTAGCAACTGAAAACGCAGGAGTGAAACTGCAAGTGTGTATAAATGAATAAATAGATAAGCAAATAAATAAATAAATAAAAATGTAATCAAATTATCAAAATACACAGAGAATTATTTGCGGGCAGCAAACCTCCCCGTTTTGACAGATGAAAGGTCACTGCCTCTTTAGCCAAATGAGGGGCACCGACAGTAGGACCTCCAGAAAGAAAAAGTAAGATTCCAGAAGCACTTCCTTTCAGAAAACAGAAATAGCAGAGCTGAAATGCAATGGACTGTTCAGCGAAGCTACTACCTCTGAAATAACCTGTTACTTAGAACCGTTACTTGACGCAATTATACGTAATCACATTCCGTAATGAATGCGGAATGTGCAGCTTTGCTTTTGAGTGATATGTTTACCTGAAGGAGAAGTAGTAGTATGAGTACGAATAGTCGGGATTTGTCTTTAGAACGGCTCCACCCCTTCTCGCAGTCCGCCTATACGTAACCATGTCTATAGGAAGGCTCCTCCCTGGTAAAGGCGCCAGCATCTATATTCCGCTTTCTCTCTCCCCTTCTATCTCTCTCGGGCGAGTGGGAGGAGGAGGAGGAGGAGGAGGAGGAGGAGGAGAAGGTGAAGGAGTAGGAGGTGGCCGTGGAGCCATGGCATATTAGGGAAGGGAGGTGGGTGGAACCTCAACCGTCTTGACAGCTTCCCGCGTCTTGCAATGCTCCAGTGATTCTAACCGCTTCCCTGATGGCTGCTTTCATTCGCCGGGCTGTTATATACACACTCTCTCTCTCTCCCTGTCTCTCTCTCTCTCTCTCTCTCTCTCAGCGTTTCTTTTACAATGGTTCCGGTGCGAATGTAATTTTGCCTCAGGGTTTAACCGATTATTTCGAAAATATGGGCAGAATATAACCTAAATAAGTGCATATTCTGTTCTGATATTACATTATGGAGGATGGATATATATATATATATATATATATATATATACATATATATATATATATATATATATATATATATATATGTATATATATATATATATATATGGACTTGAATGTATATCTATACTATGTATATAAATATATGTAGGTAGTCAAATATATTCACACTGTAAATGCCTTTCGTGAAAGTCATCGTAATTTTGTAAAAACTGCGATTAAATATATAAAACACTGAAATAAATCTGTTCGACTCTGAAAAATTAAAAACACCTACCCAACCGGATTAATTTATACCCAGTAATAAATGTTATGAGGGAAAGGAAAACACGAATGAATAAAAGGAGCAAGAGCCCGTGCTAGCACAAGGCTGGCTTAATCTTCAACAACAACAACAAACTTTACAGACCAATGGTAGTTGCCAAAAGCCACTGGTGGTCGACGTAAAAGGCCACTGGTGGTCGTCATAGGCCTCTGGCGTTCATCAACGACCATTGGAGGTTGCCAAAGCCCATAGTCTTAACAGGCCACTGATGGTTGTGAAAGGCCACTGGTGGCTGTCAAAGCCTAGTGATGGTGTTCGTTAAAGACCACTGCTGCTTGTCAAAGCTCACTGGTGGTCGTGAGTGGCCACTGGTGGTCGTCAAAGTACACTGGTGGTCATGAAAGGCCACTGGTGGTTGTCAAAACCCACTGATGGTGGTCGTCGAAGGCCACTTGTGGTGGTCGTCAAAGACCACTGGTGGTCATCAAAAACCCACAGTGGCTGAAGCAGGGTAAATCACCACCGCCCTTTGCCTTGTGTGTGTGTTTGGTGATCATTCCAGTGCCGTGGTCCTTGTGGTCCTTCCAGCGTCCTTTCCTTCCATTTCCAGTGGCATTGAAGGCAACATGATGATGATGACGATGAGGTCGAAAATGAGCAGCCTCCCTCATAGCGATGTTGCATCTGTTTGCAATGCCTGTTTCGTCGGTTGTATATATAATGCAGGCACACCATCCCTTTGTCTAAATGAGAGAGAGAGAGAGAAGAGAGAGAGAAGAGAGAGAGAGAGAGAGAGATTCGGTATCCATATTGCATGAATCAAGTGGCGTAGATTATACAGAGCTATTAGATGGGGCGAGCTGGCTGGCTCTCTCTCTCTCTCTCTCTCTCTCTCTCTCTCTCTCTCTCTGGCTACAAGAACGCTCTAATGGCCACTGACTGAGACAATGACTGCAAATTAAAAAAAATCATACGTCTAATTAAAAACACTTCGTAAAGTAGCCTCTTTCGTTTATTAATTTATTAATCAGCATGTTTTGGAAAATACTGTTTTTTTTTTTTTGTAAAGTAGACAGACTCTTCTCTGTAATGAAGCACTGAGTATCAAGTAGTAATTATTTTCGCAAAGTAGACATCTTGAACATACCAGCTTTGTTTGAAAGTCTTTTGTGTCAATTAGCAATTATTTTTGCAAGGTATATAAAACAAAGTAAAATTTTTGGAAGGATTTTATGTCAAGTACCAATTTTTCCCGTAAGGTATATATCTTAAAAGCATCTTGTGTGAAGTAGCAATTATTTTCGCAAGGTAGACATTTTTAACACAAAGCAGCACTGTTTGGAAGTATTTTGTGTCATACAGTAATTATTTTCGAATGGTATATTCTACAAATTAGAATTGTGTCAAGCAGCAATTATTTTCGAATGATACGAGTAACAGAATAGCATTTTTTTTCGGGAAGCATTTTGTGTCAATTAGCAATTATTTACGTAAGGTAGATATCTTTAAGAAAGTAGAATTT
>NC_061088.1:74493454-74525354 GCF_015104395.2 Macrobrachium nipponense
GAGAGAGAGGAGAGAGAGGAGAGAGAGAGAGAGAGAGAAGGAAATTTAACTACCAGCATTATGTGTAACTGGAAGATGGTCTCTGGAAATAACCTTCACCGGAGGAGGTTTTGTTTTGATGTCTTTATTCTTAGGCAACCACGGAGAGAAAGTCTACTTTTCATCTTTTTAGCGGGAAGAATATATATATATATATATATATATATATATATATATATATATATATATATATATATATATATATATATATATATATATATATATATGTGTGTGTGTGTGCGCATAAATATAGCTTAGAACGAGACCAGAGACGGGCATGCTTGCCCTAGATTTGGTGAAAGTCTTTTCTATAATGGGGAAGAGACTGAGAAGGTATTTCCAAGATGTAAATAAATTTTTTTTATTTTGTTGTTGATAGTGAACAATTTGTAACTGTGTCAAGTTGCTTGAAATATAGAGGAGTACGTTTAAGTTGCTTGAAATATAGAGGAATACGTTTATGCGTTTTTAAAAAGGGTTCTAAACTAAATCAGTCATGGTAGCACATAATGTGGCAGTTTTTTGGGGGCCATGGCTTATTGATCAGATCCATCTTGGTTGCAGAACATGGAGTTTTTTTTTAAGGCAAAGAATCTGAGACACCATCAAAATTAGGTGAAGGGGTTTTCCTTAATACCAAAAAGACCAAAACCATCATGGCCGAACAATATGGAAAGTTTTTTCTTAAAGGTAGAGTCAATAATCCAAAAAAGTGGTAATGTTTTTTTTTCTTAAAACTAATAGCTAAGAAACCAAACCCATCAAGGTCGAACAACATGGAGAGTTTTTTCTTAAAGGTAAAGAGCCAATAACCCCAAAAAATCGGAAGTTTTTTTTTTTAAAAGCTAAGAGACCAAATCCATCTTAGTTGTTGGGTAACATGTTTGAGTATTTTTTCTCAAAGAAAGAGTCAGTAACTCTAAAAAGTGCGATTTTTTCTTAATATCTAAGAGACCAAATCCATCTTCGTTGCTGCGTAACATATATTTTTTAAAAATTAAAGTCAGTAACCCCAAAAAATGGGAATTTTTTCTTAATTTCTTAGAGACCAAATCCATCACAGTTGCACAACATGGATGAGTATCTTTTTAAACGGAAAGAATCAGTAACACAAAAAAGTGTGAAATATTTTTTTTAAATAGCTGAGACCAAATCTATCATAGTCGCACAATAAACGGAGTTGTTTTTTTAAATTAAAGAATCAGTAACCCGAAAAAGTGGGAAAGGGTGTTTTTTTTTTCATAGATATCTAAGGGATACAAACTATCATGGTTACCAAAGAGAAATGTATTAAAAAACTACCAATTCTAAATAGGCGAAAAAATTTGCTTGTAAAGACAGGCAGGTTAGACAATTCAGGAAGACAAAAAAAAAAAAAAAAAAAAAAAAAAAAAAAAAGTGACATTTTCAGCCACAATACAATAATGCTAAGATACGTTACTTGGAGAAGAGATTAACTGGAATAAAACAGAGAGAGAGAGAGAGAGAGAGAGAGAGAGAGAGAGAGAGAGAGAGAGAGATCCTGGTTGATAAAAACATAACTTCAAGGAAGGACAAAACATTGTGTTACGCTACTCTTGGGCGAGAATTACAAGAAGAGAGAGAGAGAGAGAGAGAGAGAGGACAACTCAATGACAATAAGAGAATCACTTTATCAATTCGTATAGTAAACCGAATCGGTCAGTAGCCCATAATTGTAATCTATTCCTTAAATAAACGACTTTTATGGCCAGAACAGAATATAAATTTACAAGTCCCATTACGCAATTGAGATCTTGATACGCCTCTTTTTCTGTTATGTTGTCCTACTTTATCCTATTGTAACCGATGAGGGAAACACCCCCTGCGACAGAGAGAGAGAGAGAGAGAGAGAGAGAGAGAGAGAGAGAGAGAGAGAGAGAGAGAGAGACAGAACTCATTCTGAAACAATTTATACTGATACTGTATTCAGATTTGGTGCCTTTATGTAAAGAGAGAGAGAGAGAGTGAGAGAAGAGAGAGAGAGATGGAGGAAGAAAGAGAGAGAGAGAGAGCGTAGAAAAGAAAAGCCTACGTTGATGCATATATGATTATAACAAATAAAAATGGAAGAGAGAGAGAGAGAGAGAGAGAGAGAGAGAGAGAGGCTTTTGACAAGGTTCCTTATATAAACAGAGGGGAGCTGTACTTTTATAAGAGAGAGAGAGAGAGAGAGAGAGAGAGAGAGAGAGAGAGAGAGAGAGAGAGAGAGAGAGAGAAAGAGCTCCTTTTCTGATACAATGTTTACTAATACTGTATTCAGTCTGGGTGTCTGTGTGTAAGAGAGAGAGAGAGAGAGAGAGAGACAGAGAGAGAGAGAGATAACTGAATTACATTTTCAATTTTACACAGTCACACAAATCGGTCTGTTCATTTCTTCGGTTTTCCCTACTTAACGAAAGATCCTTTTAGGGCAGAGAATAGAATCAATTTACTGGACGTATTATACTATTGAGAAACTGATACGTGCCTTCTTGGTTATTGTGTTCTATTCTCTTCCATTTGTTTAACAGTGATAGCAACTGAGAGAGAGAGAGAGAGAGAAGAGAGAGAGAGAGAGAGAGAGAGAGAGAGAGAATGGTCGCTTACAATGTCCCTCAAATAAATACAGAAGGGATCTGAAGTTTTGTATCAAGAAAGAAGTAAGACCATGTGACTGACTTTCGGTCTGAAATTGCAGAGATCTGGACCTAAAAAGAACTGGAAAATTGAACGATCATGCAAGACCTGGACTAAGGAACAGATCCAGGATGAAACTGATACTGGATTTGACATGACTGAGTTCTGGATCTGATTTGACTGAGTTCTGGGTCTGAAATGACTGAGTTTTGGATCTGGAATGACTGAGTTCTGGATCTGGGATGACTGAGTTCTGGATATGAATTGAATGAGTCCTGGATCTGTAACCGATTTGTGATGACTGAGTTCTGGATCTAAATTGATGACTGAGTCCTGGATCTGGAATGATTGGGTTCTAGATTTGGAACGACTGATTTCTGGATCTGAAATGGCTGAGGTCTGGATCAGTAATGACTGAATTTTGGATTTTGAATTACTTTGTTCTGGAACCTGAATTGACTGAATTCTGGATCTGGACCAATTGAATTCTGGATCAGGAATGACTGAGTTCTGGATCTGAATTGACTGAGTTCTGGATCTGAACTGACTGAATTCTGGATCTGGAATGACTGAGTTCTGGATTTGAATTGACTGAGTTGGGGATCTGGAATGACTGAGTTCTGGATTTGAATTTTTGAAACTGGATTTGGCATCGTACTGTCCTAGACGTGGAAACAAGATCCCCTTCAAAATGATTATGGAACTATTTTCAGGATCTAGATTTGGAAATGAATGATGGTCTAGGATCCAGAAAAAATATGGTTGTATGAAATTTATTCTGATTATTCTCTTGGAAATTCTACGTCTTGGACAATAACTATATATTAATATTATAGATATATATATAATATATATAAGATATATATATATATATGAAAATATATATAATATATATACTATATTATATATATATTATATAAAGAAATATATTCATAATATATATGAACTATACGCTATATGTATTATCCCATGATCTACTTCCAACAAAATGATACCTCAATCATTAATCATTAAGAGAAAAAAAAAGAGGTAAAAACGGTTCACTAGGACCCGGAATCAAATGATTAAATCACGAAGAGTCGACCCATTTACTGAGAGAGAGAGAGAGAGAGAGAGAGAGAGAGCCAGCCCTCACTGATCTAATTGCCTTAACGGTGTTCGCGGTAGTTCCAGAGTTCATGGATAGCGATGGAAAATTATCCATAATTCGCTCAGAAGTTCAGAGATTATTCTTCACTGCTCTCTTTAGTTCATCGCTAAACCATCTCGCGAACTAAGCCTTCGAAAGAGGTATGCAACAGTCATTTGATTGTTATGTCAGCAATGACGTAAGGAATAAAAAACCTTTCAAAGATGCGCATTCCGTTTTTCATTTTTTTTTCAGGTTAGTTAGAGCAGCCAACCCACATTCATTATGAGAGCTAAGGACAAATGCTCTGGGATTTTATATAGTTATCTATTTTCATAGATGAATTCCCTATCTTTCTTCAATGAGTACCTTTTTCTTTAAGATTAATCTCCCATCTCTCATTGATGAATCCTCCATCTTTCACAGAAGAAGCCCCCAACTTTCATATACGAATCCTCCAACTTTCATGGATGAATTCCCTATCTTTCTTCAATGAATCCCTTTCTTTTCTTTAAGATTAATCTCCCATCTTTCATTGATGAATCCTCCATCTTTCATAAACGAATCCTCCATCTTTCACAGACGAATCCCCAACTCTCATAGATAAATCCCCATCTATCATATATGAATCACCAACTTTCATTGAAGAATCCCCCACCTTTCATAGATAAATCCCCCATCTTTCAATAAATCCCCATCTATCATATATAAATCTCCATCTTTTATAGAAAAATCCCCATCTATCATATATGAATCCCCAGCTTTCATAGAAGAATCCCCCATCTTTCAATAATCCCCATTTATCATATATGAATCCCCCATCTTTCAATAAATCCCCATTTATCATATATGAATCCCCATCTTTCAATAAATCCCCATTTATCATATATGAATCTCCATCTTTCATAGATGAATTTCTATCTTTCATAGATAAATCCCGGATCTTTCATAGAAGAATACCCTTTCTTTCATAGATGAATCCTCATCTTTAATACACTAGTCCCCTAGAAGATTAATCCCCCATCTATCATATATGAATCTCGTATCTTTCGTAGATGAGTCCCCCTTCTTTTATAGACGAATCCTCCATCCATCATAGAAGAATCCTCCATCTTTCATCGACGTCCTCAAAAACTGCGAACCTGAATTACCTCATTCCAGCACGAGAACAAAACCATCATCAGTTAGTAATTCCACGTCCCTCCTTCGGGGTCATGAATGCTGACCCCTCCGCTAACCCGACACCCGCTCCCTCCCCTCCCCTCCCCTCCCACCCTGGTCCTCCAAATTAACCCCACCTACGCTCGCCGAGGTCAACGAAGTCGGCCGCCCTTTGACCTATCGTAACCACCGGCATCGGGCGGGCTGCTGTAATTTGCCGCAAACGACAGGTTGCCTCCTCCTCCTCCTCCTCCTCTTCCTCTTACTCCTCCTCCTCCTCCCTCCACCTCCTTCTCCTCCTCCTCTAACTCACTTCCCCAATCAGGGCACTCCCCCTCCCTCAACTGATTTGGTTCCAGACCTCCGCCAGGCGATGTCTTCCAGCTCGAGAGGAGCGAGGGTGGAGGGATGAAGGAGAGGAGGAGGAGGAGGAGGAGGAGGTAAATCGTCATTCCATTAAGGAGGTCAGCAGCCCTCAACCTCATTTTTTGTAGGTGGAAACTGTCTCCGTTGTTATCTCGTAACATTTTCGTGCCCAGAGTCTTCGTCGGCGTTGTACGCTCTGTTTTCGTTTCCATGCTCTTTCCAGCCGAACGATGGTTCCAGAAAAAAAAGTGTGACTTTATAGTTTCTGGAGGTGGCGGAAAAAATCCAACTACAAATAAAGGCCTTCATTATTCTCAATAATATTTGGACAACAGATTTTCTACTATATCATCCTTTTTCTGCACCAGTTGAGACTGTCAATGCTACGCCATCATAATAAATTGAATATGGATGATTCAAAGAATTGTTCGCCCTGAAAGTAACAAATTAATTATTCTTGTTGGAGTCTGAATATAAATATCTACAAGAGAGAGAGAGAGAGAGAGAGAGAGAGAGAGAGAGAATTTAAATTGCCTATTAGCGCATAACACCTGAAAAACTTTTGTGTAAGGCAACGGTTGACGGGAAGACGTCGGTCGACCAGCCACCAGTCACCAATCGCTTGATTCGTGGATAGCCAATCACAGCTTAGCTCCCGAGTACCTCCAGCCAATCAGAGAGTAGATAATTCCGGTCGGATCTTGCTGGAACGAAGTGGTGGTGAATCTCTACGTACTAAATCTAATAAAAATTTCCTGCTTTTCCAGATGAAGGTAGAGGAACTGTAGTTTTACTTAATTGAAAAAAAAAAAAAAAAAAGAAAAAAAAAAAAAAAAAAAACAATTCGGTAAATACGGTTTAACCAAAGGCATGAAATGCTCGGGCGCGCGTGATTTTGAGCGTATGTATAGCGATGAACATGCTACAATTACCCCGGAGTAAGCGCCTGTGCTGGTAGAAAGCCAACTTAGTCTAATAATTACACTATGAACTGCATAACGAAATACATGCCTGCCTGCAAGGTTTCAGCGCAGTCGAGAATTTCTAAAGAGAGAGAGAGAGAGAGAGAGAGAGAGAGAGAGAGAGAGAGGAGAGAGAGAGAGGAGAGGGGAGAGGGGGGGGCGATGGGGGAGAGAAAGAGGCGCTTATCTAATGAGATCTTAAGAACGCGCTTCGATATCCCCGTCGGTGTCTTTATAAGCAGCAACAGACCACATTGCATCATTAGCAATGAGATCACGTGATGCGCATCTTGAAAGAAAAAAGGCTGGATTAAGATGCGCGTGAGAATGCGTAATGAGAAGTCCCGTTTGGGGGGGAGGGGGTGGGTGGGGATCGCGGTAATTCTGTAATTAGCGTAATGGCCGTCTCACCTGGTCTCGCTACTTTATACCTTCGCTTAATGAATTCTCCGAGTATGGGTGTTCGTCCTCACTTATTTACATCTGATAACGACAAAAGTTCATACAGTCTCTATGTCTAAGTAGACAGAGTTACGCCTAATTAGACAGAGGCCCACACGAATGTAGAGCTTATTTACCTGAACTGCCAGAGGTCCACATATAAAGTAGAGTTAATTTAGCTTAATACCTAGAGGTCCACATAACAGTAAAGCTTATTTACCTCAATAGCCAAAGGTCCACATAAAAGTGAAGTTTTTCTAACCTAATAGCCAGAGGTCCACATAAAAGTAGAAGTTATATACCTTAATAGCCAAAGGTCAACATAAAAGTAGAGCTTATTTACTTTAATTGTCAGGTCCACCTAAAACTAGAACTTATTTACATCAATAGCCAGAGGTTTATATGACAGTAAAGTTTATTTACATTAATAGCCAGTGATATACATAAAATTAAAGCTCATTTATGTCTAATCATAGAAGTCAATGTAAAAGTAAAGCTTATTTACTTTAATAGCCAGAGGTCCACATAGAAATAAAGCCTATTCATGTCTAATTAGACACAAGTCTAGGAAATGTACAGCCTACTGATGTCTAATTAGGTAGAAGCCCATATAAATGGAGTGCTTGTTAACATTTAGGCTGGAATTTACTAATGTGCAGAGCATTTACGCAAATGGAGGCCTACATAAATGTAGAGCTTATCACGTCTAAACAGACACTGGTAAATAAGCTCTACATGAATACAGAGCTTATTTACATCTAATAGAGCTTATCTACACTGAACAAGACTGAAGTGCAAACAATTATATAAACCTTTTTTGGAACAGTTCGACAAACTGCATGCAGGATTGGATTACTACCATAAAACAGCTCACTTGCATTCTACTAATTTACTTAGACTTTTATCTGTTCATTTATTAATCTGTTCTTTTATATGTTTTCTCTTTTCTAGCAACTGATCTCGTGTTCTTGTATTTCTTAAGATCTTCAGTAGTTTCTTTCACTTAAACACAGTAAGCTTTGGAAGCTCGAACTTTAGACCAGTGCCAAGAAATAGTGGTTACCCACAAAGAACTTGACCCACCATTTGGTTGGCTTCTTCGTCTTCTTCTTCTTCTTCTTCTTCTTTAGAAGATGAACTCATTCATGAGGAACAATCCCACAGGGGCCACTGACTTGAAATTCAAGTTTCCAAAGACTATGGTGTTCATTTGAAAGAAGTTACGGAAGTCAGTAGGAAATGCAGGCAGAAGAAATCAGTTATTGGAAGACCAAGACAAATGAACAAATCAATTCATAAAGTGATTAAAATGTAAATAAAGTATTAAAAGCACAAGGAGAATTGTTTCAGGGTCGCAATATATCTTCGCTTGAACTGTCACGTCTTCGCGCGATTTTGGACGCGCTTGTCCCTACAAGGCCTTGAGATCCAAGTGCAAGAAATATGAAGAAATTATGATGTTCGGTAGTGGGAAACGAACCCGGGTTACCTTAATCACGACGAGGTCACGTTGTGGTCAAGGTCGGCAACGTGACCTCGTCGTGATGATGGTAACCCGGGTTCGTTTCCCACTAGCGGACATCATTAACAAAAAAAGCGCGAAGAATTCGAGAAGTTGAGAGGGCATTGTGGGTAGTACAATTACGTATGTATCTGGTAAAAATGACCAGTAGATTCTATGCACAAACACACACACATAAGTATATACATTATAAAAAATCATTAAGGTTTCGACCCTATGTAAAAATGACATTCAACTAAAAGATGTTGGAACCTTTCAGAGTGAAATTAACGACCATAATGATGCAGGCAGACTTAAATTCTTTATTTTTTTGTTTCCAGCATTTCAATTTTACAGTTCAATTAGGAAACAAACAACAAGCAAATCAATTGGGGGGGGTTTTGGGGGGGGGGAGGGTGAAAGACACCTCTACCCCCTCCCCCTCCTCCCCCCTCGCTATACGGAATTGAAAGTTAACGCAAATTCATTGTTGAACGGCGGGAGTCTAAAAGACAATTCAATCTCCGACTGGAATTGGCACCAGTTTTCATTTCCAGGGAAAGGGGCGAATTTCCCAGACGTCACTTAATTATTATATGGTGCGTCTAAAAACAAAAAAAAAAAAAGGCGGCCTTGCTTTTTGCATATGCTGTAAAAAACAAATATATATATATATATATCTATATATATATATATATATATATATATATATATATATATGTATGTAATATAGATGGATAAGATTGATAGATAGATAGATGATATACCTTGCTCCGGTTTCTCACGAACAAAATGAATTAGACCAGGAAAACATAAAAAAAAAAAAAACTTAATCAGGAAATGAAAATTACGTTGTGTTTCGATTCTAGCTTCCAGGGGGGGGGGTGGGGTGGGGGAAGTTTAAAAAATAGGACGAAGGAGAAAAAAAAAGTTTTAGCAGAAAAGGATGAGCGAAGTTTTCCAGTTACTTCTAAAGAAGTCACCGGAAATTGTCTACAGGGAAATTTTTGGCGCGTGCGCGCATGCGCAAGTTTCCGGAGTAAAGAAAAACTTCTAGCCAACCAGAGCATCCTGGAAGGCGAGACTCCAGCGTCAAGGTTTTTAAAACGTAGTTTCTAATGGCTATCTCTCTTGCTCTCTCTCTCTCTCTCTCTCTCTCTCTCCAATAGCTCTCTCCCCACCTGTGACTGTCCAAACGCCCCCCTCTCCTCTCTCTTCTCTCTCTCTCTCTCTCTCTCTCTCTCTCTCTCAAAAGCCACTACACCTTAAGAAAGCTATGTAAAGATTTTTTTTGTCCGTCTGTCAGAGCGATAAGCAGGAAATTCTATACAAAATGATACTTCCCTTTCTCTCTCTCTCTCTCTATAGAATTTCCTTTCCTTTTTTCAACACTAGTTTGTATTGTATTACTGCTCTTATGCGACTAACAAAAAACTCTTACGAAACGGCGTGAGAGAAACTCGCTTAGACATTACGGAAGAAAAATCCAGCGATACCCACGCACTCTGGGCAAGGCTGCTCTACCATTCCCGCAGTCATTTGAGATTTTTCTTATTTCTGTAGCACCATCAGGAGCAGCAGCTGTCGTGCCGCTGTCGTGTGCCACTGCCCCCGGGCATCGTACACGTCGTCTCCTTCCCTTTCCTTTTTTTCATATGAAAGCGCGTTATGGCATATTTCCTGAATTCAGGACACTTCCTCCAGAGAACTGCTATCCAACTCAGCAGTCTTCAGGAAAAGAGAGAGGAGAGAGAGAGAGAGAGAGAGAGAGAGAGAGAGAGAGAGTTACAAGGATTAGGGTGTCTCAAAGGAGACATCGTATGCTCACTTATCTCTAGGAGCAGGTTTTACTATTCATTCACAGTGTCCTAGTGATTTTGTCTAGCTTTCTTTTAAAATCTTCCACGTTGTTGCTGTTTACAACTTCTGGTGGCAGTTTATTCCACGTGTCACATATCTTGTATGTAAAGAAGTTCCCACAATGGGATGTGTTGTATCTCTTCAGTTCTAGTTTCCATCCATTATTTCTTGTCTGGTTTTCGTTTAATGTAAATAGGCTACTGTCTACTTTTGTTATGCCTTTCAGTATCTTGAATGCTTCTATTAGTTATCCTCGCAATCGTCATGTTTCTAAGCCAAACACCTTTCAGGTTCTCTAGTCGTCTTCGGTAACCTATTTGCCTGATGGATGATATTAACTTTGTGGCTCTAGCTGTTGTAAACTGCAGAGAGAGAGAGAGAGAGAGAGAGAGAGAGAGAGAGAGAGATCTAGCAGCAGTTAAAAGTAGCACTTAAAAACAAGCAGATGTCAGGTTCGGTGGTAATTAGAGAATTGAGATTAGGCCTCCAGGATTTAAAGTAGCAGTGACTGTCTTTTTTTTTCCTTTTTTTTGGTGGGAGAGGAAGAAGAAGAAGACGTAATAGAAGAGGAAGAGGAAGAAAACGTGGAAGGAGAGATGGCGGAGGAATAGAAAAGGAAGGAATGAGGGAAGAGAGGTAGACGATAATGATGAAGGGATAAGAGGAAAGAGTAAAGAAGTAACAGAGAGAGAGAGAGAGAGAGAGAGAGAGAGAGAGAGAGAGAGAGAGAGAGAGAGAGAGTGTAAAATAAGAACTAGTTTTGGTAAAGAGAAATTAAATTTTTTTTCAGAGAGAGAGAGAGAGAGAGAGAGAGAGAGAGAGAGAGTTCTGACTATACATAAGAAAGGTCCTGAGAGAGAGAGAGAGAGAGAGAGAGAGAGAGAGAGAGAGAGAGAGAGAGAGAATAGTAATACCCACTATCGTAATAGTAATAGTATTAAGAGTTAGTGGGAAAGAATGGAACGGAAAAATACGGAAAAGACAGGAACAAAAAAGGATAAAAAAAAAGATGAGGATTGTCTTCTTTTTCTGTCCCTCCCCCCAGCTTTTTTTTTTTATCCATTTTTTGTTGAGAGGTGGGGGCTGGAAGAGGGGAAGGTTGGAGGGGATAGAGGTGAGGGGGAAGAGGTGAGAGGAGGAGGGGAGAGGAAGAGGGGAGGGGAAGAGGTGATGGAGGAGGAGGGGGAGAAGAAAGAGGGGAGGAGGGGGAAGAGGGGGAGGAGGGAGGGGAGGGGGAAGAGGGGGAGGGATAGAGAGGATAGGGGGAGGGGGATTACAAAAGGCTTAATGGAATTATTATATAAAAGTCATTTAGATAAGGGCCTGTAACTGGAGGATATTATTTACACTCAATTTATTCATTGCAAAATTTGGCAAATAAACGGCTACAACCAAATAGTTGCTTAGTGGAATAATAATAATAATAATAATAATAATAATAATAATAATAATAATGATAATAATAATAATTATCATTATTATTATTGGTAAAGACAGAATTCATAAGCAGTTTGGTAAAAAGACCGCATATCTATCCACACCCTCAACATGAAGACTGGTTAGTTAAGTTAGGTTGGTTAGGTTTGGTTAGTTTAGGGATAAAATTCAGTTACTGTTTGTTTAGGTAGCCGTTTAGTGAAATGACGGCATTTCTGTCTTCAGTCATTGTATGAAGATGGTGACTTTTGAATCCTATAAATAAAAGAATAAACTGAATTGGGAGGTAAATCCAAACGAAATCTAGTCTTGTCTTTCAAGTTAACGGCTGACATCAATGGAATAAAGAGTAGGTAGGTTTGAAAGGTGCAACAGGAGAACCTCGCACTTGCAGTATGAAATCATTGTTAGGAGAGGGTGGACAGCAAGATAGAAATTAGGTAATATGAATGGAGTTACTGTAAAGGGGATGAAAGGGGTAGCTGCTAGAGGCCGGAGGGACGCTGCATAGAACTTTTAGTCATTAAGTATATCTTATTTCTACCAGGCCACTGAGCTGATTAACAGCTCTCTTAGGGCTGGCCCGAAGAATTAGATATTTTTACGTGACTAGGAACCAATTGGTTACCTAGCAACGAGACCTACAGCTTATTGTGGGATCCGAACCACATTTTATCAAGAAATAAATTTCTATCACCAGAAATAAATTCCTCTGGTTCCCCGTTGGCCGAGCCGAGAATCGAACTTCGGACCACCAGATTGGTAGCCGAGCGCGAAATTCACTCGTCCTACGAGGAACATAGAACTTTTAGTAAATGCTTACAGTGCACCCCGTGAGGTGCACTGACGGCACTATCCCCTTACGGAGAGTATCAATGTTATAAGCAGAGAGCGTTTGAGACACTGATAAACGGGGGTAGACATGAAGCCGCTTTGACAGAAGTAATGAAAGTTAATACAAGATGAAAATACAATGGACAGGAAATATAGAAAAAACGGGAGACCGACCTTCACGCCTCAGTAGACATTAGCCCAAATAGGATAATTAAAGACGATTACCTGTGCGTTTTTTTTTTTTTTTTTTCTTTTTTTTTTTTTTTTTTTTTTTTTTTTAAGAGGAAAGCGCACGAGTATTTTTCTGCCCGATCTCTATATTATTATCCAGAACAGATCAGCGTTGCTACTAGACTATCAATGAATAGCTGTGTATAGCTACTAGACTATCAATGAATAGCCGAGCATTGCAACCAGACTATCAACGAATAGCTGTGTATTGCTACTAGACCATCAATGAATAGCCTAAGTATTGCACGGGACTAATCCAACGGGAATAACTCTAACATTGCTACTAAGAAACAACAATGAATTAACCCTCAACCATTGCTACTAGACTAAATCATGAATGCCGGTTGGTTGCTGACGGTAAAGACTATCAACGAATAACTCAACATTGCTACTAGACTAACAATGAATAACTCAACATTGCTACTAGACTATCAATGAATAGCCGAGTGTTTGCTTACTGGACTAAAAATCAACGCAATAACTCAACATGCTAAACTAAAAGAAAATCTAAACAAATTGAATAACTCCACCTTGCTACTATACCTATCAATGAAAATAAGCGAGGTTATGCACTGGGACTATCAACGAATAACTCAACATTGCTACTAGACTAACAATGAATAACTCAACATTGCTACTAGACTATCAACGAATAACTCAACATTGCTACTAGACTATCAATGAATAGCTAAGTATTGCTACTAGACTATCAACGAATAACTCAACATTGCTACTAGACTATCAATGAATAGCTCAGTATTGCTACTAGACTATCAAAGAAGAGATCATCATTGCTACTAGAACTCATTACATGAAGAGCCCAGAGCTGCCAATAGAATCCCAGAATATCATTTAACGAAATTAGCGAAAATAGTGAAGAATAATAGCAACTTCTTCATAAAAAAAAACACACACATCCATATTTATTTCATGAAAGAAACACACCAACTCATAAACCAGATAAAAAAAAAAACCTCACTTAAACAATTCAAAGCATCACGCATGCGCGCGCACAATTAAAAACAGAGAGAGAGAGAGAGAGAGAGAGAGAGAGAGAGAGAGAGAGAGAGAGAGATCGCATTATAACAAATGAAAAAAGACATTTACGTACAGACTTTAAAACATCTACGCACGCGCAAGTACTTTAAAAGCCCTGAATTCAAAGCTTCGTCTACTATGCACGCGCGCGGACAATACAAGCCGTAAAAGAGAGAGAGAGAGAGAGAGAGAGAGAGAGAGAGAGAGAGAGAGAGAGTTCGGTTTTAGGGGCCCCTTCTCCATCCTGCTCCTTCCGGAGGAATGTGATAATGAGTCACATCCGGCCAGCATTTTCTGAGGCAGGTGGATTTTCAGGGATTTCTCTTCCTTCAAGAGGGACAACTCACCCCCTCCCCCCCGCCAAGGACGCCATCTTTTCTTTGTTCCCGGGAGCACGTGCTTATACACAGTAATAATACTATTTTATTTTTATATATATATATATATATACATATATATATATATGTAATATCACATTACCGTGATTCATATACATACATCGAACTATAAAGGTCCTTTAATATCTAATTCGCTCTACTTCAGAATTAATATATTTTCATATATGTTTAACCGAAGGGGAATTTTTTAGTTGATAAGAGATATCGTCGGCTCCACGGGCGCGAACCATCGACACTACAAATCCAGGACGCACTGTGAAGCCTTTGACCACACCGCCACCGCAAGAGGCTATAAGTTTATACCGCCTCTAACCTACAAATACCTGTCGCTCTCAGGTATTCGTTGTTTGGAAACTGCATTAACCCACCTCGACCTCGGTAACGTTGTAGTGCTTTTGTCTGCACGTATTTGTAGGTGAGAGGCGGTATAAACTTATAGCCTCTTGCGGTGGCGGTGTGGTCAAAGGCTTCACAGTGCGTCCTGGATTTGTAGGTGTCGATGGTTCGCGCCCGTGAGCCGACGAAATCTCTTATCGACTAAAAAATTCTCCTTCGGTTAAACATATATGAAAATATTTTAATTCCGAGGTAGAGCGAATTAGATATTAAAGGACATTTGTAGCTCGATGTTTATTATATATAATATAATAATATATATATATAATATATATATATATATATATATATATATACATATTATCCAAAGTAGCACGAAAGAACACGTATTTGAGAATATCCTTAAATCCACGGTAGAAAGGTACTTGTTCCAAGTCCCTGTTTCACCGAGCTTTTTTTATTTTTACCGTGTGGATTTAAAGGCTATATATATTAGTATATAGTATATTTATATATTAATTTAAATTTAATATCTAAATAATAATATATATATAATAATATATATTAGTATAATATATATAATATATAGATATATTATATATTATACATAACATATTAATGAATATACATACATATAATATATATTTATATATATTAATATATTATTACATATACATATACGTATATAATATATATACAATATACATATACGTATATTATAAATATTTATATATATATAATATTATAGTATATATATATAATATATATAAATTATTTATAATTATATTATACATACATATATATACATACATTAACATATATATACATACATACATATATATATATAATTATATATATATAGATATATCTTATCTATTATAAATATATAGATTATTATACTAATATATATTAATTATATAGATTATATATAATATATATATATATACTATATTATAGGATAGATATATCTATATATATATATATATGTATATATATATATATACATATATATATATAATATATATATATCTATTAATATATATATATATATATATATAATATACCTATATATATATATAAAACTGTTATTACGTTATTACCTTTCTTTGACTTGGGGAGGACGAGCTTATTATTATTACTATTATTATTGTTATTGTTATTATTATTACCTTGCTTTGGCTGGTGGAACACGAGCTTATTATTATTATTATTATTATTACCTTATTTTGACTGGTGGAGCACGAGCTTATTATTATCATTATATCATTATTATTATTACCTTTCTTTGTCCATTGAGACGAGAAACATTATTATTATTATTATTATTATTATTAATATTATTATTATTATTATTGTTAACAACGGCAGGAAAAAAAGAGGCTTAGGAAAATGCTGAAGATATAAGTAAAAAACAAAAGCCACAAGACCTAACAAACATCTAAGCATGGATAACAAGCACAGAACAAACGGACACATACTACGCAGACAATAATTAAAAGCCTTTATTGCGCCTTGTGGTAAACGTACGCCAAATTCCGCCCAGTTGATACAAACCATAAAAGTTTAAAACGTCTTCTTCTCTTCCTATGTTTCTCCGCACCATCACACGACAACAGGACAAAGGAAGATAACGCAGAGACGATGATACGTCAGTTTCTGTTGACTTTTCTCACAGACAAGAAGAGCTTTTTCGGTTCGGCTGTTTGTCAGCGAAGTCGATTCAGAATCAGTTTTCGAAAACACTTCCTGGTGGTCGCAGAAGACTGTCATACTTAGACGCAATATTCTGTACATGAAACCTTGCCTTCATATTTTTTTAAGAAGACTTCAATATGTCCCTTAAAAGGTCTGCGAATATTAGACAGGGGAATTATTCTGGAATTCATTTTCTAAAATCTGAAACAACCGTCCACTTGCCTGACTATCAGGCAATTATAATATTTTGACGCAATATTTCACATAATGTTTTGCATTAATATTGTTTAAGATGACTCCAGTATGGCTACGAGACGATCTGCAAATATTTAACGCAAAAAAGAAAAATATGAAGCTTCAATAATTCTTTAAAACCTAAAACAACCGTCCACTGGCCTGGCTATCACAGGCAATTATAATATTCTGACGCTATATTTCACATAATTTTTTGCATTAATATTGTTTAAGATGACTCCAGTATGGCCACGAGACGATCTGCAAATATTCAACGCAAAGAAAAAATTAAGTTTGAATAATTCTAAAACCTAGAACAACCGTTCACTGGCTCGACATGCTCATTACCACGGTGCCCAGTGGCAATTAACATGGAGAACATGACCCGTTTCTCGGGGCATTGCGCCATGTCACGGGCGTCAGACCATAAACAGCAATTGTCGTCATCAGAGAACATTTGCATCGGCTCCCCTACCATCCCCCGTCTGCCCACCCCCGCCAGATAGAAAAAAGTAAATGAAAAGAGAAGAGGAGGAGGAGGAGGAGGAGGAGGAGGAGGAGGACAACGGGGAGGTATCTCGTTACATTTGATGTCATGTTTGTGTAGCGAGTCTCGGATTGTGTTCGAATGTGACTTGCCCATTTCCATCCTTTTGATTATGATGACGTCTAGAGGATACTTCTCGCGAAAAAGGGAGTCTTCGGGAACTTCGGTGTGCGATAGCAGCATTACTTGTTTTCAGTATGTTTTTCTTTGCTTTTTGGGTAAAGTTTTTATTTTATTTTGCAGGATAAACAACATTAACAACTCTCCTGTCTGAAAGGATGAAAGATTGTTATACAGGAGGGAACACAAAGACGGGAAAGAATTCCCAATTACCAATCCCTGATTATGCTCTTATGATAACCATTTCTCTCTCCAAACGGCTTTACAATTTGCTCTTTCTCTCTCTCTCTTTCTCCTCTTCTTCTTCTTCTCCTTCTTCCTCTTTCTTCTTTTTGCTTTCTCTAGCCTGAAGGTGGTTGTCAGTCCCGTCGGCCTCTGAAGTTTAGGAACAATGGAGCACTGACAGTCAACGAGAAGAAACATTTGAAAAGATTCAATTTCATTTTTTCTGAGAGAGAGAGAGAGAGAGGAGAGAGGAGAGAGAGAGAGAGAAGAGGAGGAGAGAGAGAAGAAGAGAGGAGTATTTCCCATTTAATTTTTTGAATATATTATATATATATATTATATAATTATATATATATATAATATTATTATATATAGAGAGAGAGAGAGAGAGGAGAGAGAGAGAGAGAGAGAGAGAGAGATCCTATTTAATTCTTTTTGCCTAGGACGGACCAATTCACGGAGACCAGTTGGTCAATCAATAACTACTGAGGATTCCAGACCACTTCCAAGCTAGACTTTCCGGAAATGACCTTACCTTACAGACCTTACAGACCTTACAGTTTGTTCGGGTTGCCCCAGGTCCCTCAGTGTGAGGCACCTCTAATGTCTACCAGAGAGTTGCTAGTACATCTTCCGGTATATTTTGCATCTTCCAATCTTGGATGGTCTGGGATGCAGTTTAGATATTTGTCGAGCTTATTCTTAAACACATCTACGCTCACTCCTGATATATTCCTCAGATGAGCTGGCAACGCATTGAATAGACGCTGCATTATCGATGCTGGTGCGTAGTGGATTAATGTCCTGTGTGCTTTCCTTATTTTTCCTGGTATAGTTTTGGGCACTATTAATCTACCTCTGCTTGCTCTTTCTGATATTTTTAGTTCCATGATATTTTCTGCTAGTTCCTTCTATCTGGTTTCCATGCCTGAATTATCATGTAGCGTTCTCTTCTCCTTTCTAGACTATATAATTTTAAGAATTGTAGCTTCCCAGTAGTCTAGGTCCATTAACTTCTTCTATTCTAGCTGTAAAGGACCTTTGTACACTCTCTATTTGTGCAATATCCTTTTGATAGTGTGGGTACCATATCATATTGCAATATTCAAGTGGACTACGAACATATGTTTTATAAAGCATAATCATGTGTTCAGCTTTTCTTGTTTTGAAGTGCCGTAACAACATTCCCATTTTTGCTTTACATTTTGCCAACAGAATTGCTATTTGATCATTGCATAACATGTTCCTATTCATCATCACACCAAGGTCTTTAAACTGCTTCCTTATTTGTGATTGTTCGTTCATTATTGAGGTCCCCTATATGCATAATAGCTTTCCTTCTCTGTCTCCATAATTATTGATTCAAATTTATCAGAGTTAAAATACCTATCCTATTTACCTCTGCCCAATCATATACTTTGTTAAGGTCTCTTTGTAGAGCGTTCCTATCTCATCACAAGTAATTTCTCTACTTATTCTTGTGTCATCAGCGAAACTATCACTACCGAATCCTTAACATTACTGTCTATGTCTTCAATCATAATAACAAACAATATTGCAGCTAGCACCGTACCTTTGTGGGCACACCGGATATTACCTTGGTTTCATCCGATTTCTCATCGTTTGCAATAACTATCTGTTTTCTGTTGTGTAAAAATTCTTTTAACCATCTTCCTACTTTATCTACCGATATTGTTGGTTTCTAATTTTCTTTCTTGGCTAATAGATTGATGGTTCTACTTTGTCAAAAGCTGTTTGCAAAGTCTAAATCAAACCAAACCAAATCTGTTTCATTTCCGCTTTTCATATTTTTGAATATGTTCTCACGGTGGACTAACAGTTGGGTTTGTGTACTTTTTCCGGGTACGAAACCGTGTTGTCCTATATTAAACAAATTATTTTTATTAAATGTTTCATAATATTTTTCTTCATTACCCTTTCATACACTTTCATAATATGTGATGTTAGACTCACAGGCCTATAATTACTTGCCTCTAGTCTTGATCCACTTTTGAAAGTAGGGGTGAATATAGCTAATTTGTGCTCATCATAAATCTTTGCCTGTATCTACACTTTGTCTTAATAATATTTGCAAGTGGCTTTGCGATAGAATGAACTACTTTCTTTAACAAATAGCAGGGACTACCATCCGGCCTGCAGCAGCTCCATTTTTTACTTTCATAAATTGCCTTTTTTGCACACCATCAGCTTCATTAATTTCTATTTGTCAGCTAAATATGCACTATTTTCTTCCCGTTACTTCTATATCATTATCTTATTCTCTTTGTTCTAGCAAATAAAATTATAGGGGTGAATTCTCTCTTATCGTTCTGCCATTATTGTGCAAATTTCAAATTTTTTTCATTTGTTAATTCTCCCTTCAATTCTCAGAGGGCCTATTTCCTTATTCTTCTTTTATTCATCTTCTTCGCATATGAGTATAAATAGCTTTGGGGTTTTGCTTGATATTTAATAGGGTTTTTTCTTCCAAGTCCGTTTTTCATTTTCTTTTGATTGTATAATCTTTTGTTCTGCATTTCTATCTTACTTTTTAGTTCTATAACTTTCCATGCATTTTTTTCTTTTGCAAGACCTTTTTTCCACTTTCTGATTTTCTGGAACAAGATCCTTCTGTCTCTTGGTATGCATGAATGATGTTTCTTTTCTTCTTCGGTATATATTTTTCCCTATTTTTCTCCAATATTTTAAATATAATATCTCCGTATATTACCCTTATGTCATCACTTACGAAAATGTTATCCCAATCTTTGTTTAATTCTTCATTAATTTTCCTGACCATTTTATATTTTTACTGTAGAAGTTGTATTTTCCATATCCTTCCCACTTTTTCATTTTTTTGCTTATCTCTATTTTCACTTGCTTTGGAATGAACTGTAATTCTATGACATTATGGTCTGAAATACTCGCATTATAAACTATTATTTCTTTAACATAATTCATCTCCGTTCACAAATACTAGGTCTAAAGTATTTTCCTTTCTTGTTGGCAGGTGATTTATTTGTTGAATGTTGTATTCTAGTAGCATATCTAATAGCTTTTCAATTGCCTCTTATCTTCTGCACTACTATTACTCTCTTTTTTATATGTATAAGTACAACCACAATCTCCTATTCGTTCTTGTTTTTCCATTCTACGAAAGGAAAGGAAGTTGAAGTCACCAGATAGGAGAATAGGTCCAGTCCTGTGATTTCTACTTATATCATCATCCAATTTTTCAATTATTAAGTCAAACTCTTTAGTATTAGGAGGTCTATATATTACTATGTTCATCAATTTTTCAGATTCAAATTCTACCGCTATTAGTTCACATTCTGAGTTTACTATATTTCTCATATATTTTTTTTTTCCTTGTTTTTTTGTCTTTCCCATATATTGCGGTTCCCCCTTCGATTCCATATTTTTTCTATCTGATCTATAAGTTTGGAACCCAACCCTTTTTATTTGATCATCATTCCCAGTCTCTTGGGGGGAATACCAGGTTTCACTTATATTCATTATATCTATTTTCTTTTCATTTTGGGTTAGTTCTTCTAAGTACTCTATTTTTTCATTTTTGAGTTACTCGTAACTAAACCCTGCGCATTCATCACTATGATGGTTTTATTTTGCGTGTTTTTCTCCTTCATTTAATACCTGGTAGTAATAAGGATTTTCCCATGTCTCTTTCCTGTCTGGTATGTTGTTCTTTTTTTCATTTCCCAGAAATTCTGACATTAAAAAATCCAACTTTTCCATAAATATTTGATCTTCCTTCATCATAATTATTTCATTTTGTGTCTGAATCTGCAATTTTCTCCGTTTCTGCAATATCCTCTTGCATAATAAATACAGTTATTATCTCTTGAGTAGAATTTCGGAGCTGATGCTTTGAAATTTTTTGCTGACACCTCTGCATATCTCATTGGTGGTTTGCTTTTCTATTTTACCTGATATTCTTGATTTCTCTCTTTATTTGTTTCTTTCTTATTTTGGATTTTATTACTTGGTTGGTTATTTATTGATTATGATTCATGGCTACAGGGTGCTATATTTGCATTTTTTGTCGAACTTACATCCTTTCCTTCTTTTAGGTTTTTACATATTTTTGGATGCAGATCTCTGCAATCATCCCCATATCCATCTAAGTATGCACATTTACCATATATTTCATAGTTTTGACATATCTTAGGATGTTTGTAGTAACATCTTTCTCCAAATCTGCAATTCCCTCTTTTCAAAGGTTGCAGATTTTGTCTTTCTTGTCTATATTTTTCCTCTTTCCCGTCATTGTGTAGATCTGGGTAGAGCCTCTTTCGGGATTTGCTTTTCTGTTGTCATATCGTAATTTATTTCTTCGTAGGTATGCTTCTTTATTGCCTCATATGTAGTATCAATGAGTATCTCTGCATCCATACTTTTATCTTGTTCTTTGTTTTCCTTATTTTTTTCTGTCATTTCATTTTTGTTTACTTCTCTCCGGTTTTCCTCTTCTTCTTTTTCTTTTTCTTTCTCTTTTCCTCTCCTCCTCTTCTTCTCTCCTCAACTATTTGTACATTCAATCTGATTTAATAACATTGTCTATCCATGATAGAACATGTTGACAAAAAAATCTTGTATCTTTTCTCAAATCTTTGTATTACCTCAGCACACTGTGGATGGGTCGGAATGTTGCATGCAGCACATTTTCTGATTAGTTTTGTGGATTGACTATGCTATACAACCAAACCTTACACAGTTTGCATGCTTTTGGCATTACTTTTTCCTAATGCATCAATTAGGATATTCACAAGATTCACCCCTTATTCATTTTCTTTGTCGGAATATGTTGGTTTAATGTATTATTTTCTTTATGAGTCTCTTGACCACTTGGATTTTATTTGGAACTTCTTCAATTATTTTCAAGATGTTTTCATTAGATTTGTTCCAGTTTGAAGGATTATATCCTTCTAATATATCTATGAATGCTTTTGTATCTTTTTGGTTAGGACTGTTGCTGATTTCATAGATGAGAAATGCCAGTTCCCTTCCTGCTACCTCATCGTATTGCGAATCTGCTAAACACGCCAAATTACGCCACCTCTTCCCGCAGGTTGGAAACTTACTGCCATCTTGTTCTGATTTATAGTATTACACTTGATAAACTAACTTAGAAGACGCTTTATCCTACTATTTTCACACTAATCTTATCACCGATAGTTCACGAACACTTCTAGATATTTCTCAAATTCTAGTCGTATGTTAAACTTGTGATATCTGTTGATTAATCTGACTTCACGCGGGTACGTCTCACCAAGCAAGATGGCTACTACGAGAGAGGCTACTATGAGAGAGAGAGAGAGAGAGAGAGAGAGAGAGAGAGAGAGAGAGAGAGAGTAAAAATAGAAAAAAAGGAACGCCATGAGGATATGAATAATTATCCGTTATCTGCTGGTATAATAATTGGAACGAGGCTATTCGGCTTTAATATAATTATTGTTTAACCAGATACGCGATTATTTCTCCCCCCCCCACCCCCGCTGATAATTTCCCAGCGGGGAAGAGTGCTAATAGCGGATGCTGATTAGTCTATAAAGGTATTTCGATAAATTATGAAATCGTTTTATTGGAATAGAATAGTGACATTTTCCCGAACCACCTTTCCCTCTCAGAAGAGAACTTTCGTTCTCTGTCTTTCTCTCTCAGAATGGGAAAATTCTCTCTCTCTCTCTCTCTCTCTCTCTCTCTCTCTCTCTCCCTCCTCTCAGAATAGGAATATTCTCTCGTTCTCTTTCTCTCAGAGAGGGAAAACTCTCTCTATCTCTCCTCCTCTAAAAACAAAAATAGGAAAAATTCCTTCTCTCTCAGAAATGGGAAAACTCTCTCTCTCTCTCTCTCTCTCTCTCTCTCTCTCTCTAAGCAGAAAAATTCTCCTTGCCTTTCTCTCAATGTCTTCCTCACACACACTATAAATATCTATCTATCTATCTATCTATCTACACACACACATACACAACACACACACACACACATATATATATATATATAATATATATATATATATATACATATATATATATATATATATATATATATACTATATATAATATGATATATATATATATATAATACCGCGATCAAGAAGAGGTCGTGTCAGGGGAGAATCTAAATGAATGAATAAATCGCTGAAAGCGATTAATCCGATTAGAAACTTCAGTCATTTCATCTCTGGTTTCTTAACCCCCCTCTGGACATAGATCTCTCCGGAGGGGGACAGATAAGGACGGCTCGTCAGATATTCTAACATTATGTCTCCTTGGAATAGGCCATCCTGGCCATATGGGAAAATGTTATTTCGAAATGGAGGAGGTGTACACACACACACACACACACACACACACACACACACATTTTGTATGTATATTAATATATATACATACAGTACATAGATAATATATATATATATATATATATATTATATATATATATATATATATATATATATATATATATATATATATTTGTGTGTATGTGCGTGTGTGTGTGGGTCTATGGAGAGAGAGAGAGAGAGAGATGAGAGAGAGGAGAGAGAGAGAGAGAGAGAGAGAGAGAGAGAGTATTTCAGACTAAATCTTGCCTATACCTGAGAACTGACGGACGTCATACCTAGGCAGGCAGAGGAACGATCAGAGAAAAGGACCACCTTGAGTCTCTCGGAGAAACAACCCCCCCCATCCTCCCCCTCCCCTCCCATCCATCGCCCCCTCCCCCCAACCGTTTCCAAAATACCCACCCAAGTAACCCTCCAGGATCCGGTTAAAGAAACTCCTCGTTCCACTCCATCGCCATTTTCAAGAGTAGAGAGAGAGAGAGAGAGAGAGAGAGAGAGAGAGAGAGAGGAAGAAGAAGAAGAAGAGAGAGAGAGAAGAAGAAGAAAAAAAACAAAAAAAGAACAAGAAGAGAGAGAGAGAGAGAGAGAGAGAGAGAGATAGAGGAGAGAAGGAGGGGCAGGAGGAGAGGAGGAGGAGGAGGAGGAGGAGGAGAGGAGAGAGAGAGAGAGAGAGAGAGAGAGAGAGAGAGAGAGAGAAATTCAATTCGGCAACAAGTATGCGCGAAACATTTTCAATTTAGTTTTTATAGACACTCAAAAAGCGCTCGGCTTTTTATTTTTTTTTTTTTCATTTTCATTTGGCTTTGAATAACTCCCTAAATTCAAAATGCGCCTTAATCTGATTGCCTCCGCTCAAGAAAGGCTTACTTCTAGTTTTTATATATATTATATTTTTTTATTTATCTGTAATGGAGGTCAAAATGGCAGGCAAAGGTCGGGAATAATATTTTTATACACGTGGGAATGGTAATATGTGTGTGTGTGTGTTTATATACATACGCATATACACGCACACACAAACACACACACACACACACACACATATATATATATATATTATATTATATATATATATATATATAATATACATATATATATAGCAAATATCAACAACACTAATATAATACAATTAAAGTATTTAATTAGGGATATAATTATATTCACGAGTTGATTATTCTTCGTTTTATTACACGGGCTCAGAACTAACACTGATAATAATTCAAGAATACAAATCTAAATTCTGTAATTTACCATACCTATGAATTTTTTCTTTAAATTGATATGTATGATAGGTTACAAGATATAGATTTGTATTTCGACTTTTGTTCTACTAGTTTATTTGTCTTGAATTCTTTAAAATGCTTTGTACGTAGTATCCCGCTGGTGCCGCAAGAAGCTTGTTATAATTTGCACTTTCGTAATCCTATGTAAAAAAAATATGAATGACAAAAATGAGGGAAGAAAAATTCAAGTATTAAAAAAATCAAGTATTAAAAAAAAAATCAAGTATTCAAAAAAAAGTAAACAAAAATTTCAAGTATTCAAACAAATAAAGTAATAAATTTAAAGTATTCAAACAAAAAAGTGAACAAAATTCCAAGTATTCAAACAAATAAAGTAAAAAAAATTTAAAGTATTCAAACAAAAAGTAAACAAAAATTTCAAGTATTCAAACAAATGAGTGCAAAAAATTTCAAGTATTCAAACAATAAAAAGTAAGAAAAATTTCAAGTATTTACACAAAAAAGTAAACAAAATTTGAAGTTGAACCAAAGCAAAACTTCTTTCAGTTTTCTTCCGAAGATTGAAAAAGAAGCACACAAAATTACTGTGCAAATATTTATAAGTAAACACGTTATGAACAGTAATTTCGTGGGTTTCTTTGTTAAAATTTCAAGTATTAAAAAAATTAAGTATTAAATTTTTTTTTTTACAAAATTCAAGTATTCAAACAAAAAAGGCAAAGAAAAACTTCAAGTATTCAAACAAAAAATTAAAAACATTCAAGTATTAAAAAAAAGAAAAAAAAATTCAAGTAGTACTCAAAAAAAGTTCAAGTATTCAAACAGAAATAATCCAATAATACATAATAATAATACTACACATGAAAAATAAAAATGATCAGGTCTTTAAACAGAAGTAATTCAATAGTACGCAAGAGCGAATACAAATCTATATCATATAATCGATGAGTAAATAAAAAGAAACTAAAACATCAAGTATTCAAAACAGAAATAATCCAATCATACAATGTGAAGAAATACAAATCTATTATTATTCCAGAACCTGCCATACGTATTACTTTCGACCAGCTTTCATTCGTAACAGTTTCACCAAATGCGACCCATTCTCATTTTTCCCCCAAATCTCCTACGTTTTCGGAAGGGCCCAGCAATACTGCGAATTCGGGAACAGAGACCAACGAAAGAGGACTGGAGGGGAAAACGCGAAAATAGGAAAATACGAGAACGTCAGAGAGCGGACCGGATGAACGCTTCAAAGGATTCCTTTTTTTGAAACGAAATCATATCTATTTATTAACACTGATAAAGGGTGCCTGTTACACGCCAGGGAATACGGACGCCTTTCTCTCTCTCTCTTCCAATCTGAACGTTCAAAGATTATACGTACAGAGAGTTTTATTTGGGGGAATCTATTGCATTTTAGTATTCCTGTGAAAGTGATGACCTATTTTTGAATGATGGTTTTATAATATATATATATATATATATAATATATATTATATATATATATATTTATATGTATGTATGTATATACTATATAGATATAGTATATATATAATATATATACACACACATATATATTTATATATATCATTGCATCTGTTTCTTTGTCATGATATCCTCTTAATAATAATAATAATAATAATAATAATAATAATAATAATAATAATAATAAATAATAATAATAATAATAATAAAATAATAATAATAATAATAATAATAATAATATTATTATTATTATATTATTATCATTTATTATTATTAATATTATTATTATTATTTAACCCTCTTGCATATGAAAAAGCGATAAATTAACAATAAAAAAAAAGACTTAAAAGACCCATTAAAAAAGAAATATGGTAAAATCACAGAATTACTGAATAAACCAATGAAGGAGTAAAGGTACATAATTAGCTTTGAATGTCGGGCCTTCCTATCACTAGTTCTTCAGATATTACCTCGGACCTTGCTCTCGGAAATTCCTTGCCAAATATCGTCTTCGTAGTATGCGTCAGAGGCTACACAATTCTGCAGGTACTGTGAGGAAGGTGTGAGCTCGAGAGTCAGAAGGTTTGGCCTGGAATGTGGAATTCTCTACACTTCCTCTATATTCCCCAGTAGATCATCGTCATCTCGGTCTGTTTCAAGAAGTGCCTCTAAAGGAAGCAGTTATTATGATTATTAATGATTAAATGATCAAGCGAAGATGCAACAGATTATTACCCTAAAACAATTCTCCTTGTATTTTAATCATTCACTTTCCATCTATTTATTCATTAATTTGTTGAATTATTTTTCCTTTTATAATATCTGATCCATTCTTTCTGCATTTATTCTCACCTTCTGTTACTTCTTTCAAATGAATTTCAAATCAGTGGACACCTGTGGGCATGTTCCATATGAGTGAGGTTCATCTTATGAATAATAATAATAATAATAATAGAATACCTTACGGAAATAATAATAATAATAATAATAATAATTAATAATAATAATAATAATAATAATAATAATAATAATAATAATAATAATAATAATAATTATAATTATTATTATTATTATTATTATTATTATTATTGGACTGGTAAACAAATTCATAGTATAAAATCAAAGTTAAGAGTTAAATCATACGCTTCTCGTAGCATCAACATAGGGTGAGGCTTCAAAATTGCTAAAACAAGAAGTCTGAAAGAAAAATGGAGAGAGAGAGAGAGAGAGAGAGAGAGAGAGAGAGAGAGAGAGAGAGAGAGAGAGAGTAAAACAGATCATGGCAAGTGCAAACGAAGCTTTACCGAACTTCCACCAGTATCCCCAATTTGCATCCGCCACGAATTTAGCCCAAGGCTGAACGATAGACCAGTTGTAATCCGGCGGCGTTTGTAATCAGAGTTCACGAACTCCCATTTAAACAATCATGCTTCCAGATAAACACCGCCCCCTCCCAGCACAACCCCCCCATATGTATTTTGAAAAGTGAAACAAATAGAAAACAAACAAGTGAGTAAACGCTTGCATACGGGAGTACTCGGAGAAAGGCAGATGTCCCGTGTAAATGCGGTTATTTGTAAAGTTTTAATTGCGCGCCTGTTCAGTGAAAATGACCTACGCCAGGTCAGTTTTCGGCCAGCCTGGCAGAACATGGGAATGCAGGCGCGTCTCGCTGGCTCGTGTTTGCTGAGGTGTTCGTAAAAACTGACTGAAGTGTATATATATATATATGTATATATATATGAATAATATATATATATAATAACTATATATATTATAATATATATATATAACACAAAGGGGGAGTAACCCGAATTTTTATGCAAATATTTCGGGAAATGAAAGAAAAAGCCATTCTCAGCAGAAAACGTTCTATAAACATACGCATTTTAAGGCGTTGTTGGTGAAGCAAATTTTGAAATAACTGTTATCAATAAACTGGCAAGTTAAGATGGTGTGCGAGATGTCAGGGTGAGTAGTCAGGGATATGTGGGAGAGGGGGTTGGAGATGATCAGTTCGCTTGTTGCTCGGAACAGTCTAGTTTATCCTCCAAGATAAGTGGGCGTGTCCGGGTAACGAGTGTCAAATTCCGGATTCATTTTGAGAGCATGAAAATGGAGACAATGCCTTACAATTCCAGTAATGTGGAATATACATATATGATATTTATTTATGGATTTTGCAACAGATCTAGATTACACGGTTGTGAACTCCAATGTTATGCAAAAAAGGACGTCGTCGATTAGGCCGATGTGACCAAAATACCACCAAATCAGATGTATTCTGCAGATACAGAACGATGGAAAAAATGCCAGCATCACTGAAACCTCCTCCCTCTCCGTCAATGGTATTCACTGGATTCCGATAAAGGAAAGAAAATCAAGCCTAATGGATTCCCCCTTCATCAAAGATAGGCTTATTCATTAAACACTGATCAAAGATTTAAAACGTACTATCAAAAATCTCTCCTCCATCAAAAGTATACATCACACACCAGTCAAAGGAAAAACTTGCACTTGTGAAAACGCTTTCGTCTCTGACAGATTAAAAAGAATGGGAACATTATTGAAAATTCACTCTTTTTCATTCTTTCCTATCAAAGGGAGTCTATTCATACAGTAATCGAAAAAGGCAAAAACGCTGTATCCTCCCTACCTGCAATCTCTTGTCATCATGATTACTGTCACTATCTATCATTCAGCATAGGCCTAGTCCCGACTCCTGGTTCTACAATACCTTGACGAGGCGGCTAGAATTCAGCAATCACAATAATGTTGCTTATACTACTTTCTTGATACGTAAAGCTATAAAAATCTATTACATGAAGTTTGTTCACAGGTGATTTACTAGTTTAAGGGACTGTAATGTTACGTTTTATATTAATCTGCAAGGGAAAAGCATAATTAAAAGACTTCATCAACTATTTCGCTCCCTCTATATCCCTGACTACTTCCGACATCCCCTAGGCGCCATCTTGCTTGCCCATTTAAAGATAACGGTTATTTTAGAAATACACCTCACCGACAAACGAAGCATTAAGATAAAAGTATATGTTTATAGAAACATTTTCTGCTCAGAATTACTTTTTTAAATTCCCTCAATATTTGCATAAACTCGTATTACACCCTACATATATATATATATATATATATATATATATATATATATATATATATATATATACATCAAATGTATATATATATATATATATATATATATATATATATATATATATATATATATATATATATATATATATGCTTAAAAACCACAGTAGATGCACGTGACTTCATTAAATAAGCGAATACCGCATTCGTCTTTACTAGGACATTGTCGAGGGACGATGTCTTAGTAAAGACGAAAGCCCTTGGATTTCTGCCTATCATTTTCCTGTGGTATTCGTTTACATATATGTATAAATGACCTTTTGTTAAGGCAAGGCCATAGGACTGCAACCTCATTCAGTGATATTCTACGTGACGCGAGAGCCGGACTTTAAAACAAACTTTCTTAGGAATTGTTTAGTCCTAATGATATGCGAATTAAATCTTCCTAATTCTAAAAGTTTAGCAAGTTCTCTGAGTGTTCTTTGTTCATTCAACTGCACTGTCTCTCATTTTACTTATGCCGCGGTTGCTATTTTTTAATTACTATTTAAGTTATATTTCCGTTTTCTTTTTATGAATTTTATCTTTTATTAAAGGCCGATTGATTTCAAGATAGGTGAATGAGTGATATAGATAAATTAACAAATTAATTATTAATCAGATAATAGAGCAACACACTTACCACACCTCAGAACTATTATTATTATTATTATTATTATTATTATTATTATTATTATATTATTATTATTTATTTATTTATTTTTTTTTTTTTTTTTTTTTTGTTTTTTTTTTTTTTTTGCTCCATCACAGTCCTCCAATTCGATGGGTGGTAGTTTATAGTGTGGGGTTCCGGGTTGCATCCTGCCTCCTTAGGAGTCCATCACTTTCTTACTATGTGTGCCTTTTCTAGGATCACACTCTTCTGCATGAGTCCTGAGCTACTTCAGCCTCTAGTTTTTCTAGATTCCTTTTCAGGGATCTTGGGATCGTGCCTAGTGCTCCTAGGATTATGGGTACGATTTCCACTGGCATATCCCATATCCTTCTTATTTCTATTTTCAGATCTTGATACTTTTCCATTTTTTCCCTCTCTTTCTCTTCAACTCTGGTGTCCCATGGTACTGCGACATCAATGAGTGATACTTTCTTCTTGACTTTGTCAATCAACGTCACGTCTGGTCTGTTTGCACGTATCACCCTATCCGTTCTGATACCATAGTCCCGGAGGATCTTTGCCTGATCGTTTTCTATCACTCCCTCAGGTTGGTGCTCGTACCACTTATTACTGCAAGGTAGCTGATGTTTCTTGCACAGGCTCCAGTGGAGGGCTTTTGCCACTGAATTATGCCTCTTTTTGTACTGGTTATGTGCGAGTGCCGGGCATTCACTTGCTATGTGGTTTATGGTTTCATTTTTCGTATTACACTTCCTACATATGGGAGAGATGTTATTTCCGTCTATCGTTCTTTGAACATATCTGGTTCTTAGGGCCTGATCTTGTGCCGCTGTTATCATTCCTTCAGTTTCCTTCTTTAGCTCTCCCCTCTGTAGCCACTGCCAATTGTCATCGCTGGCTAGTTCTTTAGTCTGCCTCATGTATTGTCCGTGCATTGGTTTGTTGTGCCAGTCCTCTGTTCTGTCTCTCTTTCTCCTGTCTTTGATATTTCTGGGTCTTCGTCTACTTTTATTAGTCCTTCTTCCCATGCACTCTTTTTAGCCACTCGTCTTCACTGGTTTTCAGACATTGCCCAGTGCTCTGTTTTCGATGTTGACGCAGTCCTCTATACTTAGTAGTCCTCTCCCTCCTTCCTTCCGTGTTATGTATAGTCTGTCCGTATTTGCTCTTGGGTGTAGTGCTTTGTGTATTGTCATATGTTTCCTGGTCATATGTTCTGCCTTCGTCCATTCCACTATTCCTGCGCTGTATCTGATTACTGGCACTGCCCATGTGTTTATGGCTTTTATCATATTTCCGGCATTGAGTTTTGACTTGAGTCTCTGCATATATTCTTTCCTGATCGTGTCCTTCATCTCTTGGTGTTTTATATCTCCTTCTTCCATTATTCCCAGGTATTTGTATCCTGTCTCATCTATGTGTTTGATGTTGCTCCCATCTGGTAGCTTTATCCCTTCAGTTATCGTTATTTGCCTTTTTGTATGTTGACTAAGGCGCATTTTTCTATTCCAAAATCCATCCTGATGTCCCCAGATACAATCCTTACAGTCTGGATGGTTGATTCTGTTACCTCTTTTCTTGAGTTGGTACCCGGCATCCATCTTCTGTAGTACTTTTGTCATGGGAATCATGGCTACTACGAAGAGTAGTGGGGACAGTGAGTCGCCTTGGAAGATCCCTCTCCTGATATTAACCTCTGCTAGTCTTATTCCAGAGCTTGTAAGTATTGTATTCCAGTTGCGCATGTATTTTTGAGGAAGCTGATGGTATATTTTCCTCTGCCCCATATATTTTCAGGCATTCTATTAGCCATGTGTGTGGTATCA
>NC_061088.1:74525854-74545854 GCF_015104395.2 Macrobrachium nipponense
CCTGCTCTGCTCCCCAGGACTGGCTCTGTCTAGGACCTCTCATAGCCTCCAAAGACTTAGCTTGGTTATCAAAATCTCGCTCTGCTTCCAAGGACCTCGATCTTCCCCCAAGGAGCTGACTATGCTACCTAAGACATCTCTTCGCCTGCAAGGCCTTGCTCTGCTTCTAAAGACCATGCTCTGTTTCTGGGGACCTCACTCTGCCTCCAAGGATCTCGTTCTACTCCAGAGGATCACTCTACGCCTCCAAAGTCCTTACTCTGCATTTAAGATTCTCGCCCCCCTGCCTCCAAAGACCTCGCTCTGCTTCCAAGGATCTCAGTAACTCCCAAATGCCCAAAGAGACAGCCAGAATTTGGAATTCGTCAAATGTCAAGGCCGGACGAGACGAGACGAGCGGAATTTATCAAAGCGTTTATCATATGCCAAGTTTAAAAATGCCCAGCAGTTATTTTGAATGATGCTCTCACTCTCTCGAGCAAAAGAAACCGACAAAGGCAGGGTAATTACACTTCATCATTTTAATTTAATACTGTATTGCGCAAATAGCTATAAATACACGGTGAAAAATGGATATAATGAGAGCATGTTCGTTACACTCTGTCATTTTTATGATTATGCATTATAACCCCAAACCTCGAAGGAATTATGTCATCGAAATTCTAATGCCGAAAAAAATATGGTTAAAAAATTAGCTTCGTCCAAAAAATGGAGTATTTATTTACTAAACTGATATTTATTTTATTAATTATTTGATCAAATAATAAAATTTATTTATTATATACATTATTTCATTTATATTTATCTACTAATACATGAATGAATTACTTACATACCAATTAATTTACTCAGCTATCTATCATTTTATTTATTGCATCATTTATTTATTATATATTATTAACTGATAAATCCCCTTGTTTATACGGTCGAAATACCAGCGCTTATCACCATACAATCTCATCGAAACGATATGCAAATTAAGTCATCTGTGTAAACACTCTAGCGCCGCATTAAAAAAAAAAAAGGATCCTAGGTAGGGATAAATTGGGCATTTTTTTCTTTCTAAGGATGAGGGTCTCGGGGTACCTGGGTATTCGGACGAAGGCGGCAAATCAAAGGGAAGGAGATTCGAAATTGGCCCCCTTTTCGTCGTCTGTGAGTGAAGCTGCCATTTGTATTGTCTATAATTGGCGTTCATTATACAGCAGATTAGGGATTATTGGTATGAAGGGCCCCGTCGTTTGTTTTTCGTAATAAATCAGCTGTTTTATGGTCGCACAGGAAATTATAATGGTTTAAAAACGAAGTATGATGAAGTAAATGAAATTATAATGAAGTTAAAATGAATATAATGAAGTAAATGAAATATAATGCGTGGAAATTCAGTTATAATTGAAGCGAAATGTAATATAATGAAGCAAAATTAAAATGAATTATACTGAAGTTAAATGAAATATAATGAGGTGAAACCCTGTATAATGAAATGACGTGAAATGGAGTATAATGAAGTAACATTAAGCATAATAACGTGAAACTCGGTGTAATCAAGTAAAACGTAATATAATGAAGTAAAATAAAGCATGAAGTAAAATCATAATGCCGCGAATCTCGGTATAATTAAGTAAAATGTAATACAACGAAGTCAAATGAAGTATAACGAAGTAAAATAAAGCAAACTGGAGTATAATGAAAGAGAAAAATACTCAGTGACCTTGGAAAGTTGATTAATATTCTCAGGTGACTCACTGGGTTGGGTCTGCAAACTTGGCCGGCCAACATTTGAATGATAAAACAAACGCATCAGGTCTATAGGTATACAGTTATCATAGGAAATGACAGCATCACTGAATAATGGTAGTTTAAAGACAAGGAGATTGTACAAAATGATTAATTTCTGTTCACGGAGTTTAAGGCGAAAGAGATATACAGAAAAGAAAGCAAAATAATGAAAGGAGTCTCAATTACTTTATCTCGGTTCAATTTTCGCTTCACAAAACTTAAAAAAAAAAAAAAAAAAACATTAAGTAAACAAAACATAACGCAAAGAAAGATATTTTCTTAGTCTATTTAAGCACACATTATAAACTTCTTAATTCACAAATCCATTACAGTCTTCAGGTGGCATTGAAAATAATTTTAAGTTAAAAAAGTGACAAATGAATGAATGATATCTTGATATTTATCGACTCAACGGCGCCA
Source organism: Macrobrachium nipponense (assembly GCF_015104395.2). Lineage (NCBI taxonomy): Eukaryota > Metazoa > Arthropoda > Malacostraca > Decapoda > Palaemonidae > Macrobrachium > Macrobrachium nipponense. Next base: position 74,528,054 of record NC_061088.1, read on the forward strand.
CATCTGACATTTTTTTACTCGTAAATTCATGGCCCTTGTCACAAACCTTCAATCTTTAGCACACTTGACAACTTGCAACAGCTTCACGTCATTTAATGATTTATGCCAACACGTAACTTTAGTCTTATGCAAATCTCTCACCCTCATAATAGATGTTTAAAATAAAACAATTGAAAAATGCCTGGAAGGTTCTTCGGCGTAATCGACTTTCCTGCACAGCGTATAATGCTGTAGGAAACTCTCAACCACGGCCCATGAAACTTCATCCAGAGCTCGGTGGTGGCCTGTGTAGTTAGCACCTACAGCGGTGCCTGACGCGCGATCATAGTTAACTTTAACCTTAAATAAAATAGAAACTACTGAGACTAGAGAGCTGCAGTTTTTAAAGATCTGAGGCCGGGCAGGAAAAGTACGGACGGACAGACAAAACCATCTCAATAGTTTCCTTTTCTCGATAGCGGAAAAAAAAGATAATCTGATGAAATATAAAAATGAACCTCAGCTGTTTTTTATAAGAAATATCTGTAGAATATTTTCTTGATTAAATACCGTATTCCAGCCGACAGGGAAAAGATCCAAGATGTGTCATGCATTTATGAGTGACAGAGGCGCAAGATATATTTTACATTCATTGCGGAGTTTTACTAGAAATTTTATCTTTCAGAAACAAACTCAAAGGAAATTTTTAAATCACGGGTACAAGCTTAATTGAAACCTATTCTTCTGTAGGAGACATTGTACGCCACTTAAAGAAATGATAAAGTTAAATGTTTTGTTTGTTTGTTTGTTTGTTTGTTTGTTTGTATGGTGTTTTACGCTGCATGGACCACGACTTTACGTGACTTCCGCCAACCACGTCGAGAGTGTGAGCTTCTATCGGCAGAATACACATATCTCACACCTCAATGGAATCCCGAAAGAACAAAAAAAAAATTAAATGCTGAAATGTATTGTTAATCACACATCAACAACTTCATAGTTAAAGAACTTCCTTCAATTATTCAAGGATGAGTTTGAGTCGACAATCGATAAATTTCATTCTCATTCTTGACTGTGTTAGGGCGGGACAAAGGGTACCTATGACACAGTTCAAAGACTGCAAACATGGCCATACGGCCGTTATTCGGACAAAGGGAAATTTCAATAAATACCTTAAGAAAGAGCCCTCTGGAAGTGGAACTGAAAGAAAAAGTAAGGCATAATCTACGGTCCAATAGAACGTAGTTTCACCGCCGAAAATGAAAATAAATGCACTATTTTATCAGAAATCATTTTTCTGTACTGATTAACATGCACATTTATTTTTTTATTTTTTACATTTTCATTTAAATAAATAAATCGTAAGTATCCTATCTCAAAATTCCTTTTTCAGACTTTTCAGGCATTCCTACCCTCCCAACAACAACAACAACAACAACAACAGCATCAACAAAGTAGTTTGTAGGCTTACTCCCATGGTAAGCGAAAATCTAGGCCAAACACCAATTGCTGCGATTTCCGAAGTGATTCTGCGAAGAAAATAATGTTGAAACAATTGATACGAGAAAGAGAATATGAACGGAGGTACAGCAAAGGAATGAAAAGGGGTTGCAGATAGGGGCAGAATGACCCTGCATAGGACCTAAGTAATGCCTACGTACGCCGTAAGAGGTGTACTGACAGCATTAGCCCCATTAAGGGAGAAGGCCTTCTGACTCACTATCCAATTATTACTTGCAACTGGATTTTGCAAGTTTTGAATTATCAGTAATTTCACTAAATATTGCTTTGCTGAAATTATTGATGGATCCGGCCTTACAATATATTAGCTCTGATAACTATAGCAGATTCACACGAGCCGTGCATTTATTGTCTAGGCCCGTCCCTTACGACGCTCCTGATTGGCTGTTGATAAGCCAATCACAGGGCTGGAAACTCTCAATCTCTCGAGAGAGTTCACATATGCAGATGTATGTTCCACCTCTCCTGAGTGATACCTTTGAAAGACGTACACCTCAGGAGAGGTGGAAGATATATCCTGCTTATGTGAACTGTCGAGAGAGACTGAGAGTTTCCAGCCCTGTGATTGGCTTATGAACAGGCAATCAGGTGCGTCGTAAGGAAACTGGCCTAGACAGCGATGCACGGTTCATGTGAATCTACTATAGTTTTGTGTTATATGAAACAGCTATTAAATTCTAATTAGCAGTGACTCAGCAAAGCAATTCTGAGCTAATTTATAAAATAAAAGTCATTTCAATTTCAGGGTAAGTTTATGAATTAGGTATGATTATCAAGGCTATGCGAAAATAAATCTAATAAAACACACCATTAATGGAAAACACACAAGTATACTGCCTTTTGGAAAAAAAATTTCCCGTTCGAGTTATTATGAAGAATGCCTACCATTGCCAGGGCAGGTGGTGAACTGGTTATCTTTTAATTACACCTAGGAACTAGTTCCATTTTCTGGATCTTTTCTATCTAGGGGTCATTAATTTAATGATATTTACAGTCTTTTTTGTTTATGTTTTTACGGTAATCCCCCAACGGGGTTGTACTTAACACGCCTCAAAGGTGGATACATACCGGGTTAAAACCCGTGGGGGAGGAGGGAGGGTCACTATCTTGGAAAGATCCCATATTCTTTTAAGAGTCTGAGAAGACATTGGCTAATGTGTAGGATAAATGAACTTTATATCTTCTTCGGAGGTCAGTCTAGTTCAAAAGACTTTTCAGGTAACCTTTATATTATACTTTCCTGCCCATAGAGTGATCAGTTGCTTTCACAAAGAGGAGAGGCTTCTAGAACGAAACTGGACACGTACAGTAGCACAAAACGGCCGTAGCACAAAACGGCCAGCTAGCTAAAAACCTGAATGATTTCAGTGATTGACTAAAGCTCTCTCGGGATCTCCGATTGGAATGAGACGCTGAGACGACCTCGCGTGTGTGTAAATGTATAACTTTCTTTTTTAAAATCTTCAGCTGAAACTCTTACGGAAGCAGTGAACAGAATATATAAACCCCACGAGAACTCCAAAGGGAGATCAGCTTGCAAAGGGAGATAAGTTACAGGAAAAGGAGATGAATAGAAAATAATAAATAAGACGTGAATAGAACAAAATAAATGGAAAAATAACGCCAAACACATCTGAAACTCCAGGAGAGACGTCAGCAGCCAGCAGCAGCAGCGAGCAGGAAGTATTATTCCCTCCTCGCTAAATATCTGTAACTATCTCCTATGAGTTAGTCTAGGAGTGAGGAGGAGTCATTACACAAACACCCACAGTCACTTTATATCAAACCAGAATATTAAGGAACGTAAATTTAAATATAAAAGAAATGCTAGATATATATATAATTACACAAATAACACAAGTTACTAACAAATAACAGCAGTACAATCATACAAATGAAATAAGAAAAACTTACGAATATTAAATAATTGTAAATAATCACTTCACAAACACTCTTCAAGTATGTAAAACAAACTAATGTAGATACCACCACAGATCAGCTGGAGAGAGGTTAAAGGTCCCGTAGGTCTGAAGCCATGACACATGCTTTTATAAAGCCAAGGAGGTTAACAGAAACGGAGACTGAGCAAGGAGTCCTCGAGACTGAAGGGACAGGTGGTAGCATACTTAATGATTATAGAGTACAGAAACAATTATTCCCCGGACATATGATTAATGCAAATCATATTCTACAAAATATAAACATAGTCGTAACAGCTCCCCCGTGCTAAAGGCGGCTGAGAAGTTTCACGATGATCATCCATTTATGATGGATGGAGAGATGCTTGAAGGATGCCTAAACGCGAGACAATGCATCTGCTACTTCATTTTCTGCTCAGGAATATGCTTCACTTTCACGTTGAATTCCTGGAGAATGAAGACCACCGGAGCAGTTTTCTTGTTATGGAGCTTGGCCCTTTCAAGGAAGGCCAATGGCAAGTGGTCTGATAAGACTGTCACAGGAGTATTTCCATGCAGATATACTCCGAAATGTAGAAGTGCAGCTACAACACCATAGAGCTCTTGCTCTACAGTAGACCAACGCTGCTGAGTTGGGGAGAACTTCCTGGAAAAGTATGAAACAGGAAGCAATGGGGATTCGTCAGATGGCTCTTCATTCTTGTTTGACTGCAGAAGCACAGCACCAATACCTGTGTTGCAAGCATCAACCTGCAGATAAAAAGGCTTGTACACATTTGGGCATTATAGGATTGGACGAGAGGTTAACATTAGTTTCAACTGATCAAAAGAGTTCTGGCATTCTGGTGACCAGATGAAATTTGCTTTAGCTGATGTAAGTTCATAGGAGAGGTTTTGCAACAATCGCAAAATTTTTACAAAATTTACTGTAATAAGCAGACACCCAAGGAAAGTCTGTACTTGCTTACGGTTAGAAGGACTGGGTATTCTAAGACTGCTTTTATGTTACTATCTTTAGGTACAACAGAACCACTACCAATTACATGACCTAAATAGTTAACTTTGGCATTGCCAAAACAAGATTTCGAAAGATTAATGGTCGATTGTTTGAGTGAAGTTTTGTGGAACAATTTTTCCAATGTTTCAAATGTTTTTTCCCAGCTGCTTGTTGCAACAACCAAGCGTCCAAGTAGGCATATACATCTTCAAGATCTCTGATCAACTCATTCATCACACGCTGGAAGGTGCAGGGGCATTACACATGCCAAAGGGAAGACGTATACTGAAACAAGCCAAAAGGAGTAATGAATGCACTGATTTCTCTAGCATTTTAGTTAACTGAATCTGATAATATCCCTTTAAGAGGTCTATTTGAGTTAAAACAAATAATTGCAATTTCCTATATTGTCTAAGATATCTTGTATTCTAGGAAGTGGGTAAGAGTCCCCTTCTCTGTAACCATATTCACATCTTCTATAATCTGTGCACATCCTTACTTTCCCATTAGGTTTGGCAACTAAAATGCAAGGCGAAGCCAAGGTGAGCAAACTAGGGGAAGCTAATCCATTGTTTAATAAATATTCAACTTCACTTTTCATTAACTGTAGTTTTTCACCACAATACGATAGTACGGTTGTCGAATAGGAAAGATAGGGTAGAAGCTTTATATCATGTAAAACAATATTACAGTTACAGGAAATATCTGAACACACACTTTCATATTTAGTAACAGGCTCTGCAATTGTGTTCTCTGCTCACAAGTCACGTGCTCAAAATACTTCTCTAAGGAAGCAAGAATATCAGAGTTGGAAAAAAATCTGTCCATGAAGATTCATGTCTAATTGGACTATCTTTTTCATCGTAGTCTTCAGTACTTCCTCCACAAGGTTGCACACTTACTTCACAGGGTTGCACACTGCTATCAACTAACACTGGGGAAATCTTATGGTAAGGTTTAATTAGGTTGACATGAACTAGCTGGGTAGACTTCTTCCTGTCAGGAGTAGAGACAACATAATTAAGTTTATTTATCACTTTTGATACCTTATATGGTCCAGAGAACTTATGTGTTTTAATGGAGATCCTGAAATTGGAAAATATACTAGAACATTGTCACCAACTGTAAACTTTCGCAACCTTAGCTTTTTTGTTATCATTCATTTTCTCTTGTGAAACTTTCAGATTATTGAAGGCAAATTTATGAATTTTGTCAAATTTGTCTTTCATGTTTTGCAAATACTTAGAAACTGTTTTACAGGAGTGACTACTTCACCTCACCAGTTAAATTTTCTTTAACAAACTCTTAGCACATCTCTAGCTTTTCTACCAAAAGCATTTCAAACAGGAAACAAGGGAAATCCAAGGGATTTGTTTGGAACACTGCGTATCACAAACATCAAGAGATCCAGGGTTTCATCCCAGTCTCTTGCAGATTCCAAGGCATATTTTCCAAGAAGGCTTTTCAATATCTGATGTGCCCTTTCCAACACACCCTGAGACTGTGGATGATAAGCTGAAGAAAATGATTGTTTAATATGCAGCTCTTTCAAGACAGATTGGAAAACCTCACTTTTGAAATTTGTTCCCCTATCACATTGTAATTCTTTAGGAAAACCTAAGACAGTAAACACTTTAATTAGACTTTCTACAATCTTTTTTTGGCAGTTATATTAGGTAAAGGAATGGCAATTGGAAATCTTGTGGTGGGCACATTACAGTCAGCAGATACTGATTACCTTTACGGGTTTTGGGCAAACGGACCCACACAATCTATAACAACTTTACTGAATGGTTCATGTGGAATGGCAATAGTTTTTAATGGTGCAGGTGGTATCACCTCGTTGGGCTTTTTTCCCGCTATCTGGCAGATATGACACTGTACAAGCTTTTACATCATTTTTCATTCCTGGCCAGTAGAAATTAAAAGATAATCTCTGATAAGTTTTACTTACCCCTAAATGAGAATCGGCACAATGAGCAATTTCAAGAATCGTACTTCTTAGTGAAAATGGAACTATAACCTGCTCACAGTCTGCCCAAGATTCTTTCGCCGACAATTTAGAAGGTCTAAACAAGCGCATCAGTATTCCCTTCTCGATGTAGTAGCAAGGAACTTTGTCATATCTGATTTCTGAACAGCCTTTTCATATAAAATTACTCAAACTACCGTCTTGCTGCTGTAATTTAAAACAAAATTATCTTTAGAAAGGTTTAACAGATCAGGTAAGTTTGAATGATTGATAGAAACATTAGGTACATTCTTAGGTTGCTCATCAGTAGATTTCTTTGAGCGAGTTACTACACAAATTGAATCCTTAGGCTTAGTACCTTGTGACTCTTGTTTATCACCTTTGCTCTCAGGATCATAATGATCAAATTGCACATTACTTTACTACCCGCTAAATCATTACCGAGGACAACGAAAATCTACATTAACAGAAAAATTCATTATCAGTGACAGCAACTTTTACAGTTTTCATTAACATAAGGGCAATAGATTTACTTCAGCAAGTGGCAATACTTTAAGACTTGAAAAGTCGTAACACTACATGTTCATTAGTAAACTTTAAGATCAGGAACAAGACTCTTATGATTATGGGACTGAGCAGCCCTGTATCTCTTAGTATAGATACTTTCTTTGATTGAGAAGGCCATGGCAAACAAATTCTTTGAAATAATCTATCTGATCAACAGCACAATGCAAACTAGTTTTCTTTTAACCACTGACTGGGATCCTTACTAGACTGATTGGCCACTTTACAACCTGGTTTTTGTACAATTTCTTATTGTGTGGGGCCAGGCTGCTTACAATAAGCACAAGAGCTAATACCAGTTTGCACCATTACCATCAGTATCTTTAGACTTATCAGGAATTTTAGGCTTACTCTTATGAATTAAGCTATGGTTATCAGCAAGATTTCCAGCTTTCATTAGATCTTTGACCTCTCTCTCAGCTATATACATCGAAATAGGTGGTGGTAATCTCCGATGGAATTCTTCCAAGACTACTAGATTAACCAATTCATTGAAATTTGCGACTTTTTCACTTGCAAGCCATTTTTTAAATAACCTAAGCTTTTGATTAGCAAATTCTGTAAATGTTTGAGAAGTAGTCTTAGTAGCATTCCGAAACAATTGTCTATAACCCTCGCTGGTGATAGCATAAGCATCTAGAATATTCTGCTTTATAACATTGTAACCTTCACCAATTAAATTTGATACAACTTGAATTGCTTTGCCACGTAATTGGGGTTTAATTAACCATAACCACGATCTGCAGGCCATTCTAGATTAGCAGCAATATCTTCAAAAGTTATGAAAAAACTTCAACGTCTTTCTCATCACAAAATGGCACAAGCTTTCTTGCTCTAGACAAGTCAAAATGAATGGGCCGAGAACTAGAAATATCAAACTCTTCACGGTGCTTTTCTACAGCTATTTTAGCCTTTTCCTCTTCCAACCTCTTATTCAACTGCCTCTTTAATCTTATTTTCTAATTCCAAGTCCAAAAGCTTCTGCTTTTCCTCTAACCTCTTCCGAGAAAGATAATCCTCTTGTTCTTTGCTAACTTCCCTTAATCTTAACTGTATTCTAGCTAGCTCTAATTCTTTATCTACTTTACTATGCTTTGACCTCAAGTTAATTACCTGTTCTTCAGTAAAAACATCCTCATCAATATAGTAATCCAAAATAGTCTAGAATTTGACCTTTAAGCGCTGTGTGGCTCACTTCAATACTAAGCTGACTAGCAAGGGACAGACAGCAATTCCACCTTCTTAGCTTGAGAAAGCTGAAAAAGTTCACCGGCAGGTTTGCTACAAATTCTGATACATCAAAAGGCATTTCGGAGATTATTACTCAAACGATACAAAATATCAGGAGTCAAGTCATTAAAATGCAAAGCACGAACTAGTGCCAGGGTATACAAGCAATAGTTATGAGTAGTTTAAAAGGAAATTGAACATATCAAAGTTGGTCGAAGTCTAATCAGTGAAAAATTTATCAATGACACTGAAAATCACTAAGACTAATAGGCAACATCGAAAATTATTCTGACGAAAATTACATTTAGATACGTACGTTTAATAACATTTGCATATGCGAGTATGAGTATGAATGAAGCATTTAAAGACGAAACAGCTCGTAAGAACGAATTTCAGACGCTTCGAAAGCGTTGTCATGTGAAGACCAATTGTTTGTACGGGAGCAAACCGCTAGTCCAGACTAAACAACTACTTTAACGATAGTGACGTGGCTTAGGTCGCTACAACAAAAGATAGCTTGACAGTTTCCCTAATAACAGTCAAACAAGGAGCAAGGAACTACACGAAGTGCCCTTTTAACTCTAAACTCGTCAATACTATCGGGAGCAAGGTATTGCTAAGACACCAACACAGCATAAATGACTGAGAACTTAATCTACCGAAGGGATTAGCAGTCAGACGAACACTTTAGGGAAGCTACACTCACTTAAACTTCAACCGAAAATTATGGCAGTAGTAAACAATTGACAATACATTTAGTTTCAAAAAACTTATTGAAAAATAAACAGATTACGAAAAACATTATCCTGATATTTGATACCGAAAAAACAAGTTTTATTCTACATACAGACGTGTGTGTGAAGTTAACATGATAAACACTTTCCGAATACAACTAATAGTTATTGAAAACAGCAACTCGTATCCCGGACAGGCCCCAAAATGTAACGATCTCCTATGAGTTAGTCTAGGAGTAGGAGAGGAGTCATTACACAAACACCCCCAGTCCCTTTTATATCAACCAGAATATTAAGGAACGTAAATTAAATATAAAAGAAATGCTAGATATATATATAATTACACAAATAACACAAGTTACTAACAAATAACAGCAGTACAATCATACAATGAAATAAGAAAAAACTTACGAATACTTAATAATTGTAATAATCACTTCACAAACACTCTTCAAGTATGTAAAACAAACTAAATGTAGTTACCACCACAGATCAGCTGGAGACAGGTTAAAGGTCCCGTAGTCTGAAAGCCAATGACACATGCGTTTATAAAGCCAAGGAGGTTAACAGAAAACGAGACTGAGCAAGGAGTCTCGAGACTGAAGGGACAGGTAGCATACTTAATGATTATAGAGTACAGAAACAATTATTCCCGCGGACATATGATTAATGCAAATCATATTCTACAAAATATAAAACATAAATCGTAACAGAGATGAATAGATAATAAGAGTGAATAGAAAATAAATGGAAATAACGCCAACACATCTGAAATCCAGGAGAGACGTCAGACGCAGCAGCAGCAGCAGCGAGCAGGAAGTATTATTTCCCTCCTCGCTTAAATATCTGGAGATCAGAAGATTCCACGACATCGCTAGGCAAGCTGTGTTCCACATTTTAGCTGCAGCCAAGATAGAACTCGTCGCAAACTGAGTAGTATTCTGATGCTAGGTAACGACGCACTGTTTAAGCAGCGGCGTTTCAGAGCCCCACAAAAAAAAAAAAACAAAGAAAGAAGAAAAAAAGTCTAGGCAGGCGCTTCACTTGCGTCCTTGTTTCCAGTTCCTAAGAGCATTTACTCTTGACGACACGTGGGAGTTTTTCAAAGAAACGTCATGGAAAAACTACACCCCACTCGTCCGGTAAAGAGAACATCCCTGCAATAGGGCACCTCCTATTACAGTTGGCTGTATCCTGGATCTTCGTGTCCCCGTTCCGTGCAATTGCGAGAGAATGAGTTACCTTCGACCTAATCACTTTGACTTGGTTATTCTGGGGGTACAGTTGTCTCAGCCACAGCGGGATCTCGCGAATCATGCGAGATTCTCAAAATGAATGAATTTATAGAAACAGATATATGAATGTAGATATACATACATACTCGTGCGACACACACACGCATACACACACACACACACACACACACATACACACACACACACACACACACACACACATATATATATATATATATATATATATATATATATATATATATATATGACTGTAAAAAATGTTCTGTTACAACGAATTCCATCTAATAAAAGAAGCAAATAAAAACGCCAAAATATAAAGAGAAAATACTATATTTCAGAGACTGACTGTTTCTCTCTCCAGGCAGATTATATATATATATATATATAGATATATATAATATATATATAATATACATATATATATATATATATATATATATATATACATATACATATATATATTATATTATATATATATATATACATATAATTCTATCTGAAAGAGAGACAGCAGTCTCTGAAATATAGTATTTTCTCCCTATATTTTGGCGTTTTATGGGCTCCTTTAATAGATGGAATTCTGTTTGTAACAGAACATTTTTTACCAGTTATGTATGTGTATTATATATATTATATATATATATATATATTTTATAGTATATATATATGTATATATATACATTATATATGGATATAACATATATTCATAAATATAACATTATATATATAGTATATAACTATTATATATATTGATTATATATATATTCATATATAATATATATATATATATATATATTATATATATATATATATATATACATTATATATATATATATGTGTGTATGTATATATATCAAATATATATATTCATATATTTAACCAATTTCCGGAGCAACAGCTCGAAGACCCGCCTTGGATTGTTTCATATATATATATATTATATATATTTCTATTGAAGTCAGTGGCATTGTTCACAGATACTATCGTCTCATTAGGACTTATATCAATCAATGGTACTTCTTTTCTCTGCAGGCAAACTTCTCAGGAATAGGGAAAAATATTTTGAGATCCTTAACATTTAACTTTTTCCAGTCGACGGTCCGTTTCCCAAACTCTCGGCGGCATCTTCTAAACTGGATTACAAACCGGAATACGTCAAGACTATCAGACAGAGACGGGAATCACTCCCTTCCTCAAGAACTCTGTTGCAAGCCAGGGCATAGGACGCGACGTACAGAATGCCCTAAGGAATGTCCCGTTCTGCTCGAACCCAGACACCAGTGAGAGAATGAAACACGCCGGCCAATAGAAATTCAGTACCCCAATGGTGTCATGTTTAAAAAGCTTAGGTCCCCATGCGTTAATAAAACCTTGTAAGTCAATTTGTAATACAGTTCTGAAGATATATGGAAAGAATCTTGAATAATTTTTCCTGAGAAGCTTCCTTCAACAGAAACAGAAGTATAGGCTGTGGAGACTTAATAAATAGATCGTATATGGAAACAATGCCACTAACAATAGAAATTAACAAGAGAGAGAACATCCCAAACAGTATAGTATAGTAGCTGAAGCCACTGGGAAAATTTTAAAAAGAAGACAGAAGTGCCAAGCACTTTCGTGCATTTAACACATCTCGTGCCCCGAAGATGTGTTAAATGCACAAAAGTACTTTGTTAAATTTTCCCAGTGGCTTCAGCTAATCAACAAAATCACGTGCTTACTTTTGAGATTTCTTAGTAGTATAGTATAGTATATAAATAAATATATATATGTACACATATATATAGATATGCATATAAATTATATACATATATCACGATATATATAGTATACACTATATATTTATATATATATATATATATATATAATATATATACACATATATATATATATATTTTATATATATATATATATATATATATATATATATCACATATATCATCCATATAGTATAAGGCACTATATAATATTATATATATATTTATATATATATATATATATAATACTATATTATATACATATACTATATATAATATATATATTTATATATATATATATATATATATACACGTATATATATATATATATATATATACTATATATATATATATATATATATATATTGTGATGGTAATTGCTTCATAGCAAAGTAAGTTAAAGACAAGGAGAACGCATTTTCGAGAAGTTCGGCAGCAAGGAGGTTTTCGCGCCACTGTTGGAGGCGCCTATGTTCGTGGTTGTTCCAGAATCGGCAGGAGTGTTGTGGATCTCGTCGTTACGTGAGAAACGCCGCGATTTTCTGATGCAATACTTCGTCTAGATTCATCTCAGAAGTTCTAGAAATCCCTGGAGTCGGTGACGTTCGCCGTAGGCTCCGCCCCCAGAGTGCCGTATAAATACGACGAACGAACTTTGGAGAGCAGTGATCGTATAAGGAAGAGATTGTAAAAGAGAGAGAGGATCACCAGTTAGTAAGAGCCACCGATCAGATATCAGTCACGAAGAGCAGCAGCAGTGATCGTCAGAGAGAAACTAGAGACGAAGGAACCGACGAAGCATCAATCAGAAGAAAAGTTGTTCGAGTGTTGGTTGGATATTGGTTAGTCGTCTTCCGTGTGGACGGCCGAGAGTCTCTTCGTTGAGCAGACTTCGGAGAAGAAAAGGGGAGAGTTCCTGCCTTACGAATAGACTATTTTCTGCAATACGGAGGCAAGAGGACGACTGCAATTGCCGCTCTACTTTCCTGAAGCCACCTCTTCGAAGTGCCAAACTGTTTAGCAAGTATTCTTATTACCTCACTGTTTCCCCCAGTTCACGCAGTGTAAGATTCTATCTGTTTATGTAAATAGGAGATACCATTCTGCAATTTACCATTGTTAGTAAGCTTGTAAATAAACCTTTGTTGTGTTAGTGTTTCTTTCTATATTCATATCCCCAGTTTCAACTGTTTGTGTTGATAATTTTTTATTTTTTTTTTGAATTTCAATATCGAACCTGAATCGGACCTCCATCAGAGGCCGTAACATTGTGTCGACCCTTTAACCAGGATATCGACACCATAACATTGTCTCTGAGATCTCCTGGGTCCGTAACACACACACACACACACACACACATATATATATATATATATATATTATATATATATATATATATATATATATATCCATATACTATATATACACACTCTTAATTGTCTCCCGCTGTGTCCAGCTGATGCGCCTGTTGTGAGAATAACATTTTTACATATCAATAATTCCTTCCTTTCAAATGGACGACAATACCACTTGGGTTTCAAACGTCAGGCCTTTCAAATATGCTCGGGTTGCACTTCCTATTAAAGAGAGAGAGAGAAGAGAGAGAGAGAGAGAGAGAGAGAGAGAGAGAGAGAGAGAGAGAGAGAGAGAAATTAAATATTCCGCTTAACCCCCGATAACCTTTTTTGTCATCGCCATAACGGTTCCAAACAAAAAGCTATTAGTCTGACAATTTCACAGTAATATGTTTGAACTATACAGCTTGTATTTTGTTTTATTATTCCGCCTCCTGTACTTTTTTTTTTAGACGAAATTTTGTGAATTTTATTTTACCACTGATTGCCAGGGTATTATGCAATTCCGGAATAAAACAATACTTACCATTGTTATAAGATTATCCGATTTGTTACGTCACCACGGCGGTAAATTATTATTCAGTCTATTTCATTTTTCACCCTAATTCACAGAAAAAAGAATTTAAATTGAAATGTACCACAATTTTACGGCAGCTGAAATAAGAATGAAATCAAATGGAGACGACATTTAACTACAAATCATTGCCAACTCAAAATTATTATACGTATTCTGGCAAACTATTTTTTCTGTTTTCAATAAAAAAAAAAAGCAAAATATGTATTTTTGTTTTGTTTGTTTGTTGCATGGAACCAGTGGTTATTCAGCACGAGACCAACGGGCTTTACGTGACTTCCGAACCACGTTGAGAGTGAACTTCTATCACCTGACATACACATTTCTGACCACTCAGTGGAATGCCCGAGAATCGAACTCGCTACACCGAGTGGCAGGTCAATACCATACCGATCACGCCACCGAGGCGCTAAAATATGTATTTTATACCGATATTTACACACAATTAGATTTGGAAAAGAAAATTTGGGACACTGGCCAGGCGAGGGATCAAATATGGTCATTCATCGCTAAGAGTTTTGAAATAATTGAGAGGAGAGGGTGGAAAGTAAGATGGAAGAAAAAGATAGAAAGGAGTGCAGTAAAAGGAATGCCATGAGTTGCAGCTAAGGGGCCGGAGTGACTCTTAGGGATATGATTACAAAGTAAGCAATACAGTATACATAATGAAACATTATCTTTTCTAGTACCTCTAATAATTCAGAAAACATATAAATGAACCACACTTAAGGATCTTTGAAAATAACCTAATCTAATGACCCACATCGAAACGATATCTAAGCTAACATTATCCTTAAATCCCATGTTTACCTCCGTGGAATAAATTAATAAAATATTAATATGCGAGCTTTTATTTATTTATTTTTTTCACAACCAACTTTCACCAAGATTAAATGAAATCAAATATCAACCCAAAAAGGGTCAGTGATTGCTTTACCATCCGGTCAAACATCAATATTGCAATCCTAAAAATATTAATTTTCGTGTGTGCTCTGTGAGTACAATGCTCAGTACTGCACCAGTCACAAAATATTGAAAGAGCGGTGAGGTGACAATTTTGACGACAAAGCCCTGGCTTTATCTTAGTCATATTAATGTTATTAATATTATTATTATCATTATTGGTGAAGATACTGGCAGTGATGTGAGTGTATACACATTAAATGTATGTTTTGTTTGTATGATGTTTTTTGTTTTTACGTTGCATGGAACCAGTGTTATTCAGCAACGGGACCAACGGTTTCTTTTACGTCTTCCGAAACCACGACGAGAGTGAACTCCTATCACCAGAAATACACATCTCTAACCCCTCAGTGGAATGTCCGAGAATCGAACTACCGAGGTGGCGGGCCAAGACCATACCTATCACGCAGTGAATATTTGTTTATATATAATTTATATATATTTGCACATATACACATATATTTGTATATAAATATATATATAGACATATATATATAATACACACACAATATATATATATATATAATACACACACAAATTATATATATATTTATATATATATATATATATATATTTATAATATATATATATATATATATATATATATATACATATGTATATATATAGATATTATAGATATATATATATATATAGATATTATATATTTAACTGATATTTATAATACACATATATATTATATATTAACGTATATTAATTATATATATATCTTATATATATATATATATATATATATATATAATATATAACACACCCAAACATCAATATAATATATACTATATCTGAACCGTCTCAAGGTAGCGCTCCGAACCCAAGGCGTGGGTGGGTAGCTACGGGATACGAGTGCGTCGTGGGGCATTTCTCCTCTTCTTCGGCGCCAACAGCGCGCGACCGCCGCCTCTCAGCAGGACAGGACGACGAGTGAATGCTGAGTCACACATTCACTTATCACGACGGCGTAGCCCGTGTCTGTGGATCGTGGGCATCATCGCGGTGAAATGACCTTGAACAGCTGGTAACAGGACACAGGCTAACGGACGTAAAGCCGCACCGTAAATTGCGCCGCAAATGTATGCGCAAGAAAGCAAGGTCGGACGTCTACCTGGAACTTACGCCGATAGTGTAGTGTTCTATGTATGTCAACTTGTCGTTACTATGCCCATCGTTGTGGGGCTGTAGGGTACAAAATGGCCGGCCTGTAAACAGAGTAGACTGTAAAGTAATGAAACATGTATGAGAGAAGTAAAAATATTGCATTCTGAAAATCCAGGGTGTAATTTACTTAGGTAAGAATTTCTGCACGTAACTGTAAAATATTGTATATTTTCAACAAATAAAAAAATTAAGTCAGACATTATAATATACATACCATTAGCAGTCCCAACATCTTGGGCTTCTTCTGACGGATGATGTGGGGGTTGAGGAAGTAAAATATGTTCAATATCCACTTCTCCCTGTCCGTCAGTCGTCTTCCGTGTCGCTGTCATCACTGTATCTCATCCAACTCCGACTCCTGTAGGTGGAAGATGACATTTCCTCGACCTGAGTGTCTGCAGGAGTGGCTGTAGGAGTCTTCTACAGGGCGAAAGAAGGTCTGCAAGAAGATTGTGACGTTGAATAGGTCCCTTCTTTGGTCGTTTTAGGAGGTTCGACATCTTGAAAGGCATTGTGGAGAGTACTTGGAGGAAACTGCTGGTCTCGGGAGATGGAAACAACAGCTGACCTGAGGGTTGTTGTTGTTGTTGTATTGAGCGCGCCAACCTGACCTTTTATACCACGCTACAGCGTTGCCATATCGTACAGGGCTGTAAATGTGTGAATCGGTTTCCCCGTAGACTACAGCACAATTAGGAGGTCCACGTACTTCGTGGCGGAAAGAAAACAACGACGGCGAACAATGCAGGTGACCCTAGCGCCTACCCTGCAGTAGTCACCGTGTGTCCCACGTGCAATGCCTGGAGCTACGTCAGGTGACATTTGGCGTGACCACCCACGACTTGTTTTGAACATTTCAAAACTGGAGCGGGCTACGGCGCCCTAGTGGGCGGAGCTTAGAGCCCGGACGACCCGTCACTGTAAGTCTACGAATTTACGTATGTTTTACATTACATTTACAGTTTACTGGCGTAAGCTGTTGCCAACTACCAATTTCCGCTCATGCGTGGGCGTGCGTGCGTTGATACGTGAATGTGTGACCTTAGCACGACTCAGCAAACAAAGGGGATGGCAGAAGGCCCGATCCAAGATCTTAAGAGTGAGTGGGATGAAGGCACAGTCCGTGGATGAAGGGAAGGTGAAAGGCGATTGAATCAAGTTGTGTACTATATACAGTATGTGTGCATATATATATATATATATATATATATATATATATATATATATATATGAATAACTTGATCACGATGTATATAAAACGTGATGCTATGTATAAATAAAGGTTCTGCCACAAAGGAAAATGAAATGTGAAAGAGCCCAGAACGTTCGGTCTAGCACAACCCGAGTAATGGGTCATGCTAGATCGAAAGTTCTTGGCTCTCTTGCCTTTCATATATATATGTATATATGTATATATATACATAAATAAAGATAAATTGCCACGAAGGAAAAATAAACGAAGGAGTCTGCAAGATCTTTCGACTTTAAAAGTCTTTTACTGAGCAGATACTGACATAGATACGAGAAAAGACAATACAAGAAGGTTCGTATAACTGACAGATAGGGATTATAAAGGGATTAGTACCTAGAATCCGACACACCTGGAAGATAAGAAACCTTCCCAAACAAGCATAAACAATGGGTGCAATTAAAGATTTAAGACAATCATCTCAGATACAATCTCCAGACAATTAAAGGATTATAGGTGACAGCTATTCGGAACTTGGTAAACAAAAACCATATTTCACAAAACATGACGACATACATTACAACAAATTTAATACTCTAAGGCAACTGATTTTATTTA
>NC_061088.1:74553354-74557462 GCF_015104395.2 Macrobrachium nipponense
CAAACTCATACTATTCATTTCTTCTCTTTCATAGTCATGATATCAAAAATAGGGGTTCTAACAGGTTATTTCTTAGGGCAATGAGAACGTGTGACCCTTGCAAGATAGAGCAAGAAATAAATTACATCGATAAAAGCTTCGATGCATTAGCATACCCGGAATATGGTTCAGATGAAAGGGGCACTCACCAAGCTTAGAAAATATTTTACAGAGCGAATGTAGAGAGTACATGGAATAAAAAAAACAAGAAAATAGTTGCCCTCCCTTTTATGCCTAAAAATGAAACAAATCACTTCAAAAATGAAAGAAAGTCAATATAAATTTGTATAATACCTTTGATAATACCTTAAAAAACAAAGTATGTAAAAATAAATTGGAAGGAAAGAAGACAGTAATACAGATGATGTAGCGGGGGTATACATAATCAATTGCAATAATTGTGGAGACAGATATGTGGGGGAATCAGGTAGGGGAATAAGGACTAGAGTCCAAGAACATAGAAGGGCAGTACAGCTTAACTCTCAGGGGAGTGCTATAGCTAGACATTGTTGGGAAAATGACCATAGGATGGATTTCAAAAACAGTAGGCTTATATACAAAAGCAAGAAAATTAGTCACAGGAGGGTAGTAGAAGGTGCGCTTATCAGAGAGGATCAAAGTAATTGAAGGAAACAAAGGTTTTACCTCAGAAGATCCCATAAGCCGAGCTTGATATTAAAAGAAAAAAGCTAAGATTGACCCTGCTGACCTGGAGATTAGCTTTCCTGCCCAACAGACTTACGGTGACCACCCCCCTTACCACAAGGGTGAATCCCATTGACCATCAGCTCAGATTATCAGAGCGACAAGAGGGGATTGGCAACTCTCAAGAAAACCAGAACAGCCATCGCATAAATGACAGCACAACGAGAAGAAGTTCCAGAAGACTGCTGGGCCTTGACCCAGGCTAACATCCCAACATCTCTTGAGAATGGGCCACAGAAGGGCCTGAAAGTACTCGAGTGTGGAGTAAAACTAAATGTAAATACTTAGAAGTAAACAAGTTACAATTGAATTTGTGGGTTTCTTTTTCAATCTTCAGAAGAAAACTGAAAGAAGTTTTTGTTTGGTTCATCATGTACCCACAGCAACATTACAACAGAAGTACATTTCAACAACTGTATGAAGTCGCTGGAACTCAAGCTGTTCATTATGCAAGAAGATATGAAGCACAACTTTACAAAGCCAAAGCCATGAAAAACAAGATCTGGTTTATAAGTGAATGTTTGAAGAACAAAGTGTGTCCAAAAACATATGGCAGGATTGGAAGAAGACCCTTTAGTGGAGAAGCATTCAGCAGTTTTCAAGAAGGATACATCAAGGATCAGTTGCAAGAGCTTAGGGAGAAGAAAGAAGCTGCATTTGCTGGTGTAAGGAGTACACAAAACACACTTCAAGAGACCATAAGGGGTGAGTGGTACAAAAAAGTTGTTGGGCAGTCAACAGTAGAGTAAACTTTGATACAAATCGTAACATGGTCAACATTAAAAATAAGTTTGAGAGTTTATTTAGTAATTCGGTTTGGATAAATTTAGCAATATGGATAATATAAAGAATATCTCAAGTAGATTATTGACTAGGGATGAAACAGCAGCACTAGGGCTAGGATTAAATTTTTGTGCAGGGACTACAAACAATATTAACATAGAATTCAACAGCAAGATTAACTACCTTAATGTTGAACATCACAATGATTTAGCTCCTTTTCTCAGAGGAGTGATGATAGGGAGTAATGAAAGCAAACTTGGAGATATCTTGCCAAGGAGATTTAGTGTCGCTCTGAAGGGATTAAAAAGCTACAAAGATATTAGAATTATGAAAGCTGACAAAGGGGGTAGTATTGTCATCATGAATAGCTCAGATATAGGGTTAAAATGTACAGGCTACTAGATGATGAAACTACTTATGCTAAAATAGAGAATCCTCCAACAATCCAAAAGCTTCAGAATACCTTTAATCAGAATGTGAAGAAAATAATCAGTAGACTAGGTAATGGGAAGGACATGCTATGCACTAAATTATTCTCAAGTAAATTACCTGAACTTGCATATATATATGGCAGCCCCAAAATACACAAGGAGGGCTGCCCTCTACGCCCTATTGTTTCTAGTAGGAAATCTCCTAACAAAAACTTAGCTGTGTGGTTAGCTGGAGAACTAGGAATATACTTAGGTATATTTTCAGAATCCCATATTAAACATTCAGTAGATTTCATAGACAAAGTTAAGAAAAAGAATATAAAGGGACACATGGTTAGTTTTGATGTAGTAGCATTATTCACCAATGTCCCCTTAGATAAAGTATTAGAATTCCTACAGACTAAACATAATGAGGGTATTTTTCAATCCAAACATCGAAATAGGCGTCTTCCTTGAGTTGATCAATTGTGTGTCAGTGATACTTATTTCACGTTTGAGGGACATGTTTACAAACAGAAATATGGAGTAGCTATGGGGTCCTCATTATCACCTATACTCGCTAACATCTATATGGAATATTTCGAAACTAATCTAGTTCCTAATGTGAATGTCCCTAACTTAAAACTGCAAGGATGGTGGAGATACGTGGATGATATTTTTGCTATTCTGCAAGGGGATGGAAATAAAATAGAACTTTTATAGATGAGCTCAATAAGTTTGATAACAATATCCAGTTCACTTTAGAGAAAAGTAACAATATAACTGCCCTTTTTAGACATACTCATAGAAAGAAAAGAAACAGGATATGAATTCAGCACATATAGAAAGCCCACACATACAAACTCATATATTTCATTTCTTTCTCTTTTCATAGTCATGATATAAAAATAGGGGTTCTAACAGGTTTATTTCTTAGGGCAATGAGAACGTGTGACCCTTGCAAGATAGAGCAAGAAATAAATTACATCGATAAAAGCTTCGATGCATTAGCATACCCGGAATGGTTCAGAAAAGGGCACTCACCAAAGCTAGAAAAATATTTACAGAGCGAATGTAGAGAGTACATGGAATAAGAAAAACAAGAAAATAGTTGCCCTCCCTTTTATGCCTAAAATGAAACAAATCACTTCAAAAATGAAAGAAAGTCAATATAAATTTGTATATACCTTTGATAATACCTTAAAAAAACAAAGTATGTAAAAATAAATTGGAAGGAGAGACAGTAATACAGATGATGTAGCGGGGTATACATAATCAATTGCAATAATTGTGGAGACAGATATGTGGGGGAATCAGGTAGGGGAATAAGGACTAGAGTCCAAGAACATAGAAGGGCAGTACAGCTTAACTCTCAGGGGAGTGCTATAGCTAGACATTGTTGGGAAAATGACCATAGGATGGATTTCAAAAACAGTAGGCTTATATACAAAAGCAGAAAATTAGTCACAGGAGGGTAGTAGAAGGTGCGCTTATCAGAGAGATCAAAGCTAATTGAAGGAAACAAAGGTTTTACCTCAGAAGATCCCATAAGCCGATGCTTTGATATTATAAAAGAAGCTAAGATTGACCCTGCTGACCTGGAGATTAGCTTTCCTGCCCAACAGACTTACGGTGACCACACCCTTACCACAAGGGTGAATCCCATTGACCATCAGCTCAGGATATCAGAGCGACAAGAGGGGATTGGCAACTCTCAAGAAAACCAGAACAGCCATCGCATAAATGACAGCACAACGAGAAGAAGTTCCAGAAGACTGCTGGGCCTTGACCCAGGCTAACATCCCAACATCTCTTGAGAATGGGCCACAGAAGGGCCTGAAAGTACTCGAGTGTGGAGTAAAACTAAATGTAAATACTTAGAAGTAAACAAGTTACAAATTGAATTTGTGGGTTTCTTTTTCAATCTTCAGAAGAAAACTGAAAGAAGTTTTTGTTTGGTTCATTATTATTATTATTATTATTATTATTACTATTACTATTATTATTATTGTTATTATTATTATTTTATTATTATTACTATTATTATTATTATTATTATTATCATTATTAATAATAATAATAATAATAATAATAATAATAATATAATAATAATAATAATAATAATAATAATAATAATAATATCCTTTATTTCAGCTCAGGGCCATATACAT
>NC_061088.1:74565462-74567962 GCF_015104395.2 Macrobrachium nipponense
TTTTTACATTCTCTCATACATGTTTCATCACTTTACAGTCTACTCTGTTTACAGGCCGGCCATTTTGTACCCTACAGCCCCACAACGATGGGCATGGTAACGACAAGTTGACGTACATAGAACACTACACTATCGGCGTAAGTTCCAGGTAGACGTCCGACCTTGCTTTCTTTAGGCATACATTTGCGGCGCAATTTACGGTGCTGGCTTTACGTCCGTTAGCCTGTATCCTGTTTATCAGCTGTTCAAGGTCATTTCACCGCGATGATGCCCATGATCCACATACGCGGGCATACGCCGTCGTGATACGTGAATGTGTGACCCCAGCATTCACTCGTCGTCCTGTCCTGCTGAGAGGCGGCGGTCGCGCGCTGTTGTCGCCGAAGAAGAGGAGAAATCCCCCACGACGCACTTGTATCCCGTAGCTACCCACCCACGCCTTGGGTTCGGAGCGCTACCTTGAGACGGTTCAGATATATTATATATTATATTGATGTTCGTTTGTGTATATATATATATATATATATATATATATATATATATATATATATATATATATATATATATATATATATATCTATTTGTGTGTGTATTATATATACTATATATTTGTGTGTGTATTATATATAATACATGTCTATATATATATTAAATACAATATAGTGATATATGTGCAAATATATATAAATTATATATAAACAAATATTCACTGCGTGATAGGTATGGTCTTGGCCCGCCACCTCGGTAGTTCGATTCTCGGACATTCCACTGAGGGGTTAGAGATGTGTATTCCTGGTGATAGAAGTTCACTCTCGTCGTGGTTCGGAAGACGTAAAGCCGTTGGTCCCGTTGCTGAATAACCACTGGTTCCATGCAACGTAAAAACATCATGCAAACAAAACATACATTCAATGTATATACACTCACATCACTGCCAGTATCTTCACCAATAATAATAATAATAATATTAATAACAAAAATATGACTAAGATAAAGCCAGGGCTTTGTCGTCAAAATTGTCACCTCACCGCTCTTTCAATATTTTGTGACTGGTGCAGTACTGAGCATTGTACTCACAGAGCACACACGAAAATTAATATTTTTAGGATTGCAATTATTTGATGTTTGACCGGATGGTAAAGCAATCACTGACCCTTTTTGGGTTGATATTTGATTTCATTTAATCTTGGTGAAAGTGGTTGTGAAAAAAATAAATAAATAAAAGCTCGCATATTAATATTTTATTAATTTATTCCACGGAGGTAAACATGGGATTCAAGGATAATGTTAGCTTAGATATCGTTTCGATGTGGGTCATTAGATTAGGTTATTTTCAAAGGTCCTTAAGTGTGGTTCATTTATATGTTTTCTGAATTATTAGAGGTACTAGAAAAGATAATGTTCCATTATGTATACTGTATTGATGACTTTGTAGTCATATCCCTAAGAGTCCCTCCGGCCCTTAGCTGCAACTCATGGCATTCCTTTTACTGCACCTCCTTTCATATTCTTTTTCTTCCATCTTACTTTCCACCCTCTCCTCTCAATTATTTCAAAACTCTTAGCGATGAATGACCATATTTGATCCCTCGCCTGGCCAGTGTCCCAAATTTTCTTTTCCAAATCTAATTGTGTGTAAATATCGGTATAAAATACATATTTTAGCGCCTCGGTGGCGTGATCGGTATGGTCTTGACCTGCCACCTCGGTGGTAGCGAGTTCGATTCTCGGGCATTCCACTGAGTGGTCAGAAATGTGTATGTCAGGTGATAGAAGTTCACTCTCAACGTGGTTCGGAAGTCACGTAAAGCCGTTGGTCTCGTTGCTGAATAACCACTGGTTCCATGCAACATACAAACAAACAAAAATACATATTTTGCTTTTTTTTATTTGAAAACAGAAAAATAGTTTGCCAGAATACGTATAATAATTTTGAGTTGGCAATGATTTGTAGTTAAATGTCGTCTCCATTTGATTTCATTCTTATTTCAGCTGCCGTAAAATTGTGGTACATTTCAATTTTAAATTCTTTTTTTCTCGTGAATTAGGGTGAAAAATGAAATAGACTGAATAATAATTTACCGCCGTGGTGACGTAACAAATCGGATAATCTTATAACAATGGTAATTATTGTTTTAATTTCCGGAATTGCATAATACCCCTGGCAATCAGTGGTAAAATAAAATTCACAAAATTTCGTCTAAAAAAAAAAAGTACAGGAGGCGGAATAAAACAAAATACAAGCTGTATAGTTCAACATATTACTGTGAAATTGTCAGACATAATAGCTTTTTGTTTGGAACCGTTATGGCGATTGACAAAAAGGTTATCGGGGGTTAAGCGGAATATTTAATTTCTCTCTCTCTCTCTCTCTCTCTCTCTCTCTCTCTCTCTCTCTCTCTCTCTCTCTTTAATAGGAAGTGAAACCCGAGCATATTTTGAAAGGCCTGACGTTTGAAAACCAGTGGTATTGTCGTCCATTTGAAAGGGAAGGAATTAT
>NC_061088.1:74572962-74577449 GCF_015104395.2 Macrobrachium nipponense
AGAGATTGAGAGTTTCCAGCCCTGTGATTGGCTTATCAACAGCCAATCAGGAGCATCGTAAGGGACGGGCCCAGACAATAAATGCACGGCTCATGTGAATCTACTATAGTTATCAGAGCTAATATGTTGTCAGGCGTGATCTATCAATAATTTCAGCAAAGGTATTCTTAGTGAAATTACTGATAATTCAAATCTTGCAAAATCCAGTTGCAAGTAATAATTGGATAGTGATTCAGAAGGCCATTCTCCCTTAATGGGGTTAATGCTGTCAGTACACCTCTTACGGCGTACCGTAGGCATTACTTTAGGTTCTTTGCAGGGTCCATTCGGCCCTTATCTGCAACCCCTTTCATTCCTTTTGCTGTACCTCCGTTCATATCCTCTTTCTCGTAACAATTGTTTCAACATTATTTTCTTCGCAGAATCACTTCGGAAATCGCAGCAATTGGTGTTTGGCCTAGATTTTCGCTTATTCGTGGAGTAAGCCTACAGACTGCGTTGTTGTTGTTGTTGTTGTTGGGAGGGTAGGAAAGCCTGAAAAGTCTGAAGAAGGAGTTTCGCGTCGAGAGATACAGGAATATTGAGATAGGATACTTACGATTTATTTATTTAAATGAAAATGTAAAAAATAAAAAATAAATGTGGATGTTAAACAGTACAGAAAAATTATTTCTAATAAAATAAAGTGCATTTGTTTTAATTTTCGGCGATGAAACAACGTTCTATTGGACCGTAAATTTATGCACGCGCCCGCGTAAGCTGGAGGTCGGATCATTCCTTGCATTTTCTTTCAGTTCCACTTCCGGAAGGCTCTTTCTTAAGGTATTTATCGAACTTTCCCTTTGTCCGAATAACGGCCGTATAACCAGTGTTTGCAAACTCCGAACAGTGTCATAGGTACCCTTTGTCCCTAACACAGTCAAGAATGAGAATGAAATTTATCGATTGTCGACTCAAACTCATCCTTGGATAATTGAAGGAAGTTCTTTAACCGTGAAGTTGTTGAGGTGTTGATTTACAATACATTTCAGCATTTAATTTTTATCTCGGGCATTCCATTGAGGTGTGAGAAAGGTGTATTTTTGGTGATAGAAGTTCTCTCTCGACGTGGTTCGGAAGTCACGTAAAGCCGTTGGTCCCGTTACTGAATGACCGCTGGTTCCATGCAACGTAAAAACACCATACAAACAAACAACAAAACATTTAACTTTATAATTTCTTTAAATGGCGTACATACATTGTCTCCTACAGAAGCATAGGTTTCAATTAAGCTTGTACCCGTGATTTAAATTTCCTTTGAGTTTGTTTCTGAAAGATAAAATTTCTAGTAAAACTCCGCAATGAAATGTAAATATATCTTGCGCCTCTGGTCACTCATAAATGCATGACACATCTTGGATCTTTTCCTGTCGGCTGGAATACGGTATTTAATCAAGAAAATATTCTACAGATATTTCTTATAAAAAACAGCTGATGTTCATTTTTATATTTCATCAGATTATCTTTTTTTTCCGCTATCGAGAAAAGGAAACTATTGAGATGACTTTGTCTGTCCGTCCGTACTTTTCCTGCCCGGCCTCAGATCTTTAAAAACTACTGAGGTTAGAGGGCTGCAAATTGGTGTGGTGAACATCCACCCTCCAATCATCACACATACCAAATTGCACCTCTCTAGTCTCAGTAGTTTCTATTTTATTTAAGGTTAAAGTTAGACATGATCGCACATCTGGCACCGCTGTAGGTGCTAACTACACAGGCCACCACCGGGCTCTGGATGAAGTTTCATGGGCCGTGGCTGAGAGTTTCCTACCGCATTATACGCTGTGCAGGAAAGTCGATTACGCCGAAGAACCTTCCAGGCATTTTTCTCTTGTTTTATTTTAAACATCTATTATGAGGGTGAGAGATTTGCATAAGACTAAAGTTACGTGTTGGCATAAATCATTAAATGACGTGAAGCTGTTGCAAGTTGTCAAGTGTGCTAAAGATTGAAGGTTTGTGACAAGGGCCATGAATTTGCGAGTAAAAAAAAATGTCAGATGTGGCGCCGTTGAGTCGATAAATATCAAGATATCATTCATTCATTTGTCACTTTTTGAACTTGAAATTATTCTCAATGCCACCTGAAGACTGTAATGGATTTGTGAATTAAGAAGTTCATAATGTGTGCTTAAATAGACTAAGAAAATATCTTTCTTTGCGTTATGTTTTGTTAACTTAATGTTTTTTTTATTTAACTTTTGTGTAGCGAAAATTGAACCGAGATAAAGTAATTGAGACTCCTTTCATTATTTTGCTTTCTTTTCTGTATATCTCTTTCGCCTAAAACGCCGTGAATAGAATTCATTCATTTTGTACAATCTCCTTGTCTTTAAACTACCATTATTCAGTGATGCTGTCATTTCCTATGATAACTGTATACCTATAGACCTGATGCGTTTGTTTTATCATTCAAATGTTGGCCGGCCAAGTCAGTTTGCAGACCTAACCCAGTGAGTCACCTGAGGATATTAATCAAATTTCCAAGGTCACTGAGTATTTCTCTCTTTCATTATACTCCAGTTTGCTTTATTTTACTTCTTTATACTTCATTTGACTTCGTTGTATTGCATTTTACTTAATTATACCGAGATTCGCGGCATTATGATTTTACTTCATTATGCTTCATTTTGCTTCAATATATGACATTTTACTTGATTACACCGAGTTTCACGTTATTATGCTTAATGTTACTTCATTATACTTCATTTTACGTCATTTCATTATACTGAGTTTCACTTCATTATATTTCATTTAACTTCAATATAATTCATTTTACTTAATTTTGCTTCATTATATTACATTTCGCTTCATTATACTGAACTTCTCGTCATTATATTTCATTTTACTTCATTATAATTCATTTTACTTCATCATACTTCATTTTACACCATTATAATTTCCTTATTATACAAAGGCATCAACCCTACATATTGGTGGCAGCCTCCAGCGACAACTCTTCGTCATCCGAAGAATAATAAATAATGTATCATATCAGAAGTCAACGACGGCGAAAGCAAGAGATTCTTCAAGTAACTTAGTGTCTCTTATGTCAGCGTAAGATATGGCTTACATCAAGAATCATTCAAGAAACCGTATCATCGTTTAGTGAGCGTCTTCAGCAGTGCATATCTTCAAGAAACAAACCGGACGTGTCTGTTTCCTACGGCAACGCAAGCTTCGTCCTAACCATAAGAGATGTCTCTCATTTAGAATCATTCAAGAAGGCATCAGCCCTACATATTGTTTAGTAGTCCATTCAGTATTCTACGGATATTAACGACAAATAAGCTAAAAGTTCAAACACATATCAAAACCTACTGGCATACTGTCTGTCCCGGTGGTTTATATTCGTAGTCAATGAAAAAAAAAAAGAAGAGATTTTAAAGTCAGGAAGTCTAGAAGTGAAAATGTATATCTATGTGAATAATCCTATATGGATCTTACAGGGTAAATAATATATATAAAATTTGTATGGAAACCTTTTTCATTAGTTTTGAATAAGGAATATCTAATTTAGCATAAGTAATTACATATATTTTACAATCTTGCAGGTTTCCAACATGAAACTAATATTGTTCAATTTTGGTACTGTTTTTTCAGACATTCTTCTCGTGTGGGTGGAGTATTAAAACAAAAAAAATATCCAATTCATACATGGCTATCATTTGAAAGTACTAAAGTCGTATTTATTACAGCAAGTAACTAACTCTTAAAGCTGGCTGAGCGCAGTCTCCTGCCTAGCGCGTGTTGCTGAATCATCGTATAAATCGCACATGCATCACTGTTCCTTTTAACCCCGATAATCCGCTTGCACAGGCTTCATCTGTAGTTGTGTGTTGTCTTGTGCTTGCAAAACAAACCAGCTGGAGTGGAATGCTTAGCTCATGAACTTCACATGTGGTTCATAGGTCATGGTAACATACATAGCCGTAACCTATTCTTATCTGCGGTGATCAATGCAAACTTAGTTAAAGAATTGCAAATCGTTTTAAAAATTAATGAACAAAATAAGCGAATAGAATTTCTAAAACATCAAAATGAATTAATTTTTTCTGAACTTCATTGACAATTGAGTCAATAAATGAGCTTATGACATTGGTAAACGGACATTTTAAAAGTATCAGGTCATGGATATGAAATATTTACTAGCAACATTAGCATATTACAATTCAAGTAGATCACATTCATGGGAAAATGTCACATTTTCTTGAAAAACCCAAAGTTTATATAGAAATTAGTTACATAACGGGTTCTTTCGTAGCATCTCCTGCCTATTAAAGTCTTAACATTAACCTCAGAGGATGCGCGCAAGAAACTTGAATATGAACCTTTTGTTAGCGGCACAAGGGATCGGATTTTATCACAGTTTAATTTCAGTAAGCGTAGCGAATTACAGAATCATGATTCATATTCTCATTGATTCTAATGTTGCCTGGCAATCTTAC
>NC_061088.1:74582949-74615449 GCF_015104395.2 Macrobrachium nipponense
CATTAAAAGATCAAAAAAAGAAGCAAGGTAAAAACAACTGCTGTTTCACCAACCTTCAGGTACAACGGAAGAAGATAGAATGACCTAAGAAGGAACACCAACCTCCACAGACGACTATGCCAGATATAGTTGAGCAGAAGAGCAACCACCGTTTAACGATGGAACGAGTCTTTTTATATATAATGACTCTAAGGTAGTCAGATAATCTGCATCCTTAGAATACCCTAATATGGTAAAGTGCTGCTTCTTGACCTCAATTTTACAATTGATAGCATAACTTTTTATATTTGAATGTTCTGGTCTGCTCAATCTTTGCCCTGTTCTTAAACTCAACCCTAAGTGATTGCAATAACGCATCTGCAACAACCTTTGGAGAACCCATAGCTATGGGTTCTCCATTAGGACCTTTATTTGCAAATTTTTTTATGTACATTTTAGAGAAATTTTTTTTAGATTGTTGTCCGTCGTCTTAAACCATTGTTTTACAGAAAGCATGTAGACGATACCTTTGTTCTTTTTAAGTATCAGTGGCAGGGCACTCAGCTTTTAGATTTTCTTAATCAGCAACACTGTAACATTAATTTTACTATGGAATTGGAGAAAGATAATTGTTTACCGTTTTTAGATGTTTTAATCACGAGAGTTAATTCCGTTTTTACTACTGCCGTTTACAGAAAGAAAACCTATACAGGTCTTGCAAATAATCTCTACAGTGCTTGTCAAACCAGTTTTAAATTAAATATCATATATACTTTAGTGTATAGGGCTCTTAGATACTCGTCCAGTTGGGCCATATTTCATAAGGAGATTGAATTTTTAACTAATTTCTTTCATCAAACTCGATTTCCAAAGGATCTAGTTTTTAGAATCATCAACAAACTTTTAACTAATTATTTTCATCCTGCCACACCGGTTTTTAATGTTCCGAAAAAACTTATGTATGCTTCAATCCCTTATATTTTTAACTCCAAATTTTCACATAAACTGAAACAAATTATTGAAACTGAAATACCGTGCATTAATTTAAAATTGATATCATATACTCCCAGAAAAATTGGCTCCTTGTTTGGCTTCAAGGACCGTCTGCAGCCCTTCATGAGATCCAATGTGGTCTATAAGTTTACATACCCAGGATGTCCTGGTACTTATATTGGATCAACGAAAAGGTTGTTGCAGATGCGTTACTGCAGTCACTTAGGGTTTAGTTTTAGAACGGGGCAAAGTTTGAGCAGACTAGAACATTCAAATATAAAAAGTTATGCTATCAATTGTAAAATTGAGGTCAAGAAGCAGCACTTTACCATATTAGGGTATTCTCAGATTATCTGACGACCTTAGAGTCATTATATATAAAAAGACTCGTTCCATCGTTAAACGGTGGTTGCTCTTCTGCTCAACTATATCTGGCATAGTCGTCTTTGGAGGTTGGTGTTCCTTCTTAGGTCATTCTATCTTCTTCCGTTGTACGAAGGTTTGTGTAACAGCAGTTGTTTTTACCTTGCTTCTTTTTTTGATCTTTTAATGTATTCTCATTGTCATTTTAAGAATCCTGTGTATTTTTAGTATTTTTAAAGTTATTATTTTGTCATTTTGCAGACTGATGATGTACATAGTCATGTGCGAAACGTTTCTTAATGAATAAATCTTCTTTTAAAACATCCATGTGTCTTCGGCTTTCCTGAAGTGATATATATATATATATATATATATATATATATATATATATATATATATATATATATATATATATACCTTACGAGGTCAAAATGACACTTGTTTAAACAAATAAAAAAAATCAAAGTACCAAACTCTAGGATAATTCAAACTTCCGCGGCTACAAAAATATACTTTTTATTTCCAGAAATTAGCTAACATGAAAATGGAATAAAATGGGTTAAGAATAACTAAAAAAAAAGAACGTTAAACTATCATATTCTTCCCAAAATCATATTTAATTCAAGTATCCCCTTTTATCTCTTTCTGTCTAAACATTCATAGTTTATCAAGGTCAAAAACACGTCTAGAGAAAACCCATTTTTCTATATGGTGACTTCGATCCATCAGAAAATGACATATAATCTCTGGTATGTGAATTAACGGAGGAATAAGACGGCCAACAGTCAAAGTGACAGTAGTGATTTCGGTGTATATAGACGAGGTGTTGGAGGTCCGTCGGAAAAGGTAAAAGTGAAATGACAATAACTTTATTTCTAGAGAAAGGGAAGTGCGATGTGACACACATTTTATTGACGAACTTTAATGTTTGTCTGATAATTATATTCTCATTTTCAGATGGATTCGAAGTCACCATATAGAAAATGGGATTTCTCTAGGCGTGTTTTTGACTTTGATAAACTATGAATGGGGAAAGGGGATACTTAATTAAATATGATTTTGGGAAGAATATGATAGTTTAACGTTCTTTTTTTTTTTTTTTTTTTTTTTTTTTTTAGTTATTCTTAACCCATTTTACTCCATTTTCATGTTAGCTAATTTTGAGGTATAAAAAAAGTATATTTTTGTAGCAGTGGGAGTTTGAATTAGCCTACAGTTTGATTTTCAGCTAACTTCAGGGATAGCACTCAACATGAAAGGTAGGCCACGCTGCCAGTTTAGGAGTTATTTTTTCATTTGTTTAAACGGGTGTCATTTTGACTTCGTAAGATAACAACCCAGACAATCTACAACCAAGTTTACACAAACGTTATCATTGCAATGTACATTCCAGATCCCATAACCGCTATCATTACAATGTATGTACAACGAAGTGCAGCGATAATGATACCGACAAATGACGTCACAGCGAGGGGCCATTATATTAATTTGGAGTGACAGGTTGAAATTACAGCGATTTATATCAAACAGCATCGCACGGGGTTGATTTAAAACATAGTAATGATATAATGATTCCTGTTCGCTGCGCCACCCCAGAGAGAGAGAGAGAGAGAGAGAGAGAGAGAGAGAGAGAGAGAGAGTGATAAATTACCCCTTCATGGAATTAACAGATCAATCAGAACGGAGCCTTCATATTGAGCTTCGGAAATAGTTTTGTGTGAATATGTGTATATATATATATGTATATATATATATATATATATATATATATATATATATGTATGTATGTATGTATGTAGTATGTATATATGTGTGTATATATATATATATATATATAATATATATATATCATATATATATATAATATACGTTTGTGTAAACTTGGTTGTACATTGTCTGGGTTGTACAATGTAATGATAGCAATTGTTTAAACTTGGTAGTACATATTGTCTGGAAGTACATTACAATAATAGCGGTTGTGTAATGTGAGTTGTACATTGTCTGGGTTGTACACTGCAATGATAGCGATTGTGCAATCTATGTCGTACATTTTCTAAGTTGTACGTTGTATTACTGACAGTTGTGTAATCTTGGTTATACACCGTACTCATGGCGGCATGTTATGTATTACTTAAGCGCTGGGACCTATGAGGTCATACAGCGCTGAAAATGAGTGATAAGGTTACAAAGGCGTAACAGGAGGAAAACCTCAAACAGTTGCACTATGAAACAATTGTTAGCAGAGAGTTGAGAAAAGTGAGATGGAAGAAAGAGAATCCAAGCGGAGGTACAGTAAAAAAGAATGAAAGGGGTTCCAGCTGGGGGCTGAAGAATATCTCATTAAATCTAAAACTGACGAAATCGCAGAGACGAAGGGTTAAAACAGAGAGAGAGAGAGAGAGAGAGAGAGAGCGAGGTTTTTCATGTTCGTGATATCTTGAGAGAAAGAGAGAGAGAGAGAGAGAGAGAGAGAGAGAGAGAGAGAGAATGATGTTAATTACGTCACACGCTCTCTCGATTTACCGAAGCGTCGAAAAGTTTCGGCGGCAATAACTATAATTAATGACAATTGTGTTCGCCCCCGCCTAATTATTATTGTCGTCTGGGAATGGATACCTGGGTTTCGACCCTCCGCCGGTTGTTCAGTGGACAAGAAAAAAAAAAAAAATTTAATGAAATCAGATTTGAGAACAAACGTCAAAATTAGCAAGAATTCCGTCGGTTTATTAATAATGATTTCTTTGTAGTTCATGTGATAAGTTTTAGTTTTCTATGAAAGAAAGCTATTGTGTCAGCTTTGTCTGTCTATCCGTCCGCCCCCAGATCTAAAAAGCTACGAGGCTAGAAGGCTGCAAATTGGTATTTTGATCATCCACCTTCCAATCATCAAACATACCAAATTGTAACCCTCTAGCCTTGGTAGTTTTTATTTGATTTATGGTTAAAGTTAGCCGCGGGTCGGGCATCTGGCAGCGCTTTCCGGAGCCATGGGACGCACCCTCACTCTGCCGCATCTGGTGAGCAACTAGAGAGCTGCCGGTCATAGTTGATAGTTTTGTACTGCATTATACATTTTAAGGAACAAGAATTTTTTACTTGTTTTTTCTGGTTTTTTACTTGTCGTTGAATTGATAAGAAATGAAAAGTATCAAAGCTAACGTCATCATTATTCTGCAGCTGTCTGCGTTATGCGCAGAGAAAGAAAGAAAAAAAAAAACCGCAAGAGACACAATTTTTTTTTTTATGTTGATCAGTCTCCCAGAGGATGCTGTGCATTGGAATCTTAAGACTTCAAGCGAAGATGCAATGCTTTACTATCCCCAAGCAATTCTCCTTGTATTTAGTTATTTACTTAAATTTTTCTCCATTTGTTCATTTGTTAATATATTCTTTCTCTTCGAAAGACCGATCGCTTCTTTCTGTATTTCCTATTACCGTCTGTTACCTCTATCAATTGAACACTTTACTCTTTGGAAACTTGAATTTCAAGTCAATGGCCGAGTGGGTTTGTCCCATATAAATAGAGTTCATCTCCTGAATAATAATAATAATAATAATAATAAGCTAGAATTTCCAGTCAGTGGTCCATGTGGGGTTGTCCTATATGGATAGGGTTCGTCTCCTGAATAATAATAATAATAATAATAATAATAATAATAATAATAATAATGATAATAATAATAATAATTGAAAAAGAAACCCACAAAATCACTTTGTAACTTGTTTTCTTCTAAGTATTTACATTTAGCTTTACTACATACTCGAGTACTTTCAGGCCCTATCTGTGGCCCATTTTCACGAGATGTTTGGGATGTTACCTGGGTCAAGGCCCAGCGTAGGAACTTCTCGTTGAGCTGTTTATTTTATGTGATGGCTGTTCTGGTTTCCTTGAGAGTTACCAATCCCATTCTTGTCGCTCTGATATCCTGAGCTGATGGTCAATGGGATTAATCTTTGAGGTAAGGGTGTGGTCACACAAAGTAATAATAATAATAATAATAATAATAATAATAATAATAATAATAATAATAATAATAATAATAATAATAATGATAATAATATTTCACATAGGGGTAACATGTCCTGTGGAAATTTAATTAATAATGATATTACTACCACTACTACTGCTCATAATAATAGAAATAATAATAATAATAATGTTTTCAGTCAAGAATGGAGTTCCCAAGAAACATTAATTTGGAGCATTTTCTCGACTTGTATAAACGACAGCCTTGAACCCTTGTCATTTGGAAACAGCGTGTCATCATCAAAAGTTCGACAAGTTTTATTTTTTGTCATTAGCGTGTTTTTTTTCTATCGTTTATTCAATTTCCTTTGTACAAAACTAATTTGCCTGCGGTAATCTCCAATCAATTAATGCAATTAACAGAATATGTCGCACTCAGACTATGCTGTTTTCACTTACTTGGGGAGTAAGCCTACAAACTACTTTGTCGTTGTTGTTGGAAGAGGTCTACGAAGACGAGAAGAGAAGAGAAGAGGAGAGAGAGAAGGAAAGGAAGGAAAGAGGAGAGAGAGGAATAGAAGAGAAGTGAAGCAGAGTAGAAAAGAGCAGTAGAGAAGAAGAGATGAGAGGAGAAGAGAAGGAAAGAAGCGAACAGAGAAGAAGAGGAGACGACGAAGAGAAGAGAAAGGCAGTTTTCCAGGGCCGGAGGAGACCGCGAAATGCTAAGCATCTGGATGCTGGCTGGAATTCCAGGGCCGTTGAATTACTCTGATAAACCCGAGCCATGCTCGTCAAGTTTTTCTCGGTTCCAGAACTTCCGCTTCTGCTTCTGGAAAGTTTTTAATTTTGCCGTCTTTTGTTTCCGATTAGGGAAGCTTTGTACGAGATCCTTGGACAGAAGTAGACGCATAGACGCAGAGAAGAAAAACATACGTATTTAAACACATACACACACACACACACCCCATCTATATGTATATATATATATATATACATATATATAGTATATATATATATATATATAAAATAATCGTGTAATAATACTATATATATATATATATATATATATATATATATATATAATATATATATAATATATATCTATATATATATATATATATATATATATATAGATATTAAAGTTACATTTTTCAGTCAACTGAACGTACTGCCCAAGCTCAAGAAAAAATCAAACCGCAGGCAAATTTGCCGTTTTCATCCCAAAGGCCACAATCACAAACACGCAGGCAGCATAGAAAAAAAAAATTGTATTTTATTTATTTGCGCTTCTGGTGACGAGTGAGGATCCTCACATTCCCGACGCACGCAAAGAAAAGATTAATTTGGACAACGGATGTATTTTGATTAGGTTTGACTAATTACTCTTTGTTGTAGTGACCTCAATAATCCACAGAAAAAAAAAAAAGGGAGCCGGGACGCAAGAGAAATAGAAAAATGATAGTGAGAAAATATTAAGGTTATCATCGGAGGTAATTGGGCGCAAGGTCGTTCAGTAATGGCAGTATACGTACACACACACACATATGTATTAATATATATATATATATATATAATATATGTATGGTATATGATATGTATATGCATACATATGTATATAATATATGTATATAGTGTATATGTGTATATATATACATATATATACATATATATCATATATATATATATATATATATATATATATATACCCCATATATATATATATATATATATATATATATACTATATATATACATATATATATATATATATATATATAATAAATATATATATATATATATATAGTATATATATATAATTATATATATATATATAATATATATAATATGTATATATGCATATATATATATATATATATATCATATATATTTATTTATTTATATTATATATATATATACGTACATATACTATACATACTAAGTATACATACATACATACATACATATATATATATATATATATATATATATAATATATGTATGTATATATATATATATATATATATAATATATATATATATAAATTATATATATAATTATATATATGTATATATATGCACATAAATATATATAGGATATATATATATATTTATTTATTATTAGTACTCTATATATCTATATATATATTTATTCATGTATAGATATATACATACATAATACTATACATGCATAAGTATAACATACATACATATATAATATATATATATATATATATATAATATATTATATATATATATATATATATATGTATGTTATATGTATGTATATATATATATTTATATATATATATATATATGTATATAAATAAATATCCATATATATGTTTGTATATATATATGTATATATATAGTATATATATATATATATATATATATATATATAAATAATATGTATATAAACGCGTGCGTTCAAAAAAGGGATGTAAATTTAAAGTACAAAATACAGCTGAAATACCCTTAAGCATTTACGGATGCAATTCCTGATTGCGTGGAATGATTTCCAATGGCAGACGACACAAAGCAAAAGAAGAAAAATTAATAGACATAAAACACTGATTAAAATAAACTGAAAGAAATACAAAGAACTTTCAAGGGTTGAGAAACGAAGAAAAGTAAAATGAATGCGATACTGATACATCTCCGAATGGGGAATAATTAGGCATATTCAAGTTCTCGTACAGACCTAGGGCTTATCAACATGAGAATCACGACTCTCATTTTTTTTTCCTCGGGAGAGCAAAAGTGCAACGGAGTGACTCTGGCAAATAGATACGTCGTTAATTACCCGCTCGCAAAAAAAAAAAAAAAAAAAAAAAAAAAAACGCAAAACTTCTGACGAAGGGCAACACTTCAAAGGCGCTCGGTCGCCATGTTTGTTTTGTCATTGTCTGCCCCTCCCCGGCCTCCCACCAAGACGTCCCTACTGCTGGGCATGGCATCTCCACCATGCCCTTGTGAGGGGAGAAGCGGGGTATGTGCGAATGCAAATATTGTCCGTGGGCAGCTGCGTTCCCACACTGGGGCGTCGAAGGAATGCGCAGATCCTTGAGAAATACCTGACGGAGGAGGAGAAGGAGGAAGAAGGCGGTAACAAATGACAGGCGAACGAGGCACGCTCTGAGTTGTTGGTCTTCGCTATTTTTTTTATATGTAATATAATTCCCGTGATTGCGTCCTCGTTGTACATAAAATTTAGGCCAAAAGCCAGGCAACTGGGACCTTGAAGTCATTCAGCGCTAAAACGGAAATGGGCAGTAAAAGGGTTGAAAGGTGTAACAGGAGGAAAACCTCAAAGCAGTTGCACTAAGAATCAATTGTTAGGAGAGGGTGGATAGTAAGATGGAAGAAAGAGAATATGAAAGGAGGTACATGCGTACAGTGCACTGCACGAGGTGCACTGACGGCACTGCACTACCCCCAAAGGGGTTGCGTCATCGCCATGCTGCCCCCAAAGTCACGCGTCACTTCAGGAACGAGAAGACGGGCGGACAGAGCGTGTCAGAAGAAGTCGGGTTCGTTTGCTTTTTAAAAGAGATAGTTCTGGGAGTTTTATAACTTGGACTGGACTGAATGAATGAGGAGGGGGGGGGGGGGGGGGGGGGGGTGGGGGGGGGGGGGGGGGGGGGGGGGGGGGGGGGGGGGGGGGGGGGGGGGGGGGGGGGGGGGGGGGGGGGGGGGGGGGGCGGGGGGGGGGGGGGGGGGGGGGGGGGGGGGGGGGGGGCGGGGTGGGGGGGGGGGGGGGGGGGGGGGAGATGAGGTTAGCAAAAAACTGCATTGGTGGAGCGTGACCGTTCAAAGTAACCGAGTACAGAGAGAGAGAGAAGATGGGAGAGAGATTCACTTCTTAACATTTGGCGATCACAGAAAAAAAGATCACTCTCTTATTGTTTCGCGAGAGAGAGGAAGGAGAGAGGGAGGAGAGAGAGAGGGGAGGAGGGATTGAGAGAGAGAGAGAGAGAGAGAGAGAGGAAGAGAGAGTTACCAAACCGTAAAAGGCGCGAAATTTCCTACAGTAAGCAGGTTAAGAAAGATTCATCTCATTAGACGCATCGAGTTTCCGCTATTAGCCGCCCTAAGGTACTACATTGCATTGCATTCTAGGTAAACGGTCCGGTGCGTATTCTTACATGCGCGCGCATACGCCCACCGACTCCACCCCCCCCCCCCCCCCCATTACACACATACACACACACTTCTACACAACGTCGTCATAACATGAGAATAGCTGCTAAACCTTAAAACAATTTTAATATCTTACAATAACCGCTCACTGAATCGTGTATGACAGAGAATTAGTGGCCGTTTCCAAAGAGCAAAGCTATGAGAGAGAGAGAGAGAGAGAGAGAGAGAGAGAGAGAGAGAGAGAGATCACTTCTTACTATATGGCGAGACAGAATGAAAGATCACCCTCTTATTGTTTCGCGAGAGAGAGAGAGAGAGAGAGAGAGAGAGAGAGAGATCACTTATTATTTGGCGAGACAGAAAGAAAGATAAAGATCACCCTCTTATTGTTGCGAGAGAGAGAGAGAGAGAGAGAGAGAGAGAGAGAAGAGAGAGAGAAAGAGAGAGAGAGAGAGAGAGCTAACTTATCATTTGGATTGATTGACGGGTGTTCCACGAACGCCCTAGAGGAAAAGGGGTAGATTTCATTCGCTCCCTTCTTAGACTAATCAAAGATTCCGAATCTTCCAGTCCTCGAAACTTGTCCCAGAATCTTAGATAGACCCATTCTCTCTCTCTCTCTCTCTCTCGAAGCAGCTTTGAAAGATGAAATGCTGATCAGAGATAAAAGAGAAAGCGATGACCTTGCAGTATTCAAAGGGATCGGTTGGAATGGCAACTCCCTTTATGAAAAAAGAAGGAAAAAAAGAAGTCGAATCTTCTTGGAGAAGAAGATAACCTTTCATTGTTTACGGAGAGAGAGAGAGAGAGTAAGAGAGAGAGAGAGAGAGAGAGTTATTTTTAAAGACAAACACCACTCATATATAACTATATATATATATATATATATATATATATATATATATATATATATATATATATATTGTTGTAGAGATGTGACGACCCTATTACCACCCCTCTGACAGGTGCAAACAGGCCCTGGGCCCAATGTCACATGTCTTGCTGACGTATGACAGGTCCGTGAATTGCTCCTGTTTTAGCTCGCCCCCCCCAAAGATAATCCCTCCTCCCCACCCCAAAAACCCCCCAACACCGGTTTAGCAAGCCAAGAATGGATGTCAAGCGTTGAAGAACTTAAGGAGATAATATATATATATATATATATATATATATATATATATATATATATATATATATATCAATGGAACCGAAAAAAAAAAACCTCTGTAAAGGAGACTGCTGCAGAGGGATCCACTTGACTGACGTCTTGAATGCCGAACAACACAACGAAAGGTTCTCCTTTCGCTGTTGTTCCGCGTTCAACAACAGCCAACAACAACAAAAGAACAACAATGGTTCGCCTGTTCCCATCGGCATAATGACCGAGAAATACGGAATACAGGAAAGGGTTGTGGGCTGCTGGGCTTACAATTCCGGGATGCGGGATCCAGCTGAATGGGAATGGGAATGGGAATGGCCACTAACAGCCTTCGTTAATATTATTATTATTATTATTATTAATACTCGTAGTGTAGACACTTGTTAGCGCTACCCTGACGACCATTAAATTGCCCTTTGTTCTCTAGAAGAATAGAGAATCGAAGGCAATAGAGTTCATTGTTATTATTATTATTATTATTATTATTATTATTATTATTATTATTATTGTTATTATTGTTATTATTATTATTATTATTATTATTATTGTTATTATTATTATTATTGTTATTATTATTATTATTATTATTATTATTATTATTATTTATTTTTTTTTTTTTTTCGTCTATCACAGTCTTCCAATTCGACTGGGTGGTATTTATAGTGTGGGGTTCCGGGTTGCGTCCTGCCTCCTTAGGAGTCCATCACTTTTCTCAC
Source organism: Macrobrachium nipponense (assembly GCF_015104395.2). Taxonomy (NCBI): domain Eukaryota; kingdom Metazoa; phylum Arthropoda; class Malacostraca; order Decapoda; family Palaemonidae; genus Macrobrachium; species Macrobrachium nipponense. The sequence goes on from NC_061088.1 coordinate 74,594,265, forward strand.
TTGGTGTCCCTGTTTTCTCGGAGCAACTCCTTCTGTAAGAAGTCCTGGAGCCACCCCTTCGGCATCTAGTTTTTTTTCCAGGTTCCTTTACAGGGATTTCGGGATATTATTATTATTATTATTATTATTATTATTATTATTATTATTATTATTATTATTATTATTCAGGTGATAAACCCCTATTAGAACGTATTTGAGAAAAACATTGCATGAAAGAGCTCACTTCGAAAAGGGAGGAGAGAGAGAGAGAGAGAGAGAGAGAGAGAGAGAGAGAGAGAGAGAGAGAGAGATTAATGAAATCAAGCCAAACAGTTCATACTCCAAAGGTGGCAGTTCAACTGTCTTATCCATTTATCAACACGTATATTTTAGACTGCATTACATTACGATGATGTATACCATATACATAATTATTTATTTATGAATGGAATGGAAAATAAACGTTATGCGAAAGGCCAAGCGCTTGAACTTATGAGACCATCCAGCGCTGAAATGGAAACAGCGTGGAAAGCAAGATGGAAGACAGAGAATATGAACAGAGTTACAGTAAAAGGAATGAAAGAGCATGCAGGTAAGGGCCTGAGGGACGCTGCTAAGAACTTAAAGTACTGCCTACAGTGCACTGCGAGAGGTGCACTCACGGCACTAAAGTCGTATGGAAGTAACAATTATAATGTAATACTACACCTCAGCCTGCACTGGTAATTAGGGAACCCAAACAGGACTCAATAATAAAACACGTAAAACTTCGGCGCAATCGAGTTTCCTGTAAAGCGTAAGAAACTGTCAGTTGCGGCCCATGAAAGTTTCAGCCACGGGCCGGTTGTGGCCTGTGTTGTTGGCACCTATAGCGGTACCAGACATACGATGATGGCTAACTTTAATCTTAAAAATAAAATTATCACTACTGAGGCTAGAGGGCTGCAATTTGGTATGTTTGACGATTGGAGGGTGGATGATCAACATACCAATTTGCAACCATCTATAGCTGGTTCACCTAAGGTAGATTCTTGGATGAGCCCTATGCTTACAAGGCGTTTGTTTGGCGACCGCTGATTGGCTGGTACCGGGAGCTAGGCAGCTCCCAGCCAATCAGCGGCCGCCAAGCAAACGTCTCGCAGGCATAGGGCTCATCCAAGAATCTACCTTAGGTGAACCAACTATAGGTTCTGTAGCTTTTAAGATCTGCGGGCGGATAGACAAAGCCGTCACAATGGCTTTCTTTTACAGAAAACTAAAATGTACTCAGATATAAAAGATAAAGGGCTTTCGGAAGATCTGAATAAAAAAAGGGTGGCAGATTCTTGGATGAGCCCTATGCTTACAAGGCGTTTGTTTGGCGACCGCTGATTGGCTGGTACCAGGAGCTAGGCAGCTCCCAGCCAATCAGCGGCCGCCAAGCAAACGTCTCGCAGGCATAGGGCTCATCCAAGAATCTACCTTAGGTGAACCAACTATAGGTTCTGTAGCTTTTAAGATCTGCGGGCGGATAGACAAAGCCGTCACAATGGCTTTCTTTTACAGAAAACTAAAATGTACTCAGATATAAAAGATAAAGGGCTTTCGGAAGATCTGAATAAAAAAAGGGTGGCAGACGATGGCGAAATGCAACATCCAAGGGCCAGGCCCCAATTGCGTCGCTCAAGTAGCCGCATAGCGTCGAACGGCGCTCGCAAAAAAAAAAAAAAAAAAAAAAGCAGAGAGAAAGATTCCTAATGGGATAATGGGAGGCTGCTCAAAATTCCTTTCCAGGATATTACGTTTGGCCTGACACGCGTCCTGGAATGGGAAAACAAGCGGGCGACAACAACGGAGGAACGCTGTCGCATAGCGGAGGTCGAGAGAGAGAGAGAGAGAGAGAGAGAGGAGAGAGGGGGGGGGGGGGGTGTCTCGGGTGGGGGGGTTAGGTACAGTATTTACTGTAACGACGATGAAGCAGACATTTCAATTAATGGCTCAGTGGCGTTCGAATCCGTTGCCGGAGCTGGAAGAGAGAGAGAGAGAGAGAGAGAGAGAGAGGAGAGAGAGAGAGAGAGAGTTGGTGGGTATGTCAACAAGCTTCCGGTTTTCCACGTGCAGAAAAGACGGCGCTAGACAACTCAACGACTTTAGATCAATAACAAGAAATATGAGCGAAGATGACAAAAATTGCGACAAATTACGCCAAGTAAATCCAGCAACTGCAGAAATTCAACTGTGGGATTCACTTGGGATTACTTTACTTACTGAACTCCAAAACAGGCTTGAAATCACAAGTCAAATTGTAAAGAGACTTTTTTTCTTTTTCTTTTTCCCCGATCATGTTTTGGGTTTCGTAAGATGTAGAGATAAAGACGCTTTATTTCCAATTTAGGTTTTGGGCTTCATAAAGTCGTAAAGAGAGAGAGAATTTATGTTCAGTTTATGATTTGCGTTTCGTAAAGTTGCAGAGAGAGAGAGAGAGAGAGAGAGAGAGAGAGAGAGAGAGAGAGATGAGTTAGTTTTATTTCCACTTTATGTCTTGGGTTCCGTAAAGTTGATGAGTCAGAGACTATTTCCAATTTATGTGTTGGGAATCATAAAGTGAGAGAGAGAGAGAGAGAGACTTAATTTCTACTTTAAGTTTTGGGTTCCGTAAAGTTGGAGAGAGAGAGAGAAAGACTTAATTTCCCATTTATGTTATGGGTTCTGTCAAGTTGTAGAGAGGAAACTATATTTCCATTTTATATTTTGGGTTTCGTTAAGTTGCAGAGAGAGAGAGAGAGAGAGAGAGAGAGAGAGAGAGAGAGAGAGAGAGAGAGAGAATTTATTTCCAGTTCATGTTTTGGGTTTCGTGATGTCCTTCCAGAGTGCTCGTGTTATCCCCCACACGGGAACGATCTGTTTCTGTGGAAGCTCACTTAGCTGCTACCAGTCTTAGTTTCAGTGAAGGGATTTGTATATTTTGTCAAACAGCGTCTTCTAACTTCCTGTAATTGGGACATCTTTCATAGCAATATTCTCGTTTCTGTAAACTGTATGAATAAATTCATATGCAAGTTTCTCAATTTTTATGTAATAATAATAATGATAATATTAATAATAATAATAATAATCAAACAAGAAACCCACATAATCACTGTGTATAACGTGTTTACTTTCAGTATTTACATTTCATTTTACTCAACAATGAGTAAAATAAAATGTAAATACTTATAAGTAAACACGTTATACACAGTGATTTTGTGGCTTTCTATTTCAATCTTCAGAAGAAAACTGAAAGAAGTTTTTGTTTGGTTAATAATAATAATAATAATAAAATAATAATAATAATAATAATAATAATAATAATAATAATAATAATAATAATAGACAGATTAAAGAACTGGCCTGCGATGAAACATGTCAATGGCTACAGTGGGAAGAACTCAAGAAAGGACAGAAGGAATGATAACAGCGGCACAAGAACAGGCCCTAAGAACAGATACGTTCAAAGAACGATAGATGGAAATAACATCTCACCCATATGCAGAAGTGCAATGTGAAAAACGAGACCATAAACCACATAGCAAGCGAATGTCCGGCACTTGCACAGAACCAGTACAGAACGAGGCATGATTCAGTAGCAAAAGCCCTCCACTGGAGCCTGTGCAAGAAACCAGCTACCTTGCAGTAATAGGTGGTACGAACACCAACCTGTGGGAGTAATAGAAAAAGACTAGGCAAAGATCCTCTGGGACTATGGTATCGGAACAGACGTTGATTGACGAAATGAAGAAGAAAGTGTCACTCACTGATGTCGCAATACCTTGGGACACCAGAGTAGATGAAAAAGAAAAAAAAATAATTAGCATCAAGACCTGAAAATAGATATAGAAGGATATGAGATATGCCAGTGGAAGTTGTACCCATAATCATAGGAACACTAGTCACGATCCCAAGATCCCTGAAAAGGAACCTGGAAAAACTAGATGCCGAAGTAGCTCTAGGCCTCATGCAGAAGAGCATGCTACTAGAAACAGCGCAATTAGTGAGAAAAGTGATGGATTCTTAAGTAGGTAGGGTGTTACTCGGAAGCCCACACTATAAAAACCACCAAGTCGAATTGTATGACTGAGATTAGAAAAAAATTGATTTATAAGAATAATAATAATAATAGAAATTTATGTGCAATCATCTCATTTTTTGAATAATAATGATAATAATAAATTCATGAGCAATTTTCTAATTTTTTAAATGACAACAACAACAATAATAATAATAATAATAATAATAATAATAATAATAATAATAATAAAACATTATGAAACCTTTTCAAGAGCCTGAGACCATCGTGTACACCCTACGAAAATACAACAGCTTCAAGCTGGACGGTACCGTCTCACTGACAGACTCCAACTGTCTGCACCTCCTGAGTGACGTCTATGACAGACGGCACTTTCCAGGATTGCCACATGGCTGGAAGACTGGAACTAGAGGCATCTATAATTCAACAGCAGTCGCTGGAAACTGGAATTATTCCAGCTGGGACCCTTTATGGATTATAACTTAATGGTCGGCCTACACAATTTCCCTTAGAAGAAATATCAATGAAATGCCCTTCTGTTAAGTGTATTATTTAGAAGACTCATTTTATAAGTAGGACATTCTCTAGATAAATACTAGATGATACACTTTATAGAAAATGATTGACTAGAATTAACGCTTTCTAGAAGATATGCTTTCCAAAGAAGACGTTCTCCTTAGAGAAAGTCTTCTAGAAAAACATATTTCTAGTACATTGTTTTTCTGTAAGGTGTATCATCTAGCGTTTTTCTAGAGCACATGCTCTTTAGAAAATTTGCATTCTAGAAAACGTTTTTCTATTAAATAATTTTCTGTACTTGGAAAACTACTGCGGAATATCTTTCTAGACAAGGCTTGATCCGACTTCCAGCTTACTCGGGACTCACGCAAGATTTTCCACTTACTCATAAGTAGTAAAGATTAGGTCCGTAACTTTTAATGTAAATTAAAACGTACTAAAATCTACGGTCAAATAGAGCCTGGTTTCATCAACGAAAATAAAAATAAAGATACAATATCTTATTAGAAATAATAATTGTTCTGTACTGTTTAACATGCACATTATTTTTTTTTACATTTTCATTCTAATAAATAAATCATAAATATCCTATCCTAAAATTCCTGTATTCTAACTCAACGCTAAACACCTTTCTCACAACTCTTTAGTCTTTTCCATAGGGCTTTCCTACACCCCCAACAAGAACAACAACAGCAAGAACACCAACAACAACAACAACAACAACAAAGTAGTATGTATGCTTACTCCCCCAAGTAAGTGAAAAGTTTTCCATACCATCTTTTGCATTCATATAGAGTCATTTTTTGTGTTATCTATCAAAATTACATATAATGCTGGGGAATGCTGTAGGGCACGCAACCTCAACCTTTGGTTGCATTAAATTAAGATAAAATTAGGAGTCAGAATAGTGACACGCATGTACTCCATTATTACTAAAAGAACGTAACCAGGTTTGTTTCTCTTTGCTAAAAGAACGCAACCGCGTTTATTTATCGTTGCTGAAAGAACGCAACCTGAATTCTCTCCATTGCAAAAAGAATGCAACCAAGTTTGTCTTCATTGCCACAGAAACGCAACCGGAATTCTCTTCATTGCAAAAAGGACTCAACCAAGTTTGTCTTAGTTTCTAAAAGAGCGCAACTAGGCTGGTCTTTGTTGCTATAAGAATGCAACCAGTTTTGTCTTCATTGCAAAAAGAATGCAACCAGGGTTTGCTTTGTTCCTGTAAAACCTGAATTCTCTTCACTGCAAATGAACGCAACCTGGTTTGTCTTTGTTGCTAAAAGAACAACCAGGTTTGTCTTCATTGCCAAAATAACGCAACCAAAATTTGTCTTCATTGCTACAAGAACGCAACCAAGTTAGTCTTCATTGACAGAAGAACGCAACAAAGATTTGTCTTTATTGCTATAAAAACACAACCAAGATTTGTCTTTATTGCTAAAAAAAACACAACCAAGATTTGTCTTCATTGCTAAAAGAACGCAACTAAGATTTGTCTTCATTGCCAGAAGAACTCAACCAATTTTTTTCCATCGCCCCAAAAAAGTCAAACAGGTTTGTTTCCATTGCTAAAAACTGCAACCAGGCTTGTCTTGGGTGCTAAGAGAACGCAAACAAGTTTATCTTTATTGCTAAAAGAACGAAGAACCAGACTTGACTTCGTTGCATATAGAACGCAACCAGGTTTATCTTCATTGCTAAAAGAGCGCAATAAGCTTTGTCTTCATTGTTAAAAGGACGCAGCCAGGTTTGTCTTCACTGCTAAAAGAACGCAGCCAGGTTTGTCTTCGTTGGCAAAAGAACGCAGCCAGGTTTGTCTTCGTAGGTAAAAGAACGCAGCCAGGTTTGTCTTCGTTGCGATAAGACGGCAACTCAAGTTTTACCTTCTTACCCAGACGAATGAGGAAGGAAATACTGAAACGATCAGAAAAGAGGACGGAGAAAACAACAACAGAGCAACAACAATAGCCGAGACTTAGAATAACAACAACATCCTCCTCAACTTCCTCTTCCTCCTCCCCTCCCTCCCCCTTCTCCTCCTCCTACTCCCATCGTATCAGTTTCAACATTCACCTCTTGAGCCAAATCCCTGGACAGGACTTTTTTTTTTTTTTTTTTTTTTTTGTTTTTTTTTTTTTTTTTTTTTTTTTTTGAGTGCCAAATGTTACTCTCTGCTAAAGTCATCTGACAGGATGCTGCCCCTCCCCCACCTCACCCGCCTACACCATAATCCCCACCGTTTTATCCCCCACCAAAACCCGTTTGTTTTTCTGCTGTACTCTTATCAGTACACGACTGTTCTGTTCTTTATGGTTTGTAGAGGGTTCTCTCTCTCTCTCTCTCGCTCTCTCTCTCTCTCTCTCTCTGTCATACTCGTAGTGTAACTGTCACTATCTTCGTTTCAAAATCGAGGAATCTCGCCACCCACTTTTGCGTGTCTGTGTTGACCTATAAAAGACATTACGTACCTGGTCGTTAGTCTGCTCTTGTGGGGAACAGCCAAGAGAGAAAATATCAACAGACACATGTAAACATTACGCACACACACACACACACACATACACACACACACACACACACACACATATATATATATATATATATATATATATATATATATATATAATTTATATATATATCCTTCAGCTTCTACTTCCCTCACTTCTTGACAGAATCTTCTCTCTGGAGAGAAGTGAGAAAAAACAGATACCTGTCCTTCCTCCGAGCCTGGTCATGACAGACTTCTTATCTACTTCAGGTGACCTTTCAACTGTGAGGAGACCCTGCGATCGAAATTGTCATAATTGTTATCATTATTCTTATCCACGACAAAAAGAACCTTAATTTTTTCTGGATATAAATGAACCAATTTCTTTTCTCATCTTTTATTATTCTTTAAATTTTAACTAGGAAGATAATACTTTCTACTGTCCTAAAACCTGACGCAGCCTGAGTTGAACCCCAACGAATCGTTCATTGAAATAGGCGTATACAATTACGCCAAAAGGCCAAGCGCTGGAACCTATGTGGTCATTCAGCTCTGAAAGTAATGTTGAAACGATTATTAGGAGAGGATGGAAAGTTAGATAGGAGGATAATATAAACGGAGGTATAGCAAAAGGAATGAAATGGGTCGTTGTTAGGGGCCGATGGGACGCTACAAAGAACCTCAAGTAATGCTTACAGTGCACCGCGTGAAGCGCACTGATAGCACTAATCCCCTACGGGGTAACGAATGATGAAATTGTTGGTCGTAAGTAGGAATGCAAATAACTATAGTAGTTCACATCAGCCATGCATTTGATGTCTGGGCCAGTCCCTTACGACGCTCCTGATTGGCTGTTGATAAGCCAATGACAGGGCTGGGAACTCTCAGTCTCTCTCGAGAGTTCACATAGGCTGGATGTATGTTCCATCGTTCCTGAGGTATACGTCTTTCAGGAGAGGTGGAGCATACATCTTGCCTACGTGAACTCTCGAGAAAGACTGAGTTTCCACTCTGTCCAGCCCCCTGATTGGCTTATCAACAGCCAATCAGGAGCGTCGTAAGTGACTGGCTTAAACATCAAATGCACGGTTGATGTGAATCTACTATAACGACACATGGGATGTAATCCAGGACCTCCAGATATGAAGATTCCCAGCCATGGACCCCAGCCAATCAAAAGTTATCATTACCATAACGGGATACCCAGTGCAACGTAGTACATTTAATATTTGCATATTCCTGCACAAAGTAAGTATAAGTAAATATATACAATTGTGTATATATTTTGTATATTATGTATTTATTTTTTCTGGAGTTGAAAAAATATTAATTTTTTCATTGTGTCGCGAACCCCCTAGGGCCTTCTCCCGGACCCCCAGGGATCCAGGAACCCCGGTTAGGGAACCGCTGATCTAAGATATACAGAACTGTTGTCTCTTCAGTCTGAAGCCAATGATGATAAATCTGATCGCTGTGAATTGTTGCAGGTTCCCGTTCGAAAGGAATGTATCGGAGTGAATATATTCCAGTGAAAAGAAGCGCCCTCAGGTGTTCGGCTGGAACAGGGACAGATCGCCTCCGAAGAACACCGGAGAAAGTCGCGTTTGTCTTTTTTTTTTTTTTCCCGGGGGATGACAATGAACGCTGCGCAACGCGGAACTCGTTTGTCTCCTCTCTGCAGCCGCGGACTCCGTAAACACGAGGTAGTTTGTCGTTGCGTTGAAAGCCACTGGCATCCGTCCGCCCCCTCTTTCACAGCGGGTCTCCCACGGGCTGAATTGACTCCACGTCGTCCGAGCAAACAGACGGAGGGCCATCGTGATGACTTCAACTATTCGCTGAAGAGAAATTCCATTCGCGAAGGTGTCAGTCAGTCCCCCTTAGCTCTGCGAATGTCTTCCTCGCCTCTCACTTCTCCCTTCGGGAATTTCATTCTCAACGAACTCGGGACATAGCAAAGAGAAGCGTCTCTTGGCCGTGGAAGATGCAGGGTGACACTAACATGAAAAAAGAAGCTGCCAGTGACCCAGCGATGCCGTGTTTTCTTCACAACATTGGCTTTTAGCAGTGTTACCATAAGCAGTTCTTCTGACTCTTTTACATTATTTATGATTTAATGGTTAGAATGAAGAAAATTTAATGGTTAGAATGTGTATTTTCCGATGTAGAAATATTTTCCCTGACGTAAAAAAACGAAACACACGTCACTAGCTTAACATATAGTATTTTTGACGAAGAAAAATAAAGGATTTCAATAAAATTCTTTTCTATAAGTAAGCAGGATATGTTTTATAACTTTATTTTCATAATAAAACATAAAAAGGTAAAGTGATGAATTTTATTCCTCAGTGCCGTGGCCTGTGGTTGGTGAAGCCACGGAGAGTTGCCAGATGTCACCAGACAGCCACACTAGTAGACGAAATTCCTCAAAACGGCAACCCTGGGCCATGTGTAATTATAGTATAATAATTGGATGTTCTCAAGCTGGATCAAAGGAGGAGACTGATTTGGTGCTATTGTAGGATGTGCGGTTTGATGAATAGCACATAATATGACATTTGGATGCCAGCATCTCTAGCTTAAGATTGTAACAATTTGACATTCCTGACTTTTCAGTGAGGATGACTATAAGTGGTAGGCTAATCTCGTATTTGATTCTGGTTAAGTTGCACACATTTAGAGGTACTATTAAGATATGACCAGCCTTCATATAACAGTACATTCACTCAAGTGGTTTTGCGTCAGTAATATTTCTCGAGTTTCCTAAAATCACAAGAAAAAAAAAAGTTATAAATCCGGAGGGTATTTGTTCGTCAGAATAACCAACGTTAATTAAGATTTTCGACGTCTGGACCACTTCTCCTGGTAAGTGGACTCTCGTACCTTTGAAATGTGCCAGCAACCCCAGGTAGAGCACTGGACGCCCCCACCTTCAGTCCTTTAACAAATTTGGTCAGATCTGTCTTATTTCCTGCGTCCTACTTTCTTGGCGTTGTTGAAATTGAACTAATGGACCAAGAAAAACCCTTAATAAATTCGTATGCATAATTACCAAACTTGTAAGAACTCTGCTGCCATCTGAAAAAAATCAGTCTAGTCTAATCTGGTCAATCTTCACTCCAATATTTCAAGACCAGTAATAATTGCATTTAAAACCAATAAAGTACATTTAAATGGATTAATGTCTAAAAGAAAAAAATGAGACTGCATATATTAGAACTAAAACGTTTCCCGCCTCATGATAAGAAATCTACAACCATCTTAGTCTTACAAAATAAAAACAAAAGGCAGATACCCCAGAAGAGTAAAAAAAAAAAAAAAAAAAAAAAAAAACGCGCTTCAAAAGGGCAATAAGAGAAGACGTGTAACCACGGAAAGTTATTAATACATTAAAAATAAATAATGCCATCAAGACATGAGTAAAACACTTGTCTGCAAAAGTATTTTGACTGACGCTCTCAAGGATCAATAAATGCACCGCTTAAGACAAAGCAGCAAATGAATATTGAAGAGATGACCACAATTGTGGGCGTGTTGTCAATTTACAATTCATACAACGACACTCTCTGAAACTATAATGCACCAGGGAGCTGGTGCCATGAGATACTTGAATAACTGAATCTGAACAACAACCAGGTTTGTTGCAGAAATAAGAGAAGTGCAAGTACAAAGGATCCTAGATAAATGTCACTGTTTAAATGCATGCATAGAGGAACCCTTAAAGATGCATTAAGGTGAAAGTTCAAGGGAGGAGTCACACTTTTGTGACCTTATGCAAGGTTAGACCCAAGAAGACTTAATAACGCCGCTGTTATGCCATTACAATATGGCATTATTTTTCTCTTAGTAGAGAAGAATAACACTACCCTGATTAAAAAAAAAAAAAAAAAAAAAACCTACTGGCATGTTCTTGAAGGAATTGTGAATATCTCCAAATTACCATCCTCATGCGGGACAGCTTTCACACAAAATTCGCTTTGCCGGTTTCCCAACAAAGATGGTTTTGGTCCGGTCAGTGCTTGGATAGGTGAAAGCCAAAATATTAACAGGAGCTTAAGAACTAAAAGTATACATTTCTCTGTAAAGACTCTTCCAACTAAATAACTAAAATCCTTGGCTACAGTTTTCCACCGGCATACTGACCATATACTAGGGGGTCAACAACGAGAACCCGAGGCCAGTATCCCTTATTGAAGGCGAGAGTGGGCGCAGAATTGTAACGTTTCTTGAATATAATCCGGTCCATAACCTGAAGCGCAAAAAGCCACTCACTGTGTCCGGCTAAAAAATAATTTCCATCTTATCCATAAGATGATCTAAGCTATTAAATGAGATGATAGAGAGGATGATTTTGATTTGGGAGCAAAATGACAGAAAGTGAGATAACTCACATTCTCGGATAATCATGATGGAATTTGAAAAAAATGGAAAAAAAGAGATATGTACTGATATACTTATCAAGATACTAGATAACAAAGGACCTTTGGAATAATACTGGAAAAAATAGTGAAAACCTTTCAAGAAAAACCTTAGGAATGATTCCCTGACATGGTCGTTGTTAGTATGTGAGCTCCCCGTTAGGACTCAAAATGTCACGGGAGATTCGCTCGCGAATTATATTATTCATAATAATTACAAAAGTCAGTCAAAAGGTCTGGTTATCTGCAGTGCCTCTGGTTTATCATCCCGCCAAATTGGGTTATTCAGGTCACTGACATCCATACGCAGTAAAACATTTTGGAGGATCCTACTATATTACTGTATGTATATATATATATATATATATATATATATATATATATATATATATATATATATATATATATAGTGTGTCAGGTTGTGGGGCAACATAATATGTCTGCGTCCATATCCCAATAATGCACGAATTAATTTTTTTCTGAAGGGTCCTGTCAAAGTTATCCTTTGTTCGTAACTTATTGATTATAATAATCTACAAGAGAGAGAGAGAGAGAGAGAGAGAGAGAGAGAGAGAGAGAGAGAGCATTCTCACGTTACGAGACGTGTTTACTTATTCTTGCTGTAACTAAGTTACCCATCCGTTTCCTTGAAATGATTTAATTCATTCATTCCTACATCCCATTTATCATCCAAACCCCCCAAAATTTTATTTCCTTCTTTGCCATTCGCCTGTTTCCTCATGTGCTCCTTACTCCTCGAGGAAAAGCTCTGCTTGTCCCCATAAAGAAGGCCACCACACGCCTGGACCATCGTTCCTCCAACAGCTGAGGGCGAGTGTTGTAACTCTTGACAGCCCAAATCGAGCCGTTTCAAACTTCGGGTGACACAAGTTTCCGCCTGATTTGGCCTTCAGCGCGCCGGACCTGCGTGGAGAGAGAGAGAGAGAGAGAGAGAGAGAGAGAGAGAGAGACGTGTCTGTGTGTGTGTGTGTGTGAAACTCTTGATGCGTCACAGCTGCTCTGTGTGTGTGTGTGTGTGTGAGATTCCTTCAAGCACTTTGCCTGTTTGTTGTGGGTTTCAGAAGGGCTCCCCCTCATCCGGAGCCACCCCCCCACCCCCCCCCCCCCCCCCCCCCCCCCCCCCAACTCAGCCCCACTCCGTCTTTCCCATGGGAGACGATGCCGCCAGTAGGTCCAGCAGTCAGAATGTATTTTCAGTTGCTTTATTTATGCTTATTCTTCTCTCTCTCTCTCTCTCTCTCTCTCACTATATACATATATATATATATAATATATATATATATATATATATATATATATATATACTCAAATATATAGATATACTATATACGTACTATACATATATGCATATATATATATATATACATACATATATATATATGTATATATATATATATATATATATATATATATATATAGTTACCTGGATGTTAGTAAAATGCTGTGGGTCGAAGCTGGGGTGGAGAGAATGTGGTACTTCAAAATATCCTAATATAATAAGAGGCGATGCTCACACCGCAACGGGGTGACACCCTTCAACAGGCCCTCTCTCTCTCTCTCTCTCTCTCTCTTTCTCTCTCTCTCTCTCTTTTAATACCCCCAATCCACATTTCACCAAATCTCGATCATTCTTAAAATGTTACTACAATTTCGTTATCACTGAAGTGGCCATGAATGTCTTCGACGGGTTTCGTAACGGTATTAATTTAGTCTAGTTATCTATATTTCTTATCAAATGTATCTACTCATTTATTAATCTATCTTTTTTCACTTCTAATGCCTGACCTCTCATTCCTGTATTTCGTCTCGTCTTCTGTAACTTCTCTCAAATGAACGCCACATTCTTTAGAAGCTTGAATTCCAAGTCAGCGCTCCCTGTGGGCTTGTTCCATACGAATACGAATTTGCCTTAGAAATAATAATCGTGACAAAAACATATAAAGCTTAAATTTCAAAGTGTGCTGAGCTCGTAAGGGCAATTCATCATTTTCAAAGATATCTGAGCAACCAAAACTGTTTGACTGGTTGGGTGTAAATTTCTAGTACAGTGTACGTAACTCTGACGGAATTTTCGATTTGGATGAATATGACATCATCTCAACTCCACGGACATCAACTTAGCGGACTTCTGTTCTTATTTTTCCCAGTGCTGCCATTTCAGATGTCAACCAGTTTTAATTTTCCGGAAAAGTAAACTATTGTGCCGGCTTTGTCTGTACGTCCGCCCTCAGATCTCAAAAACTACTGAGGCTAGAGGGCTGCAAATTGGTACGCTGATCATCCATCCTGCAATCATCAAACACACCAAACTGCAGCCCTCTAGTCTCAGTAATTTTGATTTCATTTAAGGTTAAATTTTATCATAATCGTGCGTCTGGCAGCGATATAGGACAGGCCACCAATGGCCCATGGTTAAAGCTTCATGGGTCGCGGGTTTTACAGCATTATACCAAGACCACCGAAAGATAGATCTATTTTCGGAGTACTTGATTGTACTCTGTACAGAAAACTCGATTGCTCTGAAGAAACTGCGGCGCATTTTTTACTTGCTAGATATGTAAATTAATATAGGTAAAGAACTATGTGGAATTACTGTAAGCTGTAAAACACACATACACACACAAATGCAAATTAAGGCCATAATCTAGTTCTTTGTTAAGTATATCTTAGTTTAACCACACCACTCAGCTGATTAACAGCTCTCCTTGAGCTGGCCCAAAGGATTAGATATTTTTACGTGACTAGGAACCAATTGGTTACCTAGCAACGGGACCTACAGCTTATGGTGGGATCCGAACCACATTTATATCGAGAATTAATTTCTAATCACCAGAAAGGAATTCCTCTAATTCCATGTTGGCAGAGCAGGGAATCGAACTCGGGACTTTAATGCTAAAGTAGATTCACATCAACCGCGCATCTGATGTCTAGGCCCGTCCCTTACGACGCTCCTGATTGGCTGTTGATAAGCCAGTCACAGGGCTGGAAACTCTCAGTCACTCAAGAGAGTTCACATAGGCAGGATGTATGCTCCACCTCCAGGAGAGGTGGAACATACATCCTGTTAAACTGGGATGCTACTGTCATGCTACTTCAGGTCTCCTCTGTCACAAAGCTAAAAGGCTCAGTATCTAAAAAAAAAATAGTGAAACAGAGCATTACATTTAAAAAAATTATAAGTTGATCCCTTGAATCCAAGTCCACAGATTAACCTTATCGATACTGGAATGCAATTTGTTACCTTACTCTGGATTCAAAAGTAATTCAAGAGCTGTAACAAATATAATATAATAGCAGGGTTGGTCTTCCATATGATATATATATATATTATTATTTATATATATCTATATATATAATTATATATATATATATATATATATATATTTATATATATATATATCTATATATATAGTATAAGATATATATAATATAATTATATATATATCTATATATATACGAGAGAGAGAGAGCAGAGAGAGAGAGAGAGAGCGAGAGAGACTTATACAAATATTGAAATACGCAAATATATCTTTATATAATGTGATATATATATATATATTATATAATATATATAATACATACATACACACACACACACACACACACACACACACACACATATATATAATATTATATATATAATATATATATATATATATATATATATATATATATATATAAATCCGGAAGTCCAGCCCATAACTTGAGTTTATTTAACATTGTCAAGACATGACCACGTAATAGCCTCGTACCCATGGAGCCACGTTACTTAAACCTCGCGTTATTTCGAGTGTTCAAGTGGATCCTGTAGTATTCGTTAAGTGTAATAACACTTGCTGTGATTTGTTGAAAAGGGTCCCCCTCCCACGCCCCTACCCTTCTCTCTCTCTCTCTCTCTCTCTCTCTCTCTCTCTCTCCTTTTTTTCACTTTATTATTGTGCATACATTCTCGAGTGTAAGGGTTTTCAAGTATAGAACTCTCTCTCTCTCTCTCTCTCTCTCTCTCTCTCTCTCTCTCTCCTTTTTTTTCACTCTATTATTGTGCATACTTTCTCGAGCGTAAGGGTTTCCAAGTGAAGAATTTCTCTCTCTCTCTCTCTCTCTCTCTCTCTCTCCCTCTCTCACTTTTGTGCAAGAGTTTCTCGAACGAATACAAAGGTGTTTCTTGAGATACATTTATCCTAGTCATATTCATCCTTATCCTGAAGGAAGACAGTGAGGTCCTACTCGAAGAATGAACCTGAGGGAGTAATTTCTCTCTCTCTCTCTCTCTCTCTCTCTCTCTCTCTCTCTCTTTTGTACAAGAGTTTCTCGAACTGATACAAAGGTGTTTCTTGAGATGGAACCTGAGAGAGTGATCTCTCTCTCTCTCTCTCTCTCCTCCCTCCTTCCAGAGGCCGTAGATGTAGTATATTGAATTGAATCACCAAGGAATACAGCAATAATCTGAGTTTCGACTGCTTTTATAGCTAATTGTAGCAGATCCCGAAGTGGCAGCGCAGCTGTTGCTCAGGCGGTAATGCTCCACCGAAAAGAGCAAAAAATTCACTTGATATTCCAGAGTGGCTTTTTCGTTCTTGGGCCAAAATGGGATAATGTTTTTTTTTTTTGTAGGTGGGGGAGGTTCTGGGGCGGGGGGGAGGGAGGGAAGAAAGGATAGAGTGGAGACTCAATAAGACACAGAGAGAGGAGAGGAGAGGGAGGAGAACTGAAGATAATAAGGAATAGCTGGGCTGGACGAGAGAACAGCGGCCATTCCAGAGAATATTCTTCGGTTTCCATTGTTCTTATTGATTTTTGAAGTTGGGGGGTTTGGGCGGGTGGGGGTGGGGTGGGGGTTGAAGCAATCCTAGAGTTGGCTTCTTTTAATGTTTTATGCTGCTTCTGGGTATAATAAAAGCATTATTTCTATCTCTTTTTAAAACGCTCCGGTGGATGTGACTCTAGTAAACTGCCATGGCTTAACTTCTTACTATATTTTTTATTTTCTTATTTATTTTTTTAATTTTTCGGAGTATCAAGCACTTCTAGCTACTGGGAGGCTAATGACCCGATTGTCTTTCCTTCGGTCTTGCAATATTGCTGCGGTAGCTTCTTGGATTTTTGGTTAATTAATTTCATTCTTTTTCAGATTATCCGACGCCCTTCATTTTTCACTCGGAGAATCAGCGACATTTTTCAACTAGATAAATTTAGGGTACTTGCTACTATGCATTTTCGCTTACTCGGGAAGTAAGCCTACAAACTACTTTGTTGTTTGTGTTGCTGTTGTTGTTCTAGCTAGGGGTTAGGAAAGGTCTATGGTTTGTTTATATGGTGTTTTTCCGTTGCATGGAACCAGTGGTTATTCACTAACGGGACCAATGGCTTTACGTGACCTCCGAACCACGTCGAGAGTGAACTTTTATCACCAGAAATGCACATCTCTAATTCCTCAATGGAATGCCCTAGAATCGAAGTCGCGGCCACTGAGGTGGCAGGCCAAGGCCATACTGATCACGCCACTGAGGCGCTGGAAAGGTCTATGGAAGCACCTAAACAGGTCTGAAAAAGATGTTTCGCGTTGAGTCAAAAGTACAGGAATTTTAGAATAGGATATTTATGATTTATCTATCAAAATGAAAATTTAAAAAATAAACAATGTGCATGTTAAACAGTACAAACAAATATTTCTAATAAAATATAGGTTATTTACTTTAATTTTCGTTGGTGAAATAAGGCTCTATTTGACCGTAGATTTTACCAAGTTTCAATTCATTAGGTATACTGAATTTAAAGGCTATGTTTCTGTTCAACTTCTTTGCGTTTCCACTTATAACAGAGAAAATATGAACATGTTTAATTTGGGTCCTTTTTATTTGATCCTTGTTAGTATGAGTAGTACTAGGTATGAGTATTTATTACGATAACCACTTCATGTTAAGTTAGGAATATAATGTTAGCAACTTATGCGTGAGGGGAAAATCTTGCACGCATTCCGAATAAGCTGGAGGTCGGATCACACCTTGTTTTCCTACCCCGGCCTCAAAACCACATCAGCTTCTACAAATCTACCTTCTGTTTGCAATTTCCTGCTCTGCAAGAAAATTAGGTATTCTTTGCAAAAAGTAATGACTGAATTTGAGTCCCAAAATCTACGGTAATGGTGCGCACGGTTTCGGGGTTTAAACCTGGAACATTCTGGAACATTCAATATCTCCCAAACTTTGGTGACATATTGCTAGTCATGTGGTCCACCTTAGGTAAGATTTTGTTTTCGCGAAAACAATAAAAGTATTGGAAGCCAAAAACCTCTTGATTTTGGACTAGAGAGACAAAATTACGTGAAATCAATCGATTTAGTGGTTTTCCCCAGACTGGGTGAAACTTTTAATCTCATGAATGGAGTGCTGCAGTAACATAGGTGAAACTATGTTACTTTCGTTAGCCCATCATGGATCTATACAGTATATTAAACATCAACGATTTATATCAGAAGTTGTAGAGGCTACTCATAGTCAAAGTCCAGATTATACTCGTATAAGCGAGCTCAATGTGGAATAATAATAATAATAATAATAATAATAGATAATAATAATAATATACAGTAAATATTCCTCGCTGTCGAACCTCTCAGTTCCAGAGGTCCTTTGTTCCTCACACCGTCGGACTGGAACGGTCTCCCTGAAGATGCGTAACTGGAACTTTTTCGTAACTGGAACTTTTAAAAAAGTTCCAGCGAAGATGCAATACATTACTATCCTAAAACAATTATCCTTGTATCTTAATAATTTACTTAAATTTTTATGCATATTTTTATTAATTTGTTAGATTTTGCTTTCTTTTCTAATAAGTGAGCTCTACTTTCCGTATTTCATATTACCTTTTGTTACTTCTTCCAAATGAACTCTATTCTTTGAAAGCTTGAACTTCAAGTCAATGGCCACCCTATGGTTGGCTTTTTCCATGTAAATAGGGGTTCATCTTCTGAATAATAATAATAATAATAATAATAATAATAATAATAATAACAATAATAATAATAATATAATAATATAATAATAATAATAATAATTACCCTTACTACAACCTCACCAACAATTTTGCGAACATTTTCTCTCTCTCTCTCTCTCTCTCTCTCTCTCCTCTCTCTCTCTCTCCCTGAATCTCTCTCGGTCTCTCTCTCTCTCTGAGAGCGAGAGTGAGAGGATAGATTCAGGGAGAGAGAGAGAGAGAGAGAGAGAGGAGAGAGAGAGAGAGAGAGTCTGAATGCAAAGCAAAAAGGGTCACACAAGGAAGCAGGGCCAGAAAGTGATGATCCGCCCTCATCACAATCCACGTCACCAATAATAGTGACGTATATATTTATTCGCCTTCATCATCGGCGGCTGAGAGCCTGTAATGGGCCTGGGAATCCAGTAGCAGCCAGAGTCTACTGCGTTTCTCTCCTTCTCAGTGAGAGAATGATTCACGCATTCGGTATTTCGTTATTTTTTGGGGGAGGTGGGGGTTGGGGAGGGGTGGGGTGGGATGGGGAGTGGGGGATGAGGTTGGTTTGTTTCGTTGGTGGTACTGCTTCAGAAATGACTGATGGATTGAGTTTTATTTGTTGACATTTTATATATATATAATATATATATATATATATATATATATATATATATACACATAAATATATTTATACGTATATATATAGATCTATGTATTTGTATATATAATATAATAATATATATATATAGAGTATATACATATATATATATGTATATATATATATATATATGTATATATATATATATATATAACATACGTACACACACACACATATATATATAGATATAAATATATATATATATATTATATATATATGATATATGTATATATATGATATCATATATATATATCATATATATATATATATATATAGATATAATTATATAAAGCTTTATATATACATATCATATATATATATATATAGGAATATATATTAAATATAGAAATATATATAATATATATATATATATAATCTAGATATATATAATATATATATATAATATAATATATAGTATATTAAGATATATAATAGTAATATATATACAATATATAGTTAATAAAAATATATAGTATATATATAACATATATACATTATATATATATATAGTAGTATATATATAGTATATATATATAATATCTATATATATATATATATAATATATATATATATATATACACTTCTATATAGGAGATGTACATATATAATACATATAGATATATATATATATAATATATATACATATATGTATATATATGTATATATAAACATGTCCATACAATACGCCATAAAATCCAAGGTTTATTTATAAGAAGAAAGCTTCGCGTATAATGTCAGTGCATCATGAGCCTGTAAAATTAAAACAATCGTTAAAAATAAGATAAATGACAATAACATTAAATAAAAAACATCAAATAATATTTTTAACGAGTGTGTTTTCATATTACAGACTGGATGATGCACTGAGATTATGTGCGAATCGTATCTTCTTATGAATAAAACTTGGATTTTATGATGTTTTTTATGGACCCTGATGCTTACTGATATAATAGCTCATCTGGAACCTTTCAATACATATATATCTATATGTATATTATGTATATATATTTTTTATAGCCTTTCTGGAAATGTATGTCCCCCTCCCCCTATACTGTGTACTCACACATACACACACACATATACATACATCATATATATATATATATATATATATATATATATATATATATGAATATATACATATATACACACACACACACACACATATATATATATATATATGTATGTATATACATATAATATATATATATAGTATATATATATATATATATATATATATGCATATGTGAGTCATATCACATTACCGTGATTCATATACATACATCGAGCTACAAATGTCCTTTATTATCTAATTCGCTCTATCTGCGGTGGTGGTGTGGGTTAAAGCTTTACTGTCGTCCTGGATTTGTTTTGGCTCCGAGGGTTCGCGCCCGGGAGCCGACAATTCTCTTATCGCCTAAAAAATTCCCCTTCGGTTAAGCCTATATGAAAATAATATATATTCCCCAGGTAGGTAGAGCGAATTAGATATTAAAGGACATTTGTTACTCGTGTAGTTATGCAATAATAATAATTTAATGTATATATATTTATAATATATATATTATAATAGGATATATATCTATATGTAATTTATAGTAATTCTATTATATATATAATAATTATATATATTATATATATATATAGATTATGCATATATATATATATTCTATATATGTAATATCATAATACGTTCTTATATATCGTTTATATTATATTATTTATATATATATATATATTATATCCTAAATATATATTATATGTATGCACTCAATACACAGCACAAACCTCTCATGTATCAGTGCCAGTATTAGGTACAAGCTGGCTGGAGCGAGCAGTGTGCCGTCGCTGGAAAAGGAAAAAAAAAACTGGAAGGTGTCTCACCGCCGAGTGGACCAACCGTTCTACCCCCTCCCCCCATCCCGCCTTCCTCCCACCCGCCTATCATTCAAAGTGAGCTCTCCGGGAGAAGAACCGGAAGTGAAAGGATTATGCAAACGAGGCCTTCCAGTGAATCTGTTTGGCCCCACCGGTCTTTTTACTGGAACGTTTACTGGAACGGGCCGAAAGGGAAGAGAAACACGC
>NC_061088.1:74622949-74630449 GCF_015104395.2 Macrobrachium nipponense
TAATAAAAGAAGATACTAAAGATTACTGATTACTTGGTTGTTCTAGAGTACTTGCTCAGGTTTTTTTTTATTTTTATTCCGACAAGCTTTACCATTTTTTCAGCAGTATACTAATGTTTTATTTTTCTAATCAAGTTTTCAAAGTATCAAGGTTGGATTCCGTTTGCCATCCGTCAGAAAAACCCACTTTTCGGAACAGAATAGGGAATTTAGGCCAAAGACCAAGTGCTGGGACCGTAGAGGTCATTCACCGCTAAAACGGACAGGTGTAACAGGAAGAAAACCTCAAAGCAGTTGCCATGTGAAACAATTGTTAGGAGAGAGTGGAAAGTAAGATGGAAGAAAGAGAATATGAACGGAGGTACAGGAAAAGGACTGGAAGGCGTCGCATCTACGGACCGAGGGGACGCTGCAAAGAACGTTAAGTAGGGCCTACATTGCCCGGCGAGAGGTGCACTGACGGCATTATGCCCTCCTACGGGCGGAAAGCTTTACGTTTAAATTTCTTTTTTCCACGGTTCAAATTTCACAGTATCAAGGTTGTATTCCATTTACAAGTCGTTAGGAAAACCCGCCTCTCCGTAGAAGCAGCCCAGTCGTGAATAGGCGACGAGGGAAAACAAGAAACACTTTCAGAAAATTCTCTGGATTCCCAAGCTCGGCTTTTCTCTCACTTGGAGGAAAAACACTTTGCGCTTCTCAGGCTATAATGAGAGATACAGCAAGGGGATGCTGTAAACACACACAGACACACACACACACACACACACACACAGTCTTTTAATGCCCCCTGCTTTTTCCACTCTAGTCTTTGTAGGTCTTGTCTAGATGGCTTCTTTGATCGTAGTACTCTCTCTTTTTTTCTTTCTTTCTTTCGTCCTTTCTTCTTCTTCTTCGTCAGAAGTTCTACGAAAGACGCCGGATAAAAGGTCTTTGAGGAGCAGTGTCACCGAAGGAATTTCAGCCTATTGAGAACTCAAGGACAGGAAAGGGAGACATACATACGAGTTCAAAGGTCCGACATCTCCAGAGAGAGAGAGAGAGAGAGAGAGAGAGAGAGAGAGACAGAGAGATACTGTAGTACTAGTAGATACGGATTACAATCAAAGACGAAGAAGATGAAGATCAGCATCCTAAAATTACTGACTAATGGAGAGAGAGAGAGAGAGAGAGAGAGAGAGAGAGAGAGAGAGAGAGAGAGAGAGAAATACTGTAGTAGTAGATACGCTTTACAATCAAAGAAGAAGATTATGAATATCAGCATCCTACAATTACTGACTAATGAAGAGAGAGAGAGAGAGAGAGAGAGAGAGAGAGAGAGAGAGAGAGAGAGAGAGAGAGAGATACTGTAGTACTAGTAGATACAGATTACAATCAAAGACGAAGAAGATGAAGATCAGCATCCTAAAATTACTGACTAATGAAGAGAGAGAGAGAGAGAGAGAGAGAGAGAGAGAGAGATTTTGATTCGGGGAGATGAGAGTAACTCGTGCTGACAGCAGTGTCAGCAGTGGTCTATCAGTTGTGGTATTAGTGTCAGCTATAGTAGGAAGTTTTTACTATACTTCACCAACCTGATGGTGCTGTAATGAATCACCATTATCATCATTTCAGCGTCACCATTATGATGGTGCTCTTATTATTATTATTATTATTATTATTACTATGATTATTATTATTATTATTATTATTATTATTATTTTATTATTATTATTATTATTATGACAACGATCCTTGCCAATATTGCAAAATATTGTCATGTGTTCGACAATTGAAAGCTAAATATATTTTCTTTTATTGTTAATTTTATTCTTCTTTTTTGCACTGTTTTTCATAATATACCTTAATTCATTTCCATCGACTTTTCTTGTTTTTTTTTTTCATTTCGATTGTATAATTCCGGCGCCAAAACTCGTATAAATCAATCAGTCAATATATAAATATATCATATATAATATGATATATATATAATATATATATATATATATATAGAAATATAAAAGCACGTATATATATATATATACATATGTATATATATACGTATATATTACATAGCATCCCAGAAATATTCATTCTTTCCTGAACACAGAGGAATTCTTATCATTAGCGTCTCATTAGTATTCACGGGTTTGCCCCTCTCTCGGAAGTTTTTCGAATCCTGGGGGCGGGAGTATTTTTCAAAGGGCGTCTCCCCGGTGTTCTTAAGTGTCAAACTCGGGGGAGACGACCCTTAGGCGGGCGGGGGTTGGGGCGGGGTGGAAGGGATACAATTCTTTAGCTACAGAAATCCCTAGCGGGAAATAAAAAAAAAAAAGTTGGCAAAAAGTAGACAAAAAAGACTTTTTTTCCATATATAGTTTTGTTGAAGATTTTTATTTTCGTTTAAAGAAGCTCTCTTCTCTCTCTCTCTCTCTCTCTCTCTCTCTCTCTCATTATTATCATTGTCATTTCCATGATCATTACCGTCATCATCAGAATTATCATTAGTATTATCAGCCTTATTATCATTATCATCATCATTATCATTCTCATCATCATGACCATCATCGTCATCATTATTATAATGATAATTGGAGTTTTGACCTTTTATTGTCAAACTAAATAATGTCAGACTGAGGGAAGAATTGATATCAGTGTTATTGTTATATTCAGAAATAGACTCAAAGTCATCTGTAATCAAGGAGAGAAGAAGAAGAAGAAGAAGAAGACAGAATACACACAAAAGAGAGAGAGAGAGAAAAAAAAATTAAAGATAAATCATAGGTCTAACAGGATCGATAAAATCCTCTTAACGACCTTCTCCCTCCTATCTTCCTTCGTTCCAGAAACAGCCTTAATTCCCCTCTTACCCCCCCTTCTCCCCTCCTAGGTCTTCCTACCCCCTTCCCCTTCCCCGTCCTTCCCCCTTAAAGACACTCCCACCACCCTCCCCGCCCGCAGCCCCTCCCTCGGAGCGCCGAAACAATTTGTGAAGCTACTATTGGTTTATAGATTTAATATCGTCTTACTGATAAGTCAGCCTTAATGAGTTACGTAGTATGTCTTATGTGGTTTTAATGACCCCCGCTTCTGTGATTATTCGCTTTCGTTATTATCATCGCAGCTGAGAGAGAGAGAGAGAGAGAGAGAGAGAGAGAGAGAGAGAAGTACAAAGTGGGAGAGACTAGAGAAAATTCTGAGGGCCGCTAAATTGAGAAAAAAAGCTTCCCTTAGAAAGAGCCTTTCAACCCTTGCGCTTAGACATTCTCTCTCTCTCTCTCTCTCTCTCTCTCTCTCTCTCTCTCTCTGAAATGCACTTTGGCATGCATATTCACACGGAGAGACAAATATACTCAACTACATAAATATGCGACTGCATGTCTTAGTACTATATGCTCAGCGTTCTGTAAACCGGTTGGGCCTACAAAAAAAAATTAACAACAGGAAAAACAGCATATATTTCGGTAAACCAGGAAGATGTCTGCAGTATTTATAATTAACATATGAAGGGTTAATGAACAATTTTGACAGGATTAGATTTGGTAATTAACTTCCTGGTCATGTCCTCTTTATCTGTAATCCATCCGTGGCGTGCGCATGCGCCGAGCCTTGTGGGCGGAGCCAATGAAACACTTGGAGAGGAGATTTATATTAATTTAATATTTCTCCATCAGTTAATTGCTTGTAACCAGTAGTATATATATATATATATATATATATATATATATATATATATATATATATATATGTGTGTGTGTGTGTGTGTGTGTGTATGTATGTATGTATGTATGTATGTATGTATATATTATTTCGAGGGCAGGTTGCACTATATACGTCAACATTAAATATATTTCATTTATGATACTCTCAATCATTTTCACTTCTTGTGGACGAGATTAACGTAGTATATAATGGACTTGATGAATTCTAGTTGAGATGCACCAGGAAACATCTTGGAATGTTTCTGTCATTTTGACGGAACAGATGCACTAGTGATGCATATAATGAGAAGGGTTAAATACCTCCACTGTGTATTTATAAAGATTACAGATGTCTGGAATAAATATTATGAAACTCTTCAGATCGAATCTCTTAATAAGATCTCGAAAGTTCTCTGATTCCTGATTTTTTATATATATATATATATATATATATATATATATATATATATATACATATAGAGAGAGAGATAGAGAGAGAGAGAGAGACGAGAGAGAGAGAGAGAGAGAGAGAGAAAGGGGGTGGGGTGGGGGGGGGGGATACCGCAGTAATGCACGTTGAAAAAGGCGATATTTATTTTTTTATATAAATATACTATATATATATATATATATATATATATATATATATATATGACTGGTAAAAGTGTTCTGTAACAACAGAATTCCATCTAATAAAAGGAGCCCATAAAAACACCAAAATGTAGAGAGAAAAGTACTATATTTCAGAGACTGCTGTCTCTCTCTTCAGGTATATGAATGAGAAAAGTTTACAGAAAAGGTGGTTTATACCAAGAGATTCGTCCACAAGTAAGCCAATTTAGGTCACGACCCCCGCTGATAATCTTCCTTTAATCTTCTTAAGCGTTGGTTGAATGAACACTGCGTCGACGATGTCCGAGGTCCAATTCCCTTTTGAGATGTTCATTACCCATGCTTCTCTTTTATTAAGGCCGATTCCATCATTTGACTCTTGTACCAGGCAGTTGCTGCTATAAATTACACGTGACATATTCCAGTTTATTCTATGGTTATGTTCTTTATTTATATGATTGAAAAGATAGGCCGAGTTCTGTTGTCCATACCTAACTGACCGTTTGTGTTGTATTAATCTCTGGGGAAGTGATTTACCTGTAAATCCGATGTAAGATTGGTCACAGTCCTGGCATGGGATCTCATATACCCCAGATCCTTTGGGCGATGTTTCTTTTGTTGGACGTTAATCAGGGATTTGGCTAAGGTATTTGGGTAGGTAAATGCAAAAGGATGGATTTCCCAAGGGTGTGAGTTACTCTCTTAATCGTCTCCAGGTGGGGAATTTTTATTTTATTGTTGGGTGTCTCTGTCTTGTCTTGGGGGGTCGGTAGAAAATTACCCGTTTGCTTTTTGAATTGCTTTCTCAATATATGGTCAGGATACTTTAAAGATGAAAGTTGCTTGCGAATTAGTTCAAATTCTTTTTCCAGGAAATCTGGGGAACAAATTCGTAAGGCTCTTAAGAATAGGTTGCTAGCTAGACTTATCTTGATAGTATTGTCATGATAGCTAAAGTAGTGAATATATGAAAGTGAGAACGTTGGCTTTCTTTCTGTATATGGTAAATTTGTATTCTGTCGTGTCTCTGATTATTAAAACATCAAGAAAAGGAATTTTGTTGTCTGTTTCCCATTCAACTTTAAATTTGATGCTGGGCACTAATGCGTTTAATTTTGAGAGGAATTCATTAAAATTACCCCACTTATTATCCCAAAATGTTAGTATGTCATCCACGTATCTCATCCACAGCATGTTTTTGGGTTTTATTGCATTTATTACTGTAGTTTTCAAAAGTATTTCCATGTACAGATTGGCTAAATAGGACTTAAAGGACTACCCAGACTACAACCCGGATTTTCGAATTTTTGCTTGTAGAATGATTCCCCGAATGAAAATACGTTATTAGTGCACATAATTCAACTAACTTTATTATTTTGTCAAGTGCCAAAGGGAAATGATCTGAATAGGGGGATAATTTTTCCCTTAAAAACTGAAGAACGTCCTGTACTGGTACTTTTGTGAATAGGGAGTCTACGTCAAGGCTTAAAAGTTTTATGTTGTGAAGTGGTATATGTGCTTCGCAAGCAACTTTCATCTTTAAAGTATCCTGACCATATAATTGAGAAAGCAATTCAAAAAGCAAACGTAATTTTCTACCGACCCCCCAAAGACAAGACCAGAGACACACCCAACAATAAAATAAAAATTCCCCACCTGGAGACGATTAAGAGAGTAACTCACACCCTTGGGAAATCCAAAAACTTTTGCATTTTACCTACCCAAATACCTTAGCCAAATCCCTGATTAACGTCCAACAAAAGACATCGCCCAAAGACTCTGGGGTATATGAGATCCCATGCCAGGACTGTGACCAATCTTACATCGGATTTACAGGTAAATCACTTCCCCAGAGATTAATACAACACAAACGGTCAGTTAGGTATGGACAACAGAACTCGGCTATTTTCAATCATATAAATGAACATAACCATAGAATAAACTGGAATATGTCACGTGTAATTTATAGCAGCAACTGCCGGTACAAGAGTCAAATGATGGAATCGGCCTTAATAAAAGAGAAGCAGGTAATGAACATCTCAAAAGGGAATTGGACCTCGGACATCGTCGACGCAGTGTTCATTCAACCAACGCTTAAGAAGATTAAAGGAAGATTATCAGCGGGGGTGACCTAAATTGGCTTACTTGTGGACGAATCTCTTGGTATAAATACCACCTTTTCTGTAAACTTTTCTCATTCATATACCTGAAGAGAGAGACAGCAGTCTCTGAAATATAGTACTTTTCTCTCTACATTTTGGTGTTTTTATGGGCTCCTTTTATTAGATATATATATATATATATATATATATATATATATATATATATATATATATATATATATATGTATGCATATATATTTTTTATATTATTACAAGGACGCCATCAAGATTTTGTTACTCAAGAATTTAATAATAATAATAATAATAATAATAATAATAATAATAATAATAATAATAATAATAATAATAATAATAATAATAATAAGGCGATACTCAAGTCAAAACTCAACGCCGGAAATATGATAAAAGCCATAAACACATGGCCAGTGCCAGTAATCAGATACAGCGCAGGAATAGTGGAATGGACGAAGGCAGAACTCCGCACCATAGATCAGAAAACCAGGAAACATATGACAATACACAAAGCACTACACCCAAGAGCAAATACGGACAGACTATACATAACACGAAAGGAAGGAGGGAGAGGACTACTAAGTATAGAGATCTGCGTCAACATCGAGAACAGAGCACTGGGGCAATATCTGAAAACCAGTGAAGACGAGTGGCTAAAGAGTGCATGGGAAGAAGGACTATAAGTAGACGAAGACCCAGAAATATACAGAGACAGGAGAATGACAGACAGAACAGAGGACTGGCACAACAAACTAATGCACGGACAATACATGAGACAGACTAAAGAACTAGCCAGCGATGACACATGGCAATGGCTACAGAGGGGAGAGCTAAAGAAGAAAACTGAAGGAATGATAACAGCGGCACAAGATCAGGCCCTAAGAACCAGATATGTTCAAAGAACGATAGACGGAAATAACATCTCTCCCATACGTGGGAAGTACAATACGAAAAATGAAACCATAAACCACATAGCAAGCGAATGCCCGGCACTTGCACAGAACCAGTACAAAAAGAGGCATGATTCAGTGGCAAAAGCCCTCCACTGGAGCCTGTGCAAGAAACATCAGCTA
>NC_061088.1:74635449-74662949 GCF_015104395.2 Macrobrachium nipponense
ACAAGTCCATTTGAAAGAAGTGACAAAAGATAAGAGGAAATACGGAAAGAAGAGATCAGTTATTAGGAAAGAAAAAATAAATTTCCTAAGATTCACCGTGTCCCTCTGGCATTAATAATTATAATGCTTAAAACAGGCAAAGGCATCAGGAGTTCCTAAGAGAATAAACGATCTTGAAATGGCAGGGTTAATTATCAAACGAAAATTGACTTGGGGAAAGATCAGCAATTGTTGCTTGGGACAAATGACGCACAAAAATGAGAATCAATTTCCACACAGTTTCCGGTTGTGTTATGTGAGAACATTTCGTCTTGTCTTTTTTTTTTTTTTTTTTTTTTTTTTTTTTTTTTTTTTTTTTTTTTTTTTTAAATTGTCCCGCACAGATTATAGTTATCATAAAACAACTTAATGATAGATTTACACATGCAAATAAAAACTCATCAAAGAGGTTAGTGACACGGCCCGTAATCCGTCAGTTTTTTCCGATGTTGAAAAAAAAACACACAAAAAAAAAAACTCTCCGGAGTTTGTTGATTAAAGTTTACTAAAAAAAACTGTATCCAGAGTTTATAATGTAATAGCGCAGAGATTAGGGAAAATTTATGCCAGAGAGATAGGATGCTTGATACCACCAGTAAATAATGGAACACACACACGTACACAAACACACATAAACACATACACAACAATGACGTACGATCAGAAAATTAAAAAAATTCCGTGTTTTCTACTGGCGTTAAAACATGGATATAAACTGCGCCCTTGATATTTTTTTTCCCAGGAATATTTGTTTGTACGCTTAAAATATTCAGGAATCAACCAAGTCAAACAATTTTCGTATTCCAGATCGGCGTCAAAACATCAATGCAAATTTGTCTGTGTGTAAAAAAAAAACATTCAGGAATCAACCAATGTTAAACAATGTTTGTATTCCCGACTGGCGTCAAAACATCAATGCAAGTTGCGTCCTTTATACTTTTATCAGGAATTTGTTTGTGTGGAAAAAACATTCGGGAATCGACCAATGTTAAACAATGTCCATATTCCCGAATGGCGTCAAAACATTAATACAAGTTGCGTCCTTTTTACTTTTGCCAGGAATTTGTCTGTGTGTAAAAAAAACATTCAGAAATCAACCAAAGTTAAAAGATTTTCGTATTCCCGACTGGCGTCAAAACATTATTACAAGTTGCGTCCCTTATACTTGTACCAGGAATTTGTCTGTGTGTAAAAAAAAAAACATTCAGGAATCAACCAATGTTAGATAATGTTCGTATTCCCGAATGGCGTCAAAACATCAATTGAAGTTGCGTCCTTTATACTTTTACCGGGAATTTGTCTGTTTAAAAAAAAACATTCAGGAATCAACCAAAGTTAAAAGATTTTACTATTCCAGAATGGCGTCAAAACATTAATATAAATATCATCCTTGATTTTTTTTCCCAGGAATAATGGTGTTTCAGCATAGAACATTCCGGAACCAACCAGACTGGAAGGCAGCATGAAACTGCGAGAATGACTCTGGAAGGAAATGACGGGAACAAAGACCTCCCAAGAACCATTTTCTAGACCGACTCCCAGACGTCGCTTCCTGACACATCCGAGGTCTGTGCTAATAAAATTTTGATCTTCAGTTATTATACAAAATAAAAATAACTCTTACATTTGTTCTCGACTTATATTACAGCAGATACTCTCCTTGCTTTGCTGTAGTGGCGTGTGAGTTGAATGGTTTGCTCCGCTCTAGTTGATTTCATGGACATTTTAGTCCATAATATGCTGGAAGCTTGCGTCACTCTCATTATTTTCCTGTGTATAGGATGTTGTTTCTTTACTAAAGTTTCCCTCCAACCGATGTTCGAGTCTTTTACGTTCTTTTACGTCGCAACCTCATACTTGACTAAGTCGTTTTACGTCGCGACCTCCTACTTGACTCTTGTACTTCGTTTTACGTCATTTCCTCCTTGGCTCTTTCGCGTCGTTTTACGTCGCAACCTCCTACTTGACTAAGTCGTTTTACGTCACAACCTCCTACGTAACTATGTCGTTTTACGTCGCAACCTCCTATGTAAATGTCTTTTTCGTTGCAACCTGCTACTTGACCATTTTACATCGTTTTACGTCACAACCTTCTACTTGGCACTTGTACGTCATTTTACGTCGCGCCATTCAACACATCTCTTATTCAGTTACTGAAAAGGTGGAATTTTTGGGGTGAATTACGAGAACATATCTCTGTGTCAATGCATTCTGGAAGAATTTCCGCCAACTCATCAAAATTTCAGTTGAATAAAAAAAAATTGGTGGGTCGATAACTGCCTCGGAAGAATTTTCGACAACTCATTCAATTTCAGTTAAAAAAAATTCAGAGGGTCGTTAACAGCCTTGGAAGAATTCTCGAAAACTTATTTATATTCAATTAAGAAAATAAAGTTTTCTTGGGATCGATAACTGCCTTGGGAGAATGTTCGAAAACGTATTTATATTCAGTTAAGAATATAAGGTTTTCTGGGGATCGATACCTACCTTGGAAGAATTTTCGACAACTAATTAAAATTTCAGGTATAAAAATTTTTAGGGGGTCGATAACTGCCTTGGAGTAATTTTCGAAAACGTATTTATATTCAGTTAAGAATATAAAGTTTCCTGGGAGAGGGGGAAGTGGGTAGGTCCAAAACTGCCAAAAGCTTTTGCTCAAACATAAAATTAACAAGTCGGCCGCCATCAGCAAGAGCTACCTCGAGTCTCCTTCTCTGTAGCAACCCTGCAGAAGCAGCAGAAGCAGCAGCCGATGAATCCGAGAGGGTCTCTCACACACACTTCAGAAACTGGAACGAAATTAAGCCAAAACTACAGCAAAGTAAACGCGCAAGGCGGACTTCGAGGAAGAGCTGACCCACAAACCGAAACGAGGTGAGAGACCAAACCCGGAATTAGGTCACGTTTGGTGAAGAGCTTCAAAGTTACAAAAAGAGAGAGAGAGAGAGAGAGAGAGAGAGAGAGAGAGAGAGAGGGACACGAACAGCAATGTAAAACTTGAAAGTGCGACAGACACTCTCTTTTATTTATCGGGCAGGAAAATGGAAGAAGAAGAAGAGATATCGAACAGGTAGTGGGTCAAAGGTAAACAAAACTTCCCCACCCCACTCCCTGTGCTCGGCAAAGCATTCACGCGAAATCGCTTCATATAATATATATATATATATATATATATATATATATATATATATATATATATATGAAATGAAATACGCAAATAGAAACTTTCTCCAACAACTTGGAGAGGCACTGAGTTCAGACAGAACCAAGCAGCACTTCATTTGTTCACTAATGAAAAGGATAATTTTTGCAAGTGGTGGGGGAGGTGTGGGGGGGGGGCGGGGGGGGGGGGGGGGGGGGGGGGGGGGGGGGGGGGGGGGAGAAACGCCACGTCTCAAACGACGTCAAACGATAATGAAACCGCCGTTTTGAAGTCCGGCTCTCTTTTTCGGTCTGGGATCAAAGATGGAGCCAATAGAAAAACAAAAGACAAAAGGCGAATAAAAGGAAATAAAAGCCTTTTGTTCGATGGAGAGTAAGTGTCACTTAACGAATCGATAGGAGGAGGAGGGTGGTCTTTCTTCGAGGGGTTTTACAAGAGGGCTAATATGCACTTAAGCACATAAAGGGTATATATACTTTCTGATATAATTAATCGATTGTTATTACTATTAATATTATGAAAGAATGAATGAGCATAAATAACATATTAAGAACTTCAAGACTTCAATTCATGTAAAATAAAATTTTGAATAATACATAAAATCACACATGATCACAAAAAATAAACAATTGAATTCACAAATAAAAGATATATATACAACAATAAACAGCAGATTAAAAGTAAAATAAATAAACTTACAGCAAAAAAGTCCTAATTTATAATTACAAATAATTACTGGTAAGGCATGAGTTGAAGCAAATGCATTGTACTTTAGCTAATCATGCAAAGTTAAGAAGTAATTTTTGCCTAGTTACCAAGGTTATGTCAATTCTTACCTAGCTACCAAGGTTATATCAGGTTTGGTAAAGAAATGTAAAGTTAGGTTAGCTTTAGCTAATTAAGAGGTCGTTTTTGCCCAGGTACCAGGGTTATATCAGGTTTGGTATTGAAGCTGAGAGAGAGAGAGAGAGAGAGAGAGAGAGAGAGAGAGAGAGAGAGAGAGAGACAGAGAGACAGAGAGAGAGTTCCTGATAACACTCAGTCTAATAAGAGTGGGATTAATAACGAGAATGGACGAGAAATGCTGAAAATGCAGGGCGAGATATTCTGTTACTCTCTCTCTCCCGTTAGATAAGATTCAGTTCTGTACAGATCTACTGAGCTATGAAGTATTAATACCATTATCATTATTACAGTATTGTGCAGTTAAATAAGATTATAAAAAAGATTACCAGTGAATGACTGGTCGAAGGAAACCCACACTTAAATATATGTGTATATATACATATGTATATATATATATATGTATATTATATGTATAATATATATATATATATATATATATATATATATATATATATATAAACATGCACACACTCACACATACATATATAAGCGAATCCCACAGGAAAATGATAGTCAGAAATCCAAGCGCTTCCGTCTTTATTAAGACATTGTCAAGGAGCTAATGAAATACAATTGGAGAGAAAGGTCTCAGGTACACAACAAGATCAAGAATACCAGTTGGTTAATTGTCAAAAGGGTAAAAATTAAAAGAGATAATCCAGGATTATCTCTTTTAATTTTTACCCTTTTGACAATTAACCATCTGGTATTCTTGATCTTGTTGTGTACCTGAGACCTTTCTCTCCAATTGTATTCATTAGCTCCTTGACAATATCTTAATAAAGATGAAAGCGCTTGGATTTCTGACTATCATTTTCCTGTGGGATTCGCTTATTTATGAAGTCACGTGGATCTACTGTGATTTTTTAAACACACACACACACACACTCACACACACACACACACACACACACACACACACACACACACACACACATATATATATATATATATATGATATATATATATATATATATATATATATATGTATACACATATATACACAAATTCATAAGATAAGAGAGAAGCCCCAAAAATGTAGTAAAGATAAGGAGCCGATGAACAAACAAACAAACAAAACAAAATATAATTCTGACCCAGGAATCGGAAAACGTGAAAAACACTAGAAAAAAATTTGAATAAAAAAAATAGAAAAAGTGAAAAAGTAGAATATTCAAGGCGATAACATAAAAGGAAGAATGAGGTTGACTTTCTCCTCCTCCTCATGTCCTCCTCCTCCTTCTCCTCCTCCTCCTCCTCCTCCTCCTCCTTGATGAAAAGTGGCATTCCTTAATCCTATCATCCCCATCTACTTAGACAGCAGATCCTGAAACACTGTGTTATCTATTTTCCTTTTTTCCCCCATTTTCCTGCGAAGGTGAATGGAAGGAAGGAAGGAATAAAGTTAGGAATTAAGTAAGGAGTGAAAAGTGTGGAGAGATTTAGAATGAAGAATATAGCAAATGGGAATAGAGTTAGGAATGTACATGAGGAGAGATGGAGAATGAAGAATATAGCAAATGGGAATAAAGTTAGGAATGTAAATGTGGAGAGATGGAGAATGAACAATATAGCAAATAAGAAAAAAGTTAGAAATGTAGATTTGGAAAGGTGCAGAATGAAGAATATAGCAAATGGGAATAAAGTTAGAGATGATAAGTGTGGAGAGATGGAGAATGAAGAACATAGCAAACGGGAATACATTTGGGAATGTAAATGTGGAGAGTTGCAGAATTAAGAATATAGAAAATTGGAATAAAGTTAGATATGATAAGAGTGGAGAAATGGAAAATGAAGAATATAGCATATAGAAAAAAAAATATATAAAAAAGACGTGATCCGATCTCCAGCTTACTCGGGACGCGTGGTCAAATGTAAGCTCAAATAGCGCTTTGCTTCGCCAACGAAAATTAAAACAAATACCCTATATTTTATTAGAAATAATTGTTCCGTACTGTTTGACACGCACATTATTTATTTCTTGCATTATCATTCTGATAAAAATAATCATAAATATCCTATCCTGAAATTCTCTGTCTGTCTGTCTGTCTGTCTGTCTGTCTTTCTCTCTCACTCACTTTCCTTTCTCTCCTTCACTCTGGGCCTTGTGAAGCAGAGTTTGACCCCCTGATCTGCGTGTTTTCTTAAATCCCCCCCCCCCTCTCTCTCTCTCTCTCTCTTTCATCGGAAGCTTAAAAATGATATCAAGAGAGAGAGAGAGAGAGAGAGAGACAGAGAGAGAGAGAGAGAGAGAGAGAGAGAGAGATTTTATCGGGAGCTTTCTCCAAACGACATGGCGACACCTCGTCATTAATTATGTTTTATTGGGTATAAAACTGATACGAGAGAGAGAGAGAGAGAGAGAGAGAGAGAGAGAGAGAGAGAGAGATAGTGTCCCATCTCCTCGGTCAAGATATTAATTGACTCCTCATATACTGAGCCGGTCCCAATGGAGACGAAAGGAGAGGAGAGCTAAATTTTAAAGCTAAGATTTACAGCTAAACTTTAAAGCTAAGATTTATTGCTGAATTTTAAAGTTGAGATTTACAGCGAAAGTTTAAATCTAAGATTGAAAGCTAAGTTTGAAAGCTAAGGAAGCAACGAACTAAGTTTTAAAGCTAAAGTTTACACTTAAATTCTGAAGCTAAGATTTATAGCGTGTGTTTAAAGCTAAGTTTGAAAGCTAAGATAACAACGATCTAAAGCTTAAAGCTAAGATCTACAACTAAGACTGAGAGCTAAGATTTAAAGCTAAAATTACAACCAAGATTGAGATCGCAGATTTAAAGCTAAGATTTACAGCTAAAGTTCAACACTAAGGTTCAAAGCTAAGACTTGAGGCCTAGATCTAAAGTGACGATCTAAGGTTTGAAGCTAAGATTTACAGCAAAGAGTTACAGCTAAAGTTCAAAAATAAGGATAAAGCTATAAATGAATGTTAAAATTGAAAGCCTAGATATAAAACTAAGATCGAAAGCTAGGGTACAAAGCTAAAACTGAAAGCTAAGGTTTAAAGCTAAGATTAAAACGAAAGTATAAAGCTCCCATCAAACGCAAAGGTATAAAGCTACGATAGAAAGCTAAAATTGGAAGCTGATTTAAAGCTGAGAATCAACGCTAAATTCAAAGTTTAACGCTAAGATTGAAAGGCAAAGTTTAAAGCTAAGTTCTAAAGTTTTGGTTTAAAATTAAGACTGAAAGGTAACGATTACAGCTAAGATTGAAAGCTAACGTTTACAGATAAGCTTGAAAACTAATGTTTAAGGCTACGATCGAAAGCTAAGAAAGAAAAAGCTAAGATTAAAAAAAAAGGAAAATGATTCAATTACGTTGAACTTACGGTCTTTTTTATATACTTTTTTTTATCTTAATTCCAATCTATAAAACTTATACCCCTGAACAAATAATAATAATAATAATAATAATAATAATAATAATAATAATAATAATAATAATAATAATAACTAACAGAGGTAGTAATTAAAAGCTATGAACAAAATGGATTCGAATTCATACCTTTTTTTATCAATGAATTTCGATTAAATATTTTGTGTGTGTGTGAAAACCATCTTGTTATGAATCATTTGAAACAAAGCGATTAAGAGTTTTTGGTTGGTGAACATGAGGTCGCTTGGACAGTGTCCTGGAATACTGTCAATCCATAAGTGCAATCTGATAAATCTGTCACTTTCGGTGTCATCTGATAAATCTACAACTGTAAGTGCTGTTAGATAAATCTGTACCTGTAAGGCAATCTGACAAATATGCAACAGGAAGTGCAGTTTTATAAATTTGCAATTGTAAGTTCAATCTGATAAACCTGTATAAAACTGCGAGTGCAGTCAACTAAATCTGCAACAGTGACTGCCACCAGAGAAACTCGTAGCAATCCCAGGAACATCAGTTTTATGAAATATTACTGTAATCTGATCAACCAAAAAATCTGGTAATTCTATAACATCATTTTGACGAACTACAGGCTAATCAACACATGTTGATTAGCCTGTTCTGTAAGCTAGAGATTCCCCTATGGGAAACACAGCAGGTGAGAAAACATGACCCTACGGAACACCAAAGGTTATACGGAAAGGAAGCAGATGTTGTGTCATCAGATATAACAGATATAAATAGAGAGATAAAAACCTGTTACAAAAATTTCTCTTCTTATCCCTCTGTTTCCTTGGTTTTCACCGGGCTTAGGCTGGATGAAGACATGTCCTCGCACACCCGTCTAGGCCTCTGCATTTTAAGACAATCACGATGACACATAGATGACCTGGCATCTTGCAGCCTTGACCTTAGCCCCTGGCTTCTGATGACGGAGTCTGAAGGGTCTTCATTAATTCTTTGAATAGAAAAAAGAAGTGTTGGCTGTCAAGATAGGAGACGGCAATTTGCCTCGAGATTTATCTTCTGGCTTCGCGGGCCATCGTCGTCTAAGTGGAGGCCCTTAACGCCTTAACTGCACGGAAGATCTTTTAAGCGCTCCACGGTCACACTGACAGACGGACGGACGGACAGAGAGAGAGACAGCCCGTCCTTCATAATGAAGACGCGTTGACGGCTGACACACGCCAGCTCTTTAAAATTAACGCGGCTAATGTGTCGTGGCAGCGGCAGAATGAGCTTCGTTTTTTCAAAGCAAAACCAACGCTATGCTAATCCTTCCTTCCTTTCCCGCTTTTTGGAGGAATAATTAATCTAAGACTTTAAATAATAATAATAAAAAGGGGCGGCAGAGAACGGACGGCTTTTATAATTTTTTTTTCCGGGAAGAATAACTGATTTTGAAAATATAAAATTAGAACGTAGTTACAGAAATTCCTTCTTTCTAAACGAAACGAAAAAAAAAAAAAAAATTTAAATTATCTTTTCGAGGGGACTTGAATTCAC
Organism: Macrobrachium nipponense; assembly: GCF_015104395.2. Classification (NCBI taxonomy): domain Eukaryota; kingdom Metazoa; phylum Arthropoda; class Malacostraca; order Decapoda; family Palaemonidae; genus Macrobrachium; species Macrobrachium nipponense. The sequence goes on from NC_061088.1 coordinate 74,644,451, forward strand.
TTCTGAAGTCTCTTTTGATAATAACGAATTCAGGAAATTCAGTGTTGACGAAGATACAAAAGTGAGATTCTCACCGAATTAAAATAAAAGGATTCAGTTCTGTAATAAGAAAAACCTCAAGGAATATTCTTTTGTTTATTTCATTTCAGTTTTCTTTCTGCTTCTCATTTCATTTATTTCTTCTCGCGCTATTCTTACATTCTTACGCTCGCTCGTAATTAAATCATTCCAGCTTAGTATGCTGTCAAAATCCGTAGTAAAATTTATGCTCCTTGCAATTTTTTTTAAAGAATATGAAATGCATATTGAAGGACGCCTATGTTATTACAATAAAAGCATAAGTTCATGATGATATATGCAGTGAGCAATTTTTCTAATAAAGAGTAATATATATATACTATATTATATTATATATATATATATATATATATATATATATATGTATATATATACATATATTATATATATATATATATAGATATAATATATATATATACTATAATATATATATATATATATATATATATATATATATATATATATAAACTGGTAAAATGTTCTGTAACAACAGAATTCCATCTAATAAAAGGAGCCCATAAAAACACCAAAATGTAGAGAGAAAAGTACTATATTTCAGACTGCTGTCTCTCTCTTCAGGTATATGAATGAGAAAACTTTACAGAAAAGGTGGTATTTATACCAAGAGATTCATCCACAAGTAAGCCAATTTAGGTCACCCCCGCTGATAATCTTCCTTTAATCTTCTTAAGCGTTGGTTGAATGAAAACTTCGTCGACGACATCTGAGATCCACCCGCCTTTTGAGATGATTCATTACCTGCTTCTCTTTTATTAAGGCCGATTCCATCATTTGACTCTTGTACCGGCAGTTGCTGCTAGAAATTACACGTGACCAATTCCAGTTTATTCTATGGTTATGTTCATTTATATGGTTGAAAATAGCCGAGTTCTGTTGTCCATACCTAACTGACCGTTTGCGTTGTAGTTAATTTCTCTGGGGAAGTGATTTACTGTAAATCCGATGTAAGATTGGTCACAGTCCTGGCATGGGATCTCATAGACCCCAGAGTCTTTGGGAGATGTCTTTTGTTGGACGTTAATCAGGGATTTGGCTAAGGTATTTGGGTAGGTAAATGCAAAAGGGTTGGATTTCCCAAGGGTGTGGGTTATTCTCTTAATCGTCTCCAGGTGAGGAATTTTTATTTTATTGTTGGGTGTGTCTCTGGTCTTGTCTTTAGGGGGTCGGTAGAAAATTACGTTTGCTTTTGAAATTGCTTTCTCAATTATATGGCAGGATACTTTAAAGATGAAAGTTGCTTGCGAATTAGTTCAAATTCTTTTTCCAGGAAATCTGGGGAACAAATTCGTAAGGCTCTTAAGAATAGGTTGCTAGCTACACATATCTTGATAGTAATGTTCGTGATAGCTAAGTAGTGAATATATGAAAGTGAGAACGTTGGTTTTCTGTATATGGTAAATTCGTATTCTGTTGTGTCTCTGATTATTAAAACATCAAGAAAAGGAATTTTGTTGTCTGTTTCCCATTCAACTTTTAAATTTGATGCTGGGAACTAATGCGTTTAATTTTGAGAAGAATTCATTAAATTACCCCACTTATTATCCCAAAATGTTAGGATGTCATCCACGTATCTCATCCACAGCATGTTTTTGGGTTTTATTGCATTTATTACTGTAGTTTCAAAGCGAAGTTTTCATTCAACCAACGCTTAAGAAGATTAAAGGAAGATTATCCGTGGGGGTGACCTAAATTGGCTTACTTGTGGAGGGATCTCTTGGTATAAATACCACCTTTTCTGTAAACTTTTCTCATTCATATACCTGAAGAGAGAGACAGCAGTCTCTGAAATATAGTACTTTTCTCTCTACATTTTGGTTTTTTTTTGTTTTTATGGGCTCCTTTTATAGATATATATATATATATATATATATATATATATATATATATATATATATATATATATATGTATATATATGTACGTATGTATATAACAATTGATTCAACATTATTTTCGGCGGTGAATGGCCTCATAGGTTCAAGCGCTTGGCCACTGGCCTAAATTTGATTTTCCAGTTCAATTCACAGCTGGGCCATTCTGAAATTTCATGTCAAAACACAACTACCGCAGTTTTAAAGCAAAAGTTGGGAAACTAGGAGGAGGCAGAGAATTCCAAAGGTCTGGGAGAAACAGGGTTCAAACGGTCCATATCATGCAACCTGCCCTTAGCAAGGATTACGTCCCCGTAGGAAGCTAGTGCCGTCAGGTATTCGTACAAGCTGTCAGGTCTACGACAACAGAATTTAAAATCGTAATGTATTAAATTTATTCTTTTTTTTGAAAGCAAAGCATTTATCTGAATAAAAATCTCACATTGACATGAGTCACTAAAATGTTGAAGAAATCCACAGGGGCGTGGAGGAAATAAATATATATATATATATATTTGATATATATATATATATATATATATATATATATATATATATATATATATATATATATAAATATAAATCTGCACCACTATGGACTTCACCATTATATTAATTATTATTATTATTATTATTATTATTATTATTATTATTATTATTATTATTATTATTATGAGGGAAATACACCCCATCCCTCCCCCTCCACCTCTCCACTTTATTCCTCCACCCCAACCCCCACACCCAATTACTATTATCATTATTATTATTATATGAGGGAATTACACCCCAGCTTTACCATTGTCCATCCCATCCTTCCCCCTCCACCTCTCCACCAACCATCACCCGCCCCTCAAAAAAAAGGGGTCCAAGAAATGCAGCCTCTGTGTTCTGCACTGGGCAGGAAACTCGAAACGAAAGAGACGCTGGCGAGTGAACACTAAATTGCCAATTAAATTTCAGCAAGTGAAAAATACTTCCACCTTTCTTCCTGCTGTAGTAGATTCACATCAACCGTGCATTTGATGTCTAGGCCAGACTCTTACGACGCTCCTGATTGGCTATTGATAAGCCAATCACAGGGATGGAAACTCTTAGTCTCTCTCCACAGTTCACATATGCAGGATGTATGTTCCACCTCCCCTAAGGGATACTTTTGAAAGGCGTATCCCTCACGAGAGGTGGAACATAGATCCTACGCCTGTGAACTCTCGGGAGAGACTGAGAGTTTCCAGCCGTGTGATAGGCTTATTAATAGCCAATCAGGAGCGTCGTAAGGGACTGGCCTAGACATCAGATGCACGGTTGATGTGAATCTACTATAGTTGAACTGATTGTCAGCAGGTCAGATGGATTATTTTCGCGGACGGATGGAAAATAAAATAATAAATTTTTTTTATATATATCTTTGTTAACACTACCAGCGATTTGGACTCGACCATCCACGGACTGGTCAAAATGGGAGGGACGGAGGCATTAAATTTCCGACTCGCATCGAGATCGAACCCAGGGCTCTCCAATGAAAAGGTCAGATCGCTACCAACTCTCCTTTTGAGATCATGGCGCTAGCAACTGACCTGTTAAGGTCAAGGGCGCTAGCTACTGACTTGTTAAAATCGGGAGTTCCTGATTGAACTGTTAAAACCGGCCGTTACCAGCTGACCTGTTTAACCCGGGCATTATCAATTGACCTGTTAAAGCTGGGCATTACTAACTGACTTGTTAAAACCCGGGCGTTATCAAATGACCTGTTAAAACCAGACGTTACCAACTGACCTGTTAAACCCGGGCATTATCAATTGACCTGTTAAAGCTGGGCATTACTAACTGACCTGTTAAAACCCGGGCGTTATCAAATGACCTGTTAAAACCGGCCGTTACCAACTGACCTGTTAAACCCAGTATTATCAATTGACCTGTTAAAGCTGGGCATTACTAACTGACCTCTTAAAACCCGGGCGTTATCAAATGACCTGTTAAAACTAGACGTTACCAACTGACCTATTAAAACCGGGCGTTACCAACTGACCTATTAAAACTGGGCGTTACCAACTGACTTGTTGAAACCGGGTGCTGCCAACTGACCTGTAAAGGTCAGGGAGCTACAAACTGACCTGTTAAGACTGGGTGCTACCAACTGACCTGTACTGACCTGTAAAGGTCAGGGAGTTACTAACTGACCTGTTAGGACCAGGGCGCTACCAACTGACCTGTTAAAATCAAGGCGCTACCAAGTGGCCTTTTAAGGTCAGGGCGCTACCAACTGACCCACACATGCTAATTAGTAGCGCCTTGGTCTTTCCTCTGAGAAACCTGGGTTCGATCTCAATGTGAGCCAGAAATTTATTCCTGTGAAACACGTGCTCAAGTGTTGAATAGTTCCATCATGATAGCCAAAGTGCGCGGACAGAACAAATTGTTCATGGTACGTTCATGCTAATAATTTCCCTACAAATATCTGACAAACTTCTGACATTCTTAAAATTCCTATTCCGAGTACTCATTCCAAACGAATGATGGCCCTTCAATAAATAAATAAATAAATAAATAAATAAATACATAAATAAATAAATAACCAAATAAATAAATAAATAAATAAAAGCGATGCAATCCTTAATTAAGACAAACTAAAAGTTTGGCTTAAGAATGTCCCATTAGATAACGCAAACCAGCATGTTGACAACAGAAACAAATATTAGATAAAATAAAGTAAAAAAAGGAAATAAGACATACCTTAACCTCCTTGGAGGGAACATCCCATAGTATTTCCTGATGCCACCTGCAAAATGAAATGGATAAATAAGTAAAAAAAAAAAGGAAAATAATATTCAAGTGCATTAAAAATTTTACACACTATCTGTTCATTATTTACTAATAATATCACGCTGTCACATGATGTGCAATGCCTGTATTTAATTCCTCCTCTCTCTCTCTCTCTCGCTCTCTCTCTCTCTCTCTCTCTTCTCTCTCTATATATATATAGTATATATATAATGTATGTATATATATATATTATAGTATATATATATATATATATATATATATATATATATATCAATCAAGAGAATACCATGTAATCCTGCTCAAAAATAATAAGCGGAATTAACTTGCTTTGCCATTCCACCAACGTCGTAACGTCGTATAGCCACACTACGTAAGCCTTATAAATACCCTTGTCATATGCCATTTGTCTACATTTCACCACTGATCAGGAACACAGAAGTACTGGTATATGAAATAAATGGTTGCAAAGTGTATATAATAGTTAGTGATCGTACAGGCTTTGTCTTATTCATAGCACACTCTTAAATTGCAGTGAATGACACTCATCGTTCACAATGCTTTGCAGTGTCAATCGAGATAGCATCTCATGGATATAACAATTTTCTTTCCTGAGTAATTTTAGATCACGTTTTTGTTTTGCATCATCATTATCATCGGAGGATAATTCGTTAGCGTTTTAGTTTTCTATAAAAGAAAAAAGGGTGGCTGCCACTACTACTATAATAATATTACTTACTACCATTAACTATTCAAATCATGAGTACTGAGAATATCCATGATGAGTTGGTTAATCAGGATATGTTAAAAGTTGAACAGAGTTTTTATGGCCAGTTAGCTGTTATAACTACCAGTTGGTAATGGGAGCAGAGCAAGCTCCCGTAAGCTCTCAGTGTATAAGTTTTGATAAATTTGAGGCCACAAAGCTTCTTCATCTCCCTGTTATTGTTGTTGATGTTGTTGTTGCTGTTGTTGTTCTCGAGGCAGAAAGGATATACTATCAACATGAATAAAACCACAAATTGGAGAACAAATATAGTTTTAAAACGTCCGTATACAGGCGGTCGGGTTTTGTCTCTTCACTAAAGTAGGAGCACAACGCTTCGAAACTTGTATGTGGGTTTTTAATAATATATTTTTCCTCCAATTTGTTTGTGTGTGGGTATGTGTGTGTGTGTTTATTTTAAGTTTCATATGACAAGGAAGACTGCAGCTGCTTTGAGCAGCAAATCACAAAGGAGATTGGTAGAGTGAAAACGTGTTATAGAAAGCTCCTTCATGAAGAGGAGGCAAAAGAAGCAGGCACACACACACAGACAGACGCTAAAAACACAGAGAGAGAGAGAGAGAGAGAGAGAGAGAGAGAGTGAGAGAGAGAAGGAAGGTGGTGGAGCGAGGGAGTGGGTGGTGGGGAAGGGAAATAAGGGGGAGGGGAGAAAAATAAACATTTGGAAAGGCAGATGAAATGTGTTTAAATTCGAACGCTATTTCTGACGCGCGAGGTCCCTCCTGCTCTGTCTGTGAGCGTTCTGGTTCGTTTGAAGGATCGATGTAAACAAGAGATGAACTGGGACTCACTCTCTTCTTCTTCTTCTTCTTCTTCTTCTTCTTCTTCTTCTTCCATTTACTCCGCTTTATTCTCCGACAGCTCTCGTGAACTTCTGAACCTACCTTTCGCGTTTGGTCTGAAGGCTAGACCACATAAATCTTCACGGTAAGTGACCAAACAGTTCGTCCCCTTTTTTGGCAAAGAGTCGGATTTGCAGTTTTCATTATTTTTGAGTTTCTGCATCGACGGCGATTTGATCACTGGCTTCGTGTTTCAACAATGCATCAAATCTGTCTCTGTCTCTCACTATCCCGGATGTATATAGCGAGAGAGAGGCACTTGAGATACACTGGATACTTGGCTGAAACAGGAAGTCAATGATAAAATCACAGTCGATGTAGACGGCTCAAAATTTTTTTTTTAAAATGACATATCCAACGTTTGTCCAAAAATGGACGAATTAAGTCTTCATAGTACGTCTCAGATTTACGACCATTCATGACCAGCAAAGGTCACCAGGGTAATCTATGACAGTACACCAACTGCAGAGGCCACAGTTAGAGTAGAATAAAATACAGAATTTAGGCCAAAGGCCAAGGGCTGGATGAGACCTAAGGGGTCATTCAGCGCTGAAAGGGAAATTGACTGCAAGAAGGTTTGAAAGGTGTAACAGGAGGAAAACCTCGCGGTTGTATTGTGAAACAGTCAGATGGAAGAGACAGAATACGAACGGAGGTACAGTAAGATGAATGAATCATGTTGCAGCTAGGGGCCAAAGGGACACTGCAAAGGACCTAAAGTAATGCCTACAGTGCACCGCACTTACGGGAAGGGTCACAGTTGATTGATTGGTTGAATGGCGCTGTAACTAATGAGATCACTAACTTTGTCAAGGAGGTGTTTTTAAATTCTGCGTCTAAATAAGTAACAGCGAAAACTTCGCTTCACTGGCGAAAGTAAACTTCGGCGCAATCAAGTTTTCTGTGCTGTCTATAATCAATGAAGGCCACCGAAAATGGAACTAGTTTTCGGTGGTCTCGGTATAATGCAGTATAAGCCGCGGACCACGAAACTTTCGGCCACGGCCCGGTTCTGGCCAGCCATTATTGATGCCAGACGCACGATAATGGCTAACTTTAACCTTAAATCAAATCATATCTACTGAGGCTAGAGGGCTGCAATTTAGTATGTTTGATGATTGGAGGGTGGATGATCAGCATACCAATTTGCAGCCCTCTAGCCTCAGTAACTTGTAAGATCTGAGGGCGGACAGACAAAGCCATCTCAATAGTTTTCTTTTATAGAAAAATAAAAGGATAATTAACATAGATTCTGTCTGTGGTTCGTTGAAATATCTATATATAGCATAGTTTCATCAAACACTGACATAATATCTGCAGGTTTCTGTTTTCACAGGTTTATCTGAAACGGTAAATCCGACGCCTGATGCTGGAATAGCTACCAAAGTGTACTAGAAGTTGCCAACAGGTAATAGTAATAATAATAAAAAAAAAAACGACAGTAAAAACTTTAACTAATCGAATTGATGACGAACATGAAGAAGATAATGAAATCTGCTAATGAATTATCCAAATGAGAGAGAGAGAAGAGAGAGAGAGAGAGAGAGAGAGAGAGAGAGAGAGAGAGAGAACTAGCTCCTTGCAATTTGATAAAGAATTATCCAAATGATATGAGAGAGAGAGAGAGAGAGAGAGAGAGAGAGAGAGAGAGAGAGAGAGAGAGAGAGAGAGAGAGAACCAGCTTCATGAAATCTGATAAAGAAGTATCCAAATGATATATATATATATATATATATATATATATATATATATATATATATATAGAGAAGATATAGAGAGAGAGAGAGAGAGAAGAGAGAGAGAGAGAGAGAGAGAGAGAAAAGGAACTAACTTCATGAAATTTCATAAAGAATTATCCAAATGATACGAGAGAGAGAGAGAGAGAGAGAGAGAGAGAGAGAGAGAGAGAGAGAGAGAGAGGAACAAGAAGTAGAAGAAGGGAATAATCTTGGCAGGAGGAGAAAGACAGGAACTCGAACCAGGGACTTCCACCAGACGGCAATAAGAGTCAGAGAGAGAGAGAGAGAGAGAGAGAGAGAGAGAGAGAGAGAGAGAGAGAGAGGAAGTCGTCGACGAAGGGAGGGACTTGTTTATACAAGAGAGACGCAGCAGCAATGATGAGGCAGCCTTATGCCAGGACTCTTTCTACTACTACAACAACTGGCACTGGCACTGCTAGGGGGGCGGGGGAGGGAATCGCTTTGGCAGCGTCTTAGTATATAGCAAATATAAACGCTGACAGTAGTTTATTTGTTCTTTTTTTAGACATTTCACAGGTACAACCCAACCCTTTATAAATCTGCATTCCCAGTCTCGTATACTTATACCTCTGTATCTGAGGAAGCTGTCCTTTGTGTCAATAGGATAAAATGATATTCACCATCAATAACTATTGGGGTGGTAGTGGGGTGTGGGTGGGGGACATAGTATAGTAAGGGTTCTAGGTAGGGATGATTGTGTAAGGCTAACGTTGTTTATTATTATTATTATTATTATTATTATTATTATTATTATTATTATTATTATTATTATTAATAATAAAATGGCAGAATTCAGCGAATTAATCTTATATATTATTTTTTCATTTCTATTTTTTCTTTATTTACTACAGCTTTTCTTTTCTGGCTCAGCGATACTTCGCAATAATTGGCCAATAGTCAGCATTATCCCAATATGAATATTGGCCAATTATTACGAAGTATCGCTGAGCCAGAAAAGCGAGTAATAAGAAAAATAGAAAAGATAATATATAAGATTAATTCGCTGAAGTCTACCATTTTATTCAACAGAATTTTGTTTAAAAGAGGGTCTTCTTCCATATTATTATTATTATTATTATTATTATTATTATTATTATTATTATTATTATTATTATTATTATTATTATTATTAGTATTATTATATGAACCCTTTCACATGGGACAAGTCCACCAAAAGGACCACAGACCAAAAATTCAAGCTTCCAAAGAATATGGTGTTCATTAGAAAAAAGTAATAAGAGGTAATGGGAATTTCAGAAAGAAAATATCTCCTACTAAAAAATAAAAAAAATAAAATAGACAAACTAATAAATAAACAGAAAAATTGTAAGTAAATGGCTAAAATACAAGAATTGTATCAGGGCAGTAATGCATTGCAGGCTATATGATTGTAGTCCAAGAATTTTTCTTCTTCAATTTTCCACAATTTTTGGCCATGTCTTCTTCCATTCGACTTATTTACACATTTAATCTCGTCATCCCCTTTTACTCGGTAGAGAGTCGAATATGGAGGATAGAGGCCAAAACCAAGAAACCAATAGGCAATCAAGATAATCCTAAAAGTCTTGCTGAAAAAACACATTATATATATAAATATATGAATATATATAATGTATATATTATATATAAATTATATATATATATATACATATATATATATATAGATATATATAAATCATATATATATTTAAAATATATATATATACATTATATATATTCATATATTTATATATATAATGTGTTTTTTTCAGCAGGACTTTTAGGATTATCTTGATTGCCTATTGGTTTCTTGGCTTTGGCCTCTATCCTCCATGGTCGACTCTCTCTCTCTCTCTCTCTCTCTCTCTCTCTCTCTCTCTCTCTCTATATATATATATATAAATATATATTATTATATATATATATATATTATATATATATATATATATATAGATAGATAGATAGATAATAGATAGATAGATAGATAGATAGATAGATAGATAGATGGATAGATAGATATAGGGCAGCCAATGAAAACCCTCGAGGAAAATTACACAACTGACAACAAACAACAACAAAAAACAAACAAACAAACGCACACACACACACACACACAAATAAAACTTCACTTAACGTGGAAAGATGTTTTTCAAATGGCAGACTGAATGTTGACCTTTCTTGGCAACCATTCGAGTGCGCCAAGATGAGATATAAATATATTTAAACACTAGATATAAAGATAGATAATATATACTCGCTAATTACAAACACTGGTCAGGAATTATTTTTTGTATATTCTCGTTTTCAAAGCCTTACTGCTTTATATATATCTCCCTCCGCATCCCATGTGTTCTATTATTATTATTATTTCTATTATTATTATTATTATTTTTCTACGCCTTTCTCTCCTTTCATCTGGAGAAAGTTGATGTTATACGTGTAAATGGAATTAAATGTAGAAGATAAGATTACTTACAATGCTTTTGGTTTCTGAACGATGCTACGGCATAAGAATAACAATAGTGATGAACTGTGTCACTAACAATGAGAGAGAGAGAGAGAGAGAGAGAGAGAGAGAGAGAGAGAGAGAGAGAATAGACGTGGTATCAGTGCTCTGTCAAATTATGTAACATCGCATCATAATGAAAACTGGGACGGCTCCAACGAGCTAATCGTCTCTCTCTCTCTCTCTCTCTCTCTCTCTCTCTCTCATCTTCCTCAAAGATAGTGTTCAGTAAAACATTTCTTGCATAAAGAGGGAATTCATTTAGGACACCCAAATGTCTCTCTCTCTCTCTCTCTCTCTCTCTCTCGCACTATATATATATATATATATAAAACCCCAACTCCTCTCTCTCTATCTCTATATCTCTATCTCTTTCTGTGTGTCCGTCTCAAAGATAATGTGTATCACACTATATTTCTTGCGTAAAGCTGAAATTTAATGGACATCAGAAAAACTCTCTCTCTCTCTCTCTCTCTCTCTCTCTCTCTCTCTCTCTCTCTCTCTCTCTCTCTCTCTCTCTCTCTCTCTCAAATAGTGTGTTCATTAATATATTTCTTGCATACGAGGGAATTAATTTAGGACAACAGTAAGAAAAATGATGGCAAAAATACTCCACACAGAATCCACTTTTTTTTTTTTTTTGAAGTCGGCGTCTTGTAGTCCCCACTGTTGCAATGTGATCTACCATTACAGCACGTGTTCCGCCCGAGGACGGTGTCAAGTGGCATTTGTGTAGTAGATGTCTGAAGGGGGAGAGGGTGCCATGATGAAAACGTTTTGGGGCATGTCACGAAAGGAAAGCACGAGAGTTTCATGGTTCTTTTTTTGGGGGGGTGGGTGGGTAAGGAGGTGCCAATGGTGCTGCGGTGCCTGGCAGTGCCAGCTTCTGCCTCGGTCGCTCTTACGCCTCTCCCTCCCCCTTCCCCCCCATGGCCTGCCACAGTCTCATCTCCCTACAAAACTTTCCAGTGCTCTCTCTCTCTCTCTCTCTTTATCTCTCTCTCTCTCTCCCAAAGTCTTTTATGTCTTTTCTATCTTTCTTTCCCCACCCCCACCCATTCTCTCTCTCTCTCTCTCTCTCTCTCTCTCTCTCTGTCAAACCCTTCAGTGTCTTTTCTGTCTTTTTCTCTCCCCAACCCCCTTTCGAACTCCTCTTCTCTCTTTCTCTCTCCCTCCCCACCCACTCTCTCTCTCTCTCTCTCTCTCTCTCTCTCTCTCTCTCTCTCTCTAGGGGAAGACTAGCATTTGGGCGTTTCCTTAAAATCGTCTCCACAATAGTGAATTATGTACCTGGTTTTAGTATACTGATGTGGGTGCAGAGAGAGAGAGAGAGAGAGAGAGAGAGAGAGAGAGAGAGAGAGAGAGAGAGAGAATGGAAGACGTAGGTGATCAGTGCTTTGTCAAATTGTATACCATTACATCATAATGAAAAGTAGGACGGCTTCAACGAGGTATTCCCACCCCCCCCTCTCTCTCTCTCTCTCCCTCTCTCTCTCTCTCTCTCTCTCTCTCTCTCTCTCTCTCTCTCTCTCGTGCAGATGTCCATTTCGTCTGGCAGAGTTCGGTCATCCCTCCTTGCCATTTCTGAAGTGTATTTTATCTTTAGCACACCGATTTAACTGACCTTACGAGGTCACTTGACCCCGGGAGGTCGGTCACTTCTTCCAAAAACTGAATCCCAGGTTGCAGCCTAAGGATAATGTAAAGGCTTAAGAGTATTCCTTTGTTAATCCTGTATCATAAACATCAAATCAAGCTACAAAATCTACGGTGCTGGAACTCTGGAATTCATTTACTTTGACAGTTGTTAAAAATCTCGATTGAATAGGATGGCAGAGGGTTATCTAATCTTTAAAAAAAAAAAAAAAAAAAAAACTACCTGGAAGGAGGCCACTCACTTATTGTAAACCTCCGCCAATGACAACACCTATAAGCGTCTCTTATGTTTCAACGCAATATCCCAAGAACGGGTGAGCAGATTTGGATGAAACAGAACGGAAACATTTATGGCTCCCATCAGATGATGAACTTTTGGTCGACATAGACGTAGATTTGTCGTCTTTCTCGACATCCACATTGGAATTGGAATATTAGAATTTAGGCCGAAGGCCAAGCGCTGGGATCTATGAGGTCATTCAGCGCCGAAAGGAAAATTGACAGTATGAAGGGTTTAAAAGTGTAAAAGAAAGAAAACATCGCAGTAGCATTTTGCAACAATTTTTAGAGAAGGTGGGAAGTCAGATGGAAGAAAGAGAATATGAGCGGGGGAAGAGTAAAAGGGATGAGAGAGGTTGCAGCTAGGTGCTGAAGGGACGCTGGAAAGAACCGTAAGTAAGGAAAGAATTGTAAACAGAATCGGGGAAAAATCTAAACAGAATCAGGGAAAAGTCTAAACAGAATCAAGGAAAAATCTAAACAGGATCAGGGAAAAGTTTAAACAGAATCAAGGAAAAATCTAAAAAGAATCAGGGAAAAGTCTAAACAGAATCAGGGAAAAGTCTAAAAACAATAAAAGAAAAGTGGGCTAACAAAATAATAGGGAAAATTAAGGAAAAATCAAAAAGAGGGCTAAACGAATCAGGGGAAGTCTAAACGAATCAGGAAAAACAACTCTAGAATCAGGGAAAAAATCTAAAAAAACAAAACTATCAGGAAGGTCTAACAGGGAAAATCAGAATCTTTAGAATCAGGGAAAAAGTCTAAAACAGAACAGGGAAAAAGTCTAAACAGAATCGGGAAAAATCTAAAAAATGATAGAGGGAAAGTCTAAACGAATCAGAAAATCAAAAAGAATAGGGAAAAGTCTAAACAGAATCAAGGAAAAATCTAAAACAGGGAAAATCAAGGGAAAAAATCTAAAACAGAACAGGGAAAAGTCTAACAAAATAATCAGGGAAAATCTAAAAGAATCAAAAGAAAAATCTAAAACAGAATCAGGGAAAAGTCTAAACGGAAAAATCAGGGTAGAAAATTAACAGGAAAAATCGGGAAAGTCTAAAAAACAGATCAAGGGAAAAATCTAAAAAGAATCAGGGAAAAAGTCTAAACAGAATCGGGAAAATCTGGGAAACAAAAGATCGAGTCTAACAGGGAAAAATCAGAAGGGTCTAAACAATCAGGGAAAAGCTAAACAAGGAAAAAAAAAAATCAAAAGGCCTGGGAAAAGTCTAAACAGAATCAAGGAAAAATCTAAACAGGAAAAATCAAAAAGGGGGAAAAAGTCTAAACAGGGGAAAATCCAAGTGAAAATCTAAAAAGGAAAAATCAAGGGAAAAATCTAAACCAAGGAAAAAATCAAAAAGGGAAAATCTAAACAGAATTCAGGGATCTAAAAGGGAAAATCAAAGGGAACAAGTCTAAACAGAATCTGGGAAAAAGTCTAAACAGAAAAATCAGGGAAAGTCTAAACAACAGAAAATCAAGGGAAAATCCAAAACAATGGAAAAATCAGGGAAAAGGTCTAAACAGAATAAGGAAAATAATCTAAACAGAAATCAAAAGGGGAAAAGTCGTAAAACAGAATCAGGGAAAAGTCTAAACAGAATCAGGGAAAAGTCTAAACAGAATCAGGGAAAAGTCTAAACAGAATCTGGGAAAAGTCTAAACAGAATCAGTGAAAAATCTAAAAAGAATCAGGGAAAAAAAATCTTAAAAATTAGAATAGAAAAGTCTAAAAGCAGAATCAGGGAAAAGTTAAACCAGAAAATCAGGGAAAAGTCTTAAACAGAATCAGGGAAAAATCTAAACAGGGAATCAGGGAAGGGTCTAGAATCCAGGGAAAAAATCTAAAACAAGGAAAATCAGGGAGTCTTAAACAGAATCAGGGAAAAGTCTAAACAGAATCAAGGGAAAATCTAAACAGAATCAGGGAAAAGTCTAAACAGAATCAGGGAAGAATTTTAAACAGAATTAGGGATAAGTCTGAATAGAATCAAGGAAAAATCTAAACAGAATCAGTGAAAACTCTAAACAGAATTATGGAGAAAGTCTAAACAGAATCAGGGAAAAATGTTAAAATCCGGGAAGAATCCTTCTTGGAGAAACAACACCGCTTTCTCCATAATATAGGAACAAAGCTTCAGCAAAATATATCTTTTTCACAGCCTCGGGAAATATATCCTTCCAACAGAACTAAAGGATATTTTCCTTCCTTCGCAACTCTTAAAAAATTCTTTGACGTTTTCAAGGAGCAGAAAAAGAAGGTTCCGATAACATTTCGCCCTATTTCGGAAGACTACTGAATACCGCTTAATCGTGGTAGGAAAGTGATCAAAATCCACAGCTATTCACACCCATCTCCTACTTAGCAGAACGCAGCTATCAATACCTTTGCAGTCAAGTCTTATTGCAAGGCAACGCGAAATGCAAATGAGCCAGTGTAATTATCGGAACTAGACCACCATTATATTGGAATGGAGATCGTCTTGCTACATATGCATCAAATGCGCGCAGAGTCGAGGAGAGTACAGGGACTTGAAAGTGTAATTATTTCGTCATCTTGCTAGCCAAGAGAATTTGGGTCATGCGTTCATACATACATTACATATATATAGATGTTAGTATATATTAAACTCACACATACACGCATATATATACAGACACACAAGTATATATAAACATATATATAATTACAAAATGATAGATAGATAAATATGCACGTGATTTGTTTAATAACGAACCCACAAGAAAAGTTTAAAAAGAACGACACAGTGCCAAGCTCTTTCGTGTAATTGACACATATTCGGGACACACACACACACATACACACACACACACACATACACATATATATTATATATATATATATATATATATATATATATATATATATATATATATATATATATTATATATATACATACACACACACACACACACACACACATATATATATATATATATATATATATATATATATATATATATATATATGTGTGTGTGTGTGTGTGTGCGTGTGCCCCGAATATGAGTCAATTACACGAAAGTGCTTAGCACTGTGTCGTTCTTTAAAGCAACTCAAACCTAACAACAATGCGTTTAGTAAAACAAAATCAATATCAAAATCCAAATGATCAAGAAGCAATCAAAAGCTAGACAAAGGGGCTGGGTGAGGGGTGGGTGGGGGGGGGGGAGAACTGTGGTACGCACGAAGGCCGAGAGACTCCCCTTAAGAAGAAAGTAAGAAAGAGAAAGGAAGGGAAAAAAAGAAAAGAAAGCCGAGAGAAAATCAGCGGAAGGAAGGAAGGAAGGAAGAGTGTGAAGAAATTGTCTCTACTTCACGGATCCATCAAGGGAAAGTTCTTAGAGCTCCGGATTAAAAAGAATTCTTGGAAATTCTTGAATCCTGTCATAAGTCGCCCTTTGAGAATTCCACTTTTTGGAAAATGGGATTTACTTCCTTCGAGAGGGAGGTTTGGGGGCGGGGCGGGGGACGGGGAGAGGAGGATGCTGGGAGAGGCTGAGGAGGTCCGGAATCAGAATCCTTGGCTGGCATTAAAAGGCTCCGGCTGGCGCCTCGCCTCTTAAGGCTGATTTCCCTAAGACTCATCTCACTCATTTCCGAGTCATGAAGGAAGGTAACCCCCCCACCCCCCACTCCCCCTCCCTCCCCTCTGCCCACAACCCCCACCCCACATCCCTCCCCCACAATAGATCAACTACATTTCTTTTCAAGGATATTTACCTGGCTACAGAATGTACTTGTCAAGAGTGAATACCTGTGAACTGGATTTACCTGTCTACAGGATTAACCTGTCTACTAGATTTACCTATCTACAGGATTAACCAATCTACAGGATTGACCTGTCTACAGGATTAACATGTCTACTGGATTTACCTGTCTACAGAATTAACCAATCTACAGGATTTGCCTGTCTACAGGAATAAACTGTCACCTGTATTTACCTGTTAACAGGATTTACCTGGCTACAGTATTAAGCTGTCTACAGGATTCACCTGACAACAGATTTACCTGTCAAAACGATTTACCTGTCGACAGAATGAACCTGTCTACAGAATTTACCTGTCTACAGGATCTGCCTGTCTGCAGGATTAACTACGGGATTTACCTGTCTACAGGATTAACCTATCTACAGGATTTACCTATCTACAGGATTTATCTGTCTACAAGATTAACTATCAACGATTCACCTGTCTACAGGATTTACATATCTAAAGGATGAACCTGTCTGCAGAAGTTACCTGTCTACAGGATTTACATGTCTACAGGATTAACCTGTCTACGGGATTTACATGTCTACGGGATTAACCTGTCAAGAGGATTTACACATCTACACGATTAACCTGACTAGAGGATTTACATGTCTACAGGATTAACTTGGCTACATAAGTTACCTGCCTACAGGATTACCCTGTCTACAGGATTAACATGTCTACAGGATTAACCTGTCTACAGGATTTACATGTCTACAGGATTAACCTTTCTACAGGATTTATATATCACCAGGGATTAACCTGTCTACCAGGATTAACCTGTACAAGGATTACCCTGTCTACAGGATTAACATGTCTACAGGATTAACCTGTCTACAGGATTTACATGTCTACAGGATTAACCTGTTCTACAGGATTTATATATCTACAGGATTAACCTGTCTACAGGATTAACCTGTCTACAGGATTTACATGTCTACAGGATTAACCTGTCTACAGGATTTACATGTCTACAGGATTAACCTGTCTACAGGATTTATATATCTACAGGATTAACCTGTTTACAGAATATATATTCATACATAAAAACATGTGCGCGCGCTCACGAACGCTCGTGTTTCCCATCATGAGACCCCCAGGAAACAATCTCATTAGCGGCCGAAAAGTTCTCCTGAACCACGAGAGCATAAAATCGAAGATGCGTAATGATTATCGGGAACATCATTAATATCGTCATACAAGTTCCTTCGTAACAGGATACTTGCTACCTTTGATGTCAAGATCATCGTAATGGCCGTTGCTGCTTCGTCACTCGCTTTGTGAATCCAGGACGACACCAAACTGAAACCAAAGTTTTTTTTTTCATTTTTTGGCATCGATGAATATACTTCCGGGATCGTTTGGTAATTGGAGAATGGATTGGTCGCTAGAGGAAATAAAATTATGTAATTTACTGTGGGTGCACAGGGAAAGGAAAGTTAGGTCGCTAACTTTCTCTATTTTCCGTCTTTCATGTGCTTTCACTTTCACAAATCTTCATTCGTATCCAGCCTCACTTCTCAGTGCCTAGCCAAGTAGGTGCGGGTCTTGCAACTCCTCTGGAGCCAATAGAAGCCTGGCTAACATTGTGACGTATTATTATTATTATTATGGCTCTATCACAGTCCTCCAATTCGACTGGGTGGTATTTATAGTGTGGGGTTCCGGGTTGCATCCTGCCTCCTTAGGAGTCCATCACTTTTCTTACTATGTGTGCCGTTTCTAGGATCACACTCTTCTGCATGAGTCCTGGAGCTACTTCAGCCTCTAGTTTTTCCAGATTCCTTTTCAGGGATCTTGGGATCGTGCCTAGTGCTCCTATGATTATGGGTACGATATCCACTGGCATATCCCATATCCTTCTTATTTCTATTTTCAGATCTTGATACTTATCCATTTTTTCCCTCTCTTTCTCTTCAACTCTGGTGTCCCATGGTATTGCGACATCAATGAGTGATACTTTCTTCTTGACTTTGTCAATCAACGTCACGTCTGGTCTGTTTGCACGTATCACCCTATCCGTTCTGATACCATAGTCCCAGAGGATCTTTGCCTGATCGTTTTCTATCACTGCCTCAGGTTGGTGCTCGTACCACTTATTACTGCAAGGTAGCTGATGTTTCTTGCACAGGCTCCAGTGGAGGGCTTTTGCCACTGAATCATGCCT
>NC_061088.1:74667949-74677949 GCF_015104395.2 Macrobrachium nipponense
AGCGTATAAATGCTGTATGAAACTATTTGCCATGGCCCACGAAACTTTCAGCGGTGCCAGACACGCGATCATGGCTAACTTTAACCTTAAAGGAAATAAAAAACTATACTGAGGCTAAGGGGCTGCAGTTTGGTATATTTGATGATTGGAGGGAGGATGATCAACATACCGATTTGCAGCCCTCTAGCCTCAGCAGTCTTTAAGATCTGAGGGCGGACAGACAAAGGCGGCACAACAGCTTTCTTTTACAGAAAACTAAAATCAAATAAAAACGCCTTCACGAGAACGAGTACCTCCTCTGGCATCGACTCCAACCCCCTCAATCCCCCCCCCCCCCCCCCCCCCAAAAAAAAAGAAGGGAATATAAGCAAACCTTTTAAACAAGTCAATTGTGTCCCGGATGAAGTGAGAAGAGACTCCATCTCGCGACTCAAAAGAACAGCTTCTTAAGACTCCTTCATTCAAGTTACTGCCATTAGCCAAGACGAGAGAACTG
Organism: Macrobrachium nipponense; assembly: GCF_015104395.2. Taxonomy (NCBI): domain Eukaryota; kingdom Metazoa; phylum Arthropoda; class Malacostraca; order Decapoda; family Palaemonidae; genus Macrobrachium; species Macrobrachium nipponense. The sequence continues at coordinate 74,668,446 of NC_061088.1, forward strand.
TTGGGAAGTTTAATTCGCCTGTGTGTTTTCTGTTAACATGGAAAGTGTCGTGTGGGGGGGGGGGAATCTGGGTGAGGTGAGGTGGGGGGGGGAGGGTGAGGGGGAGAAGCTCTCGAAGCGGACTCTTCACCTGCTGCCAGGCTTTGTTTGTTTATTCGGGTTTATAATTCCTTGACTGCGTAAGTGTTTTTTGTAGAGGAAAATGACTGAGATGTTTTCTGTCCGCCCTCAGATCTTAAAAACTACTGAGGCAAGAAGGCTGTAAATTGGTAAGTTGATCATCTACCATCCAATCACCAAATATGCCAAATTGCAGCCCTCTAGCCTCAATAGTTTTTATTCTATTTAAGGTTAAAGTTAGCTTTGATCCTGCGTCTAGCAACGTTATGGGACAGGCCACCACAGGGCCACGGCTGAGAGTTTCATGGGCAGCGGCTCATACAGCATTATACGCAGTACAGATAACTCGATTGCCCCGAAGAAACTTCGGCGCATTTTTTACTTTTGCTGTTGTATGGATTTGCAAGGCCTTTGAGCAATGAAGTGATCTTCTGACCAGCATTCGCTGTCACTTATAATCGGAGGAGGACCAGGTTTCTATTCTTAAGTAATATGAAAACGTAACTGAAATATTTTTTTTGCGTTGATCCTTTGTCCGTCTCATTTTCTTAGGTGTTCAGGCTTAGTCCTAATCCTAAACTCCTTTGAGTTTAGGATTAGGATTAGCAATAGTAATTACGAGACAATTAGTGCTGTAAAAACAGAGCACAGGTTAAATCAGAAATAATTTCAGGAGATTGATGACAGAAATCATGTTATATTCTGTGCAATATAGCAGTTGCTTTTAATAACATTCAGCTAACAGCTCGTTATACATATTCTTAGGCAAGCTTTCACAAAATATAACTTTATTTCATCAATATATGTATACTCACACCACACACACACACACACACATATATATTATATAGTATATATATATATATATATATATATATATATATATATATATAGATATACACATGCGTTTAAGACTCTAGTACTCTCTAAGTTCATTCTAAACGTATTCCTACATTACCTGTAAGTAAAAACGCAACATTTTCTTTCTTTGCGTCTCAAAGTAAATTGCAATAAAACTTCAGTATCAGTATCAGTATCACCTCTCGTGCAGTCTCACGGAGCATCATGTACTCAGAAGGTAGAAATGTATAATTGCAGACTCTTTGATACGTGATCGTGGAAAATCCAGGTACCAAATTGCTGATATTGAATATTTTTGGCTACCTGCGCAGTTTTCAGATCTACCTATTTGATTGTCCTCTTTCACATTTACAATTGATACCTGATTTTCTTTTTCTGCAGAGAGCAACCAGATTCGATGTACAGCTGCAGTACCAATATGCAGTAACTGAGCCTGGCTGTCGAACTACACACAATATGCAGTAAGTGGTCCTAGCTGTCGAACTACACACAATATGCAGTAACTGACCTGGCTGTCGACACAATACAATTTCACACAATATGCAGTAAGTGGTCCTAGCTGTCGAACTACACACAATATGCAGTAAGTGGTCCTAGCTGTCGAACTACACACAATATGCAGTAAGTGGTCCTAGCTGTCGAACTACACACAATATGCAGTAAGTGGTCCTAGCTGTTGAACTACACACAATATGCAGTAAGCGGTCCTAGCTGTCGAACTACACACAATATGCAGTAAGCGGTCCTAGCTGTCGAACTACACACAATATGCAGTAAGTGGTCCTAGCTGTCGAACTACACACAATATGCAGTAAGCGGTCCTAGCTGTCGAACTACACACAATATGCAGTAAGTGGTCCAAGCTGTCGAACTACACACAATATGCAGCTGTCGAAATTAAGTATACCTTAGTTTAGCCAGACCACTGAGCTGATGAACACCTCTCTTAGGGCTGGCCCGAAGGATTCGATATTTTTATATGGCTAGAAACCAATCGGTTATCTAGCAACGGGACCTACAGCTTATTGTAGGATCTGAACCACATTAGATCGAGAAATGAATTTCTATCACCAGAAATAAATTCATCTGATTCCGCGTTGGCCGAGCCGAGAATCGAACTTCGGACCACCGGATTGGTAGCCGAGCGCGAAATCCGCTCGTCCAACGAGGAACTTGCCTAGCTGTCGAACTACACGATCTCCCTGAGGATGTTGTGCAATGTGCAATTGGAACTCCAGAAGCGCAACCTAAGATGCAAGACATCACTACCCTAATGCAGCTCTTGCATTTTAATGATTTACTTTCTTTTTTCTATTTTCTAATTTAATCTATTTCTTTAATAAATGATTTTCTTTCTGTGCTTCTCATTATCACATGTCACTTCTTTCTAATGTACACCATATTCTTTGGAAGCTTCCATTCAAGTCAGTGGGCCCTTGAAGTTGTTCCATATGGGTAGGGTTTATCTTCTGTATAATAATAATAATAATAATAATAATAATAATAATAATAATAATAATAATAATATTAAAAGTAATGGCTACTTCAGCAGCATTACACTTGCACCGGGATTATCGCCTCGCTGGACGTAGAGTCCCTGTTTACGAACGTGCCTGTCGACGAAACCATTGACATCATCCTTGAGCGTGTCTACAGGAGTCAGTCGACGGCGCCCCTCAACATACCCGAAGCCTCGCTCCGTACGCTGCTGGAGATCTGCACGAAGAAGGCCCCTTTCTCCACCCACCGTGGCCAGATGTACCGCCAAAAGGACGGCGTAGCGATGGGCTCCCCACTGGGGGTACTCTTCGCTAACTTTTACATGGGAACCGTGGAGGAACGAGTCTTCGCTAGGATGCAGCAACCCCGCAGATATGGACGATATATCGACGACATCTTTGTTCAAGTCGACGCCGAGAATGAGGTAGAAGCCCTCCGTCAGGCATTTCAGCAGTGCAGCGTGCTGAATTACACGGTTGAATACAGCACCGACGATCGGCTCCCCTTCCTCGACGTCCTTGTGAGTAAGACGGAAGACGGCCTCCGTACTTCCGTCTACACAAAGAAAACCAACCTAGGACTTTGCCTCAATGGTGACAGCGAGTGCCCCGCCAGATTCAAAAGCACGACCGTCAGGGCCTTCGTCAGGAGAGCCCTCTCCCACTGCTCGACCTGGCAGGACACTCATCAGGAACTCGACCGCGCCTCCCAAGTACTCGTAAATAACGGGTATTCAAATAAATCAATAAGCAGAGAAGTCCGTACAGCCATGGAGAAATAGTACGGTAGTGAGAGCCCGCAACCCCGCCCCCAGGATAATATCAAGCTGTATTATAAAGCCTTCATGAGTTCTCATTACCGTGAAGAAGAGGACTCAGTTAAGAAATTATTTCTGAAAATGTATCCCCTACCGACGACACCAAAAATATCGACCTAATTATCTACTACCAGAATCGGAGGACGCGCGACCTTATTAATGAAAAATAACCCCTCTCCACAGGTACGAGACCCTGAAGCAGACGCATGTGGTGTACCAATATACATGCCCAGTCCGCGGTTGCAGCGGCGCCTACGTTGGTATGACTACCATGCGCCTGTCGAAGAGACTCTCCTGCCACGCCCAAGAGGGGGCTATCAAGAATCACGCGCGCACCAAACATCAAGAGGCCATCTCCCGGGATGTGATCATCCAAAACACGAAGATCATCGGGAAGGCCCCTGATGCCCGTCGTTTACTGCCTGCTGGAGGCGTTCTCATCCAGCAAGTGAAACCTATTCTAAATACGACGCAGGAAGAATTTCTCCTCCTACGAGTATGAGAAGACCTGCCACCAACAATGACACCACCGAGCACGAAACAACTCCACGGAAGACAACGCCCCCGAACGAGATACTCCTGCAGCCAACCATAATCAAGTTAGCCGTGACGTCCCGCAGCGTAGCGAAACGCCCATCGACGTAACCGCGCCGCTAAGGAGGTCGAGGCGGCTGCACGACTTACAGCATCGCAACCATCAACGCGTGGAAAGTGGCTTGAGACCCGGTTCAAGCCACCAATGAAAACGAAGACCTACCGCCACCAGCCAATAGTAGATCAGCATGGGGCAGACCCCCTGCTGTCGACTCCAAATATAAACGAGGACGGACACTGGTTTCAAGATCAGTCCACCCTCAAGCTTCCCAGCCCGAGGATGTCTGGCAGCTCCAGACGAAAGCTCGCTTGCTCCAAGAAGAGAGTGAAGTACGACGTCACTACCTACAAGAGTCAAGGACGTCCAAGTGGTATGTGGATGTCACAAATCTAACGCCGCATGACATCACAAAACAAACCACTAGAAAACTCTCAGTCATCACACACAGATTAAGGCTAGGATACCTCTGCACCTGGCAAATAAGATAGGAAATGAGGGCAGGTTATGGCAGTACTGTGACCGAGAGGCAATCCAGCCCCTCGAACAACTACCTACTAGACTGCCCAGAGACACAATCTTACAGATCAAACCTAACTGAAATAGAGCTGACACCGGCACAGATCACAGACACATCTTAAATAACATAGGGACATATGGGAATCTCCTAATGTCTCACCCACCTCCCAGGTAAAAGGATGAATCACACGGCATTTCTCCATAGACACATGGGAATCTCCTAGTGTCTTGTAAACAAAAAAACAATGAAAGCCACACAAAGCACAAACCCTCTACTTCACTGGTTGCAATGGGAGTCATAAACATCTTTGGGAGCATATGTATAAGTGTGAGTATGCTGAACATGTATATATACTATAATACTTGCTTAATGTTGGTTTGATATATATTGCAATATTTTCAGATGCTACACAACATGTATATATATTGCGCCTAAAATGTTTATAGGTAACGCCTTCTTCCCTCAAACTAAAACTCGCTTCCTTCTTCCTACTCAGCACTCTTCAGCTAGGCTGAGTCTCACTGCTATAAAACTTTCTCTCCTACTGATGGGTACCGTAAGGTTCAAAGGGGTTGCAATCCTGGCGCCTGTCACCCTATTTCCTTTCCAAAACTAACCGCCAAAGCACTGTTTTTTTGTATCTTTACAGATATTCCAGTTACGGGCTGCTCTAGGAGCAGAGCCCGTGCCAGCACAAGGCTGGCTTAATCTCCAACAACAACAACAAACTGGTTCAAGATCAGTCCACCCTCAGCTTCCCAGCCGAGGATGTCTGGCAGCTCCAGACGAAAGCTCGCTTGCTTCAAGAAAGAGAAAGAGAGAGAGAGAGAGAGAGAGAGAGAGAGAGAGAGAGAGAGAGACATATATATATATATATCGTTAATGACTTTGATAACTATGGTATCATAGTTTATCTGTAAAATTCAAATATATACACCAATTTAGACTGTATTTGATCATGACCTCTATAGGCGCTCTACTAGCCTGTCTAAGTAGCACGGAAAAAGCCGCTATTCGGAAAATAGAGAAGAATCTCTGCAAGTGTAATGCTGCTGAAGTAGCCATTACTTTTAATAAAGTATGCTTGAGAGAGGGTCTGCTTCTTCCTAAGTACAATAATAATAATAATAATAATAATAATAATAATAATAATAATAAATAATAATAATCCTGCCTCTTTTTGTACTGGTTCTGTGCAAGTGCCGGGGATTCGCTTGCTATGTGGTTTATGGTTTCATTTTTCGTATTGCACTTCCTACATATGGGAGAGATGTAAAAGCCCTCCACTGGAGCCTGTGCAAGAAACATCAGCTACCTTGCAGTAATAAGTGGTACGAGCACCAACCAGAGGGAGTGATAGAAAACGATCAGGCAAAGATCCTCTGAGACTATGGTATCAGAACGGATATGGTGATACGTGCAAATAGACCAGACGTGACTTTGATTGACAAAGTCAAGAAGAAAGTATCACTCATTGATGTTGCAATACCATGGGACACCAGAGTTGAAGAGAGAGAGGGAAAAAAAAGTGGAATAAGTAACACAATATCTGAAAATAGAAATAAGAAGAAGAATAGGGATATGCCAGTGGCCAATCGTAAACCCATAATCATAGGAGCACTATGATTATGATAATAATAATAATAATAATAATAATAATAATAATAATATAATAATAATAATAATAATAACAATTATAATAATAATAATAATAATAATAAAAGGTTTTATTGAAAATAATGGCTATTTCAGCAGCGTTTATTTTGCATAGAAGTTTCTCTATTCTTCTTATATTCAATTTGATAAATATCACGTTTTTGATATTTCTACACAAAATAAACGCGGCTGAAATAGCTATTATTTTCAATGAAACCTATAATAATAATAATAATAATGAAAAGACAACATCAACAAAATTAGATATATCTTCACCCCACAAATCTTACAAACCACGAGTAATTTCTATGACTGTTATCATAACGCTCCAGTAATGCCTTGGTCTTCTCATCATAACGATGTAACGATGCCTTGGTTTTTTGAATGAGTGAAAGTCTCGCCACTTTTGATGGGCAACTTAACTCGGGCACGATCATCTATCCTAACCATTCACTATTAGGGCACTGTCTGTAGGGAAGACGGAGAACAGTAGACTGAGGTGACTCAGAAGTGTATATTTATAAGTTTGTCGATGGAATATGTCCCAATCTCCTCTGAATAAACTCTCCCATAAACGAAGGAAGGAAAGGTTGACAAATATGAGTCTTATATTACGTACAGGGCAGATATAAACAGTGACAACTCTGACAGAAGTGTACGAGTTGGAATATAGAATCAAATACAATAGTCCAAAGGCCAAGCGCTGGGCTCTGATGAGGTCATTCAGGGCTGAAAGGGAAATTGAGAGTAAAACGGTTTGAAAGGTGCAATAGGAGGAAAACCTCGCAGTCGGAAGAGGGTGGATAGGAACATAGAAGACAGAGAATACGAACTTAGGTGATAAATAGTCAGGAGAATGAAATGAGTTGTTGCAAGGGGCCGAAAGGACGCTGCAGAGAACCTCGAATAATGCCTACAGTGCTCCATGTGAGGAAAGGAATGTACGTTATGACATTCTACCCGATTTCCGAGCCTAAATTACATATAGACCACTTGAGCAGTACCAAGTTAAACCCCCCACATATATTTTATATATGAAAAACAATAAACCAAATGACTATCATGAACTTCACTCGCTTCCCCGAACTTCAAACTTCAATAATTCTGACAACTTCAAAATAGAGCGTCGAAGTTGAAGACGTGACAAGACTAAAGGAGAGAGAGAGAGAGAGAGAGAGAGAGAGAGAGAGAGAGAGAGAGAGAGAGAGAGCTTCAAAAGCGTTACCTACGCCAGTGAGTCAAATCTTGAGCACGAGAAAAAAATTAAATAAATAACACCCGTTCGACATAACTTTAGACTGATCTGGTAAAAACAAATGAATAATTGGACTGCTTTTAATTAATTATTATTATTATTATTATTATTATTATTCCATACATACATACATATGTACCATATGGAATGTGCACCACACACACACACACACACACACACACACCATATATATATATATATATATATCTATATATATCTATTAATATATATCTATATATATATATAGATATATATAGATATATATATATATATATATATATATATATATAAATTTATATATATTAAAAGAATGTATAAAATTACTGCTTCCAAAAATAAGAATAGAAGGAAAAAGCAATGCAAAATAGTGGCGCAAATTAAAGAAGTTAAAAAACAAATATTGAAGCATTACAGAGAAAATGAAAATCAATTATACAGAGGAAAAATGACACGCACAAATAAGTTGTTAAATATCGAATATTCTGACGCAAATTATAAAGCGAGAGAAATAAACTGGAAAATGACATTATTCATTACGCTCGAGAATGGAGTTCGGGATGGGAAGGGGGGGAGGGGAGGAGGAGGGGCAGGGAAAGGAGATGGGGGGGGGGGTGGGGGGGGGGGGGGGGGGGGGGGGGGAGAGGAGACGAAAGGGGAAAGAAAGGGGAGGAAGGGTGGGGGAGATGACAGGGGAGGGATTCAGAGTTCACCAATCTCCAAGCGGGTCGGGTGAAAGGAAAAATTTACTTCAGGTTACGAGGGGCTTCCGTAATGATAAGTAATTACATGTCATTATTTCTCCTCTGGAAGCGGGTTTCAACTACATTCTATCACTTTTTGGAAATGTACCTCTCTCTCTCTCTCGCTCTCTCTCTCTCCACTCGATTTGGTTAATTATTCTGATTATCTTTGCCTTCTTTACGTGCTTCGAGCACCATAATCCAGGTCATATACTCTTTCCACTATGTTACTGTGATGTTCTAAGAGATTCCTATAGCTGTAGCATGTGCTTTTATTTTTCAAGATGCTAATCTCAGAAATGCCTGGAAAATTTATAAGGAAATTTCACTACTTACCTTATGATACAACTTTGGTTCAGTTCTGGCCACTCAGGGAACTAGCTTGAGCCTAGATCGAGTCATGATCTAATTTCCTATTTGTTCTGATGGACGATTTGCCAATAAAAATAAAAGGAAAACATGTAGTATGAATCACTTGCAAGAAAAAGAGAGCTAAGAATGCAGATGCTGTCTGAGAAGCAGTGTTCAGATCTTTCAGGCAAACTGAATTAGGGACCCACAAACCTGAAGAAGATTATTTTTTTTTTTTAAGATTTAGCTTTAGGGGAGACAATTCTACTCTCTCCCTTTGTCAATTCTACCGGAAGAGGGAGGGGAAAGGTCCTTTCCCCTTCCAAAGGAGAGACAGTGAAAAAAAAAAAGTGTTCATAAAGTTCCTTCTGTTAAAATTAGTTTATGGGAAATGTGAATACTACCTTCGTGTTTCTGAAGACTCAAAAGTACGATAGACTGCCATATTCCTTCTCTCCTTCTAAGACATGACAGATAACCGTCCTCTCTCTCTCTCTCTCTCTCTCTCTCTCTCTCTCTCTCTCTCTCTCTCCATTCTGAGTAAGGGAGAGAGCAGTTTTCAGTCGATTGAGTCTCCCGTTATAAATGTCCCCTATTAGAGAACAGAAAGACGTTCATATGTCTTGAGACAGCCAATACATCACGTTAGTTTTTCTTCTCTTGGTTAAAGGAGATGATTACGCGTCCTTAACGGTCGATAGGATGTCGCTGGCTGACCGTACGTACGTACCGGTCGATAGAATGTCGATGATCGTGCTTACATACCGGTTGATAGGATGTCGATGAACTGTGCGTATGTTGATAGGATGTCGCGATGAACATAGGTACGTATCGGTTGACAGGATATCGATGATCATACGTACGTACCGGTCGTTAGGATATCGCTGACCGTACGTACATACCGGTTAGGATATCGCTGACCGTACGTACATACTGATTGGGATGTCGTTAACCGTACGTCCCTGCCGGTCGACAGGATGTTGTTCGGTCGACAGGATGTTGTTGACCGTATCGGTCGACTGGATGTCGATGACCGTATCGGTCGACAGGATGTCGATGACCGTGCGCACGTGCCGGTCGACAGGATGTTGT
>NC_061088.1:74680449-74685449 GCF_015104395.2 Macrobrachium nipponense
TCTCTCTAGGGAAGTGATCTCTATTGTTTTCAAATCTCTGTCTCTGTCTCTCTCTTTCTCTCTCTAGGGAACTGAACTTTTATTGTTTTCAAATCTTTCTCTCTCTCTCTAGGAACTGAACGCTATTGTTTTCAAATCTCCCTCTCTCTCTCTCTCTCTCAAGGGAACTGAACTCTACTGTTTTTTTTTTCTCTCTCTCTATGGAACTGAACGCTATTGTTTTCAAATCTCTCTCTCTCTCTCTCTCTCTCTCTCTCTCTCTCTCTATGAAACTGAACTCTTAGTATTTTCAAATCTCTCTCTCTCTAGGGAACTGAACGCTATTGTTTTCAAATCTCTCTCTCTCTCTCTCTCTCTCTATGGAACTGAACTCTTAGTGTTTTCAAATCTCTCTCTCTCTCTCGAGAACGCTACCGTTTTCAAATCTCTGTCTGTGTGTGATGTACGAAATGAACAAACACGTAAACTGCTTGATATTTTCACCATTTGTGTAATTTGATTTATTCGGGCAAAAGGGGAAACATTTGTTTTAACAATTAGACAAAAACGGACCCTGGCCAATCTTTATGCTTTTTTATACCCAGCATTTCTCTACTTTTTCCTTGCTTTTCGGTCGAACGAAAGAGAGAGAGAGAGAGAGAGAGAGAGAGAGAGAGAGAGAGAGAGAGATGGAAATGAATGGTTAAATGGAGAACGAGAAAAGGTTGAGTATGGGGGAGGGAGGTGGGTGGTGGTGTGGATATGGATGCATAGCTGGGGGACGAGGGGGAGGGGGAGGGACTTAGGGAGAAGGGGGGGTTGGCAATAGGGGGAAAGACTTTGGAGAGAGCAAAGAGAGAAGAATTTTTTGAATGACTTTTAAACTAAGCGTGGAACCAAGTCCCTCGGCTGCTCTCTACAAGATAAAGTCATTTCGCCCGTCATGTCAGGGCCTCTTCATTCTGGATTCCCGAGAGGGAAACCTCCAAAGAGGAAAGAGGAAGAGGAAGAGGAGGAGGTGGAGTAGCAGGAGGAGGAGGAGTTTCCCTCCACCCCCTCTAACCCCGGCAAGGATGCTAGACAGAGTTAGTGAGGGCGCTCCCGAGGAAAAATAAAACGAGAGAAAATGGGCCTATGAATATATTCTTAAATGTAGGGCGTGGGTTCTGGATGGGCGAGGGTTAAGTGAACCGGTGGGCTGGGTGAGGGGGCGCCAGGGGGGCGGGGGAGGTTCTAGACTGAAATATGTGGCATTGGGAGAGTCACGACGAATCAACAGTTTATTTGAATTGTGTCTGTTGCAGTTTTTTCTTAGGCATTTGATGTCTCAATGGGAGCAATGAAAACTGCACCATTTTTCCGGTTGACGACTTCGAGTATGGAAAGTAACTTCGAGAAAAATAAAGAAAGAAAGATAGGTAGTGAAATCTCCAGTCACAAGAGAGAGAGAGAGAGAGAGAGAGAGAGAGAGAGAGAGAGAGAGAGAGAGAGAGAGAGAGTAAAAAAAAAAGTCAAGGTTCGGCAGTAAGAAATTGCTCCTCAGTGGAAACGGTTTTAAGGGAAAGGCAAAAGGTGTCGGGAATTTTTAATGAAGGCCGGTGAAATGGAATATTTCTGGTTCTTCAAAAATATCGGATCTTTCAGTAGAATTGTCTGGAAAAGGACCCGTGGTCGACTGCCATGGGAGGAGGAGAATGATTGAAAAGTTGGGGAGTCTTTTACCCAGTTCGAGTCGTAACTGGAACAGTCCACCAGAGTTTTGTAACTGGAACAGTCAACCCGGGTTACTACTTGTAACTGGAACAGTCAACCAGGATTCTTGTAACTGGAACAGTCAACCAGGGTTACTACTTGTAACTGGAACAGTCAACCAGGATTCCTGTAACTGGAATAGTCAACCGGGGCCAGGGATCTTGCAACTGGAACAGTCAACCGGGGTTCTTGTTGTAACTGGAACAGTCAAGCAGGGCTCTTGTAACTGGAACAGTCAACCAGGATTCCTGTAACTGGAACAGTCAACCGGGGCCAGGGATCTTGCAACTGGAACAGTCAACCAGGATTCTTGTAACTGGAACAGTCAACCAGGGCTCTTGTAACTGGAACAGTCAACCAGGATTCCTGTGCCTGGAGCAGTCAACCGGGGCCAGGGATCTTGCAACTGGAACAGTCAACCAGGGTACTTGTTGTAATTGGAACAGTCAAGCAGGGCTCTTATAACTGGAACAGTCAACCAGGATTCCTGTAACTGGAACAGTCAACCGGGGCCAGGGATCTTGCAACTGGAACAGTCAACCAGGGTTCTTGCCGTAACTGAACAGTCAACCATTCAGTGGAGAGACCTGGTAATCAAAGTGAATTTTAAGGCGTCTCATTTTTCGAGGATACTGCAACTGCTGATGAAGCTGGATTCGTGCCAGCACGGACTCTTACTCCAGGAACAATCCTTAGTGTCTCCTTGGGGGGAATTGGGGCGGTATTGTTCTAAGAAGTATGTACAATTCTCTATTGTTCTGAAAAGTACGTACTATTCTCAAATTTATTTTTGGAGGCTGCCTTATTGATCCTCACTGGGTCTACCAAATGGCTTAATTTGGGAGGCTGTCTTATTGAATCTCATTGGACCTATTAAATGATTTATTTTTGGAGGCTGCCTTATTGATCCCCACTAGGTTTATCAAATGGTTTATTTTTGGAGGCTGCCTTATTGATTCTCATTGGACCTATAAAATGGTTTATATTTGGAGGCTGCCTTATTGATTCTCATTGGACCTATTAAATGATTTATTTTTGGAGGCTGCCTTATTGATCCCCACTAGGTTTATCAAATGGTTTATATTTGGAGGCTGCCTTATTGATTCTCATTGGACCTATTAAATGATTTATTTTTGGAGGCTGCCTTATTGGTCCCCACTGGGTCTATCAAATGGTTTATTTTTGGAGGCTGCCTTATTGATCCCCACTGGGTCTATCAAATGGTTTATTTTTGGAGGCTGCTTTATTGACCCTCACTGAGTCTATCAAAAGTTTTATTTCTCAAGGCTGTTTTATTGACCTCACTGGGTTTATCAAATGGTTTATTTTTGGAGGACCTCTCATAGACCTCACTGGGCCTATAAAACGGCTGGTTTTTGGAAGCCTTCTCATAGACCCTCAAGGGGTCCGTCAACTAATTCATTTTTGGAGGCGTTTTAATTTTTCGATTAAATTCCACTGCTTACTTGAATCAACTTTTCGTCTAATTCGAAACTAGTTTTGGAAGCAATTTGTGTGTCCTTTCTTTCGGAATGTCTTAAAAGTTTTCAGATCTTTATAGATTCTCGGCAACTTATTAAACAGCCGGGGGTTGTTGTTCGCTTAAACATTCTTCAGTTTCACAAAGTCTTGGTTGCATCTTATATTTCTCTCTCTCTCTCTCTCTCTCTCTCTCTCTCTCTCTCTCTCTCTCTCTCTGTTGCTTTTACTCTACCCCTGCGTGTGAAACGTAAGTGTAATTGCACATACAGCTTCTGTTTCGATAACTGCTTTCCACGAATGACGATAAGACCTCGACTTTGGCCATCCGCGTCGGTAACTAGTTTATATAACTTTCAAACAAAAAGCGAAAACGGCCACTGATGAAATGGAATAAAACTATCAACTGTAACAATGTCAAAATCCGATCTGCGAGTTATAAGAGATGATACATTACAGTTGAAGGCACCTACAGTACTTAGCTGACAGAATGTAAAAAAAAAATCTCATTATTTACAGAGAAGACAAGAACATAATCACGAATCAATTTTTCAAGCTCATGATGGCTCGACATTAGGGTTTTCACATGAGAACTATATTCCAACTGACTTCATCGGAGAGAGAGAGAGACCTGACAGACCTTACAGCTCGTTCAGGTTGCCCGGGGGAACTTGCCCCAGTTCCCTCAGAGAGAGAGAGAGAGAGAGAGAGAGAGAGAGAGAGAGATAGCACTATGGGCTATCCGGAAGAGAGTGAGAGAGAGAAAGAGAGAGCATTAAGTGCTATCCGGGAGAGAGAGAGAGAGAGAGAGAGAGAGAGAGAGAGAGAGAGCATCACGTGCTATCCGGGAGAGAGAGAGAGAGAGAGAGAGAGAGCATCACGTGCTATCCGGAAAATAGAGAGAGAGAGAGAGAGAGAGAGAGAGAGAGAGAGAGGGTGGGGGAATGCCATACGAGGATGGGAGAGAAAGAGGAAAAAAAACCACAGCACATTCAAAGATAAACTAATGAATCCAGACCCAATTACTCTTTGCATGGTTAGGTAAACAAGACATTTCTGTTTCAATAATAAATCATTTTGAGGTCTGTCAGTAGTTCCATTGACGTCACGCGTCAACAAAATGGGGACCCACTGTTTGTAAAACTGTTCCGATGACTGAAGAAAGGGTAACACTTCCTTAAAAGTTATTACGTTTATCACAAAGCAAAAGGCTAGCTGTTGTAGAAGAGGAAACGGTCGTCTGTACAGAGCAAACAGAAGGGGAGATAACTATTATTAGTAAGGTACAACAAACCTGTTTCATTACTGAACGTTTACGAAGGGAGAACCTGTAATGGAGATTCAATCTAAACAGTCACGGAGAGAGAGAGAGAGAGAGAGAGAGAGAGAGAGAGAGAGAGAGAGAATATTCTAGGTTATCTGGTCAAGAGGGAGAGAGAGAGAGAAAGAGAGAGACAGCATTCTGGCCTATCTGGAGAGAGAGAGAGTATTGGGCTACCTAGCTTGGAGAGAGAGAGAGAGAGAGAGAGAGAGAGAGAGAGAAAGAGAATGTTCATCACCATCCTTCTTTCGCCTTCCACACTCTACACGTCAAATGACAAATGCTTATGCAATATACCAGGACTAGGATTTTGAGAAGTGGCAACCCTGCGATACAAGTTTTTGGAGGGTTGGTATCCCTGCAGCACCATTCCATAATGTTTCGGAATGCCTTTACGTAACAATTTAATTAAACTTAGTTTAAAGAGAAATTTAATTAAAAAAAAAGAGACGAACAATTAACTCGTAGT
>NC_061088.1:74690449-74700449 GCF_015104395.2 Macrobrachium nipponense
TTTGACAGTCAGTGACGCTAATACAATCAGCCCACAGAGACGCTATAAGTCATATTCGATTCTGACCTTACAAATCACCCTCGATCTGGGAAGGGAGCTTTCGTAAAATTAGAATCGATATGAAAACCCCGTCTACCATGGTTGGCCAATTCGAGCGTTTGACAGCACGTAGCCTTTTGTTTATGAATAATTACACATCGAACCGTGATCCTTTATATATCAATTCCCGCTACAAAATGTCCTTTAATATCTAAATTCACTTTACCTCCAAATGATATATTTTCATATATTGTACCGAAGGGGAACCCCCCTTTTTTTAATGATAATAACTTTTCGTCCCCCCATGGATCGAACACCCGTCAAGTGGACGGGGACGAAATCAGGACAGTCACAGTGACGCTATTCCAATACAGCCACAGACCGAACGTATAACCGTTCATATCGATTATGACCGTACAATCGACCCAATTGATCTGGGAGCTGTTTCGGTAATTAGAATCGATATGAAACCCCGTCTACCATGTTGGCCACACTCGAGTCGTTTGACAAAGCACGTAGCCTTTTTGTTTATGAATAATCTAAGGCACATCGCACCGTGATCCAATTTATATATCATTCAAGCTCACAAATGTCCTTTAATATCTTAAATTCACTTTACTACCCCCAAATGATATATTTTCATATATGTACCGAAGGGATTTTTTATTTTTTAAAGATAATATTTCGTCCCCCACCCCCATGGGGATCGAACCACCGTCCAAGTGGACGGGGAGAAATCAGGACAGTCAGTGACGCTATCCAATCAGCCAACAGAGACGCTATAAGTTCATATCGATTCTGACTTACAAATCACCCTTGATCTGGGAGCTTTCCGTAATTAGAAATCGATATGAAACCCCGTCTTACCATGTTGGCCAATTCGAGCGTTTGACAGCACGTAGCCTTTTGTTATGAATAATTATCACATCGAACCGTGATCAATTTTATATATCAAATTCAAGCTACAAATATCCTTTAATATCTAAATTCACTTTACCTCCCAAACCTGATATATTCATACTATTTTCCGTACCGAATTTTTTAGAATGTTTTTTTTTTATTGATTAAAATTTCGTCCCCCCGATGGGATCCTCGAACCACCGTCAAAGTAAAGGACGGGGACGAATCAGGACAGTCAGTGAGCGCTATTCCAATCAGCCACAGAGACGCTATAGTTTCAATCGATCGATAATGACCTTACAAATCACCTCGATCTGGGAGCTTTCGTATTAGAATAAGATGGGATTGACCCCGTCTACCATGTTTGGCCAAGTCGAGCGTTTTGGGACAGCACGTAGCCTTTAAGTTAATTTTGATAATTATTTCACATCGAACCGTGATCCATTTATATATCAATTCAAGCTAAACAAATGTCCTTTAATATCTAAATTCATTTTACCTCCCAAACTGATATATTTTTCATATATGTAGCCGAAGGGGAATCGATATTGAAACTTATAGCGTTCTCGTTGGCTGATTGGGATAGCGTCACTGACTGTCCTGATTTTCGTCCCCCCAGTCCACTTGGACGGTGGTTCGATCCCATGGGTCGGGGGGACGAAAATTATTATCCAATTAAAAAATTTCCCCTTCGCGGTAACATATATGAAAAATATATCATTTGGGAGGTGAAACGGTAAATTGAATTTAGATATTAAAGGACATTTGTTGGGGAGCGGGGCAATTGAGTATATAAATGGATCACGGTTGCGATGGTTTTGATAATTATTCATAAATCAAAAGGCTACGTGCTGGTCAAAACGCTCGAATTGGCCTAAAGCATGGGTAGACGGGGTTTCATATCGATTCTAATTACGAAAGCTCCCAGATCGAGGGTGATTGTAAGGTCAGAATCGATATGAACTTATAGCGTCTCTGTTGGCTGATTGGATAGCGTCACTGACTGTCCTGATTTCGTCCCCGTCCACTTGGACGGTGGTTCGATCCCATGGGGGGACGAAATTATTATCAATTAAAAAATTCCCCTTCGGTACATATATGAAAATATATCATTTGGGAGGTAAAGTGAATTTAGATATTAAAGGACATTTGTAGCGGGAATTGATATATAAATGGATCACGGTTCGATGTGATAATTATTCATAACAAAAGGCTACGTGCTGTCAAACGCTCGAATTGGCCAACATGGTAGACGGGGTTTCATATCGATTCTAATTACGAAAGCTCCCAGATCGAGGGTGATTTGTAAGGTCAGAATCGATATGAACTTATAGCGTCTCTGTTGGCTGATTGGATAGCGTCACTGACTGTCCTGATTTCGTCCCCGTCCACTTGGACGGTGGTTCGATCCCATGGGGGGACGAAATTATTATCAATTAAAAAATTCCCCTTCGGGAGGTAAAGTGAATTTAGATATTAAAGGACATTTGTAGCTTGAATTGATATATATCTATATGTATATATTTATACATACACACACCACACACACATACATATAATATTATATATATATGTATATTATTTTTAAAACACACACCACACACACTACATATAATAATATTATATATATATATATATATATATATATATATATATATATATATATATATATATATATATATATATATATATGTGTGTGTGTGTGTGTGTGTGTGTGAGCGTGCGTGTGCGTGTGTGTGTTTTTATCATTGGGCCTCAATTAGAAACTGATGACAAAAAGTACGTATACTACAGTAATAAGGGAATTGGAGAGAATATCAAAACGTAATTTTACTAGCAAGAGAAAGAGAGAGAGAGAGAGAGAGAGAGAGAGAGAGAGCCGAGTAAGTTACACATACACTGGATCCACCCCTCCAGTGGTGGGAAATATCTTAGTATAGTCCTTAGTATGGAGAGAGAGAGAGAGAGAGAGAGAGAGAGAGAGAGGGGCAAATTAGTTAACTATACATTGGATCCACCCTTCCAACGGTGAGGATTACCTCGTCGAGTCCTTACCACCGAGAGAGAGAGAGAGAGAGAGAGAGAGAGAGAGAGAGAGAGAGAGATTTATGGTGTACCCAATCAAGGCTACACCCATGTGACCTTTATAGAAAGTGCAACTTCAACAAAGGCTCCAAGTAACAGGGTAAGTGATGACAGTCCGTGGGATATCCCTTTACCGTCTACGTATCTTGAATTTATGGAAACATTTCAGCGAATCGAGAGGAGGAGCCTGTCTGGGCGAGAGAAAAAGTACTTTTTTTTTTATTTTATGATTCTCAAAAAATTTATTTGCATATCCCACCGACATCGCTTTGTCTTTGTTACCAAGTTCTATCATGGTTCATTTTCATAGTCAATATTGGTGTACGATTAGAGTGGCAATATGTTAACGATGATGATATCCGTCTATTGATTTTCTTGTCTGATGTTAATTTCCGAAGGTTCACTTATTTATGTAGGATTTCGGACCTAAAGAAAAGGTAACTTCCTTAGTAGTAACTGGGAACAGGGACCACTTTCATAATTTAAGAAGCCAGGGGAACCTCGTGGGTTTGATGCAGGAAGGGTTAAATATGTAGAAGTATGAGCCATCTCTCCAATACCCGCAATATATTATTTTCAAAAATGGTCATTATTGAAAGACAAATTAAAATCAGCTGTTCCGAAAGCCTGCTTTCAATGTCTTGGATACTGGCTACTTCTCCTTTGCTTTTTTATTTTTACTAATAACTCATCTCTTGAGTCAAAACCAAGGTATGACCGCCTTGGAAATATAATCTAGATTTTGATTGAAATGTATAGTACTAATCAGTTACCGCTGCAGTGCGGGGTTTCGGTGGGAGGTTGAAACCAACATTCTTTGGAAGCTTGAATTTCAAGTCGGTGGCCCCTTTGGTGTGCTTGTTCCGTGTGAATAGGTTTCATCTACAGAAATAATGATAATAATAGTAATATCCGATACAAATTTGTGATTTAAACTTAATAAAACTTTGCCGTTACGAATGATGATCTGTTTGCCCACACTGGTTTTTTTTTTTTACATGGCAACTGCACTTGGCAGTAGAATCAGCGCCTGGCGTTCTTCACCTCAGTGAAAATAAATAAATAGATGAATAAATAAATAAATAAATAAACAAACAAAATGACATATGTTAAATTCACTTTCAACCTCGTTTTCACGACTCAACTAGTCAGTTTCGGTTCAACAAGTTATATCGCTTTGTGAAAGACGTTTTTATAAATTGTTTTATGCTATCATTATTATTTTCATCATAATTATTATCATCATTATTATTTCCGTCATAATCATTATTATTATTATTATTATTATTATTATTATTATTATTATTATTATTATTATTATTATTATTATTATTATTATTAATTTCCGTCATAATCATTATTATTATTTTTATTATTATTATTATTTTCATCGTAAATACCATCATAATTATTATCATGATTATAATTTTCATTGAATTTAATGTACATACACACACACAATATATATATATATATATATATATATATATATATATATATATATATATATGTATATATAATATATATATATATATATATATATATATATATATATATATATATATATATATATATCAAAACATACTACATACATACATACATACATACATACATACATCATGCTATTCTCTTACAAATTTCTACAGCCTCTCAAACCGTCATTCACCGGACACATCGTATCATCATGAACCATCTCATGTTTTTCACCAACGAAGAGCCCATCAACACGGGAGGCTCTATAATGCCAAAAACATAATTAGCAGGACGGGGGGCCGGGGTGGGGTGGGGGGGCGCTGGATGGCTAAGTCCGCCCATTTTTTCGTACAAAGCTCCTGCCTACACTGTTGACGCGTTTCATGCTTCGCGCTAATCATTTTTTTTTTTTTTTTTTTTTTATCTTCCTTTTCTTTTTTTCAAAGTATCACTTTCCCGACTGCGAAATTAAGCGCCTTTCCACCAAGCCCCGATGGGATGCCAGGTCGGGTGTCGTTGCTGACTTGTTATGTTGTCGTCTGAGCGAAAAGTCTCCGAAGCTTTTTTTTCCATTTTCCTCTTTGTGTGTGTGAGAGTGTTTTTTTTTTTTTTTTTTTTTTTTTTTTTTTTTAATACGAGAAGCGAATTTCGATTGTCTTCGCGCGTTGTCAACGTGAACGGTTTGATTTGCGTCGAATGTCGAGTTTTGTCGACGCGTTCTCGTGGCGAGAAATGATTACCAGCTCCCGGTCGACAGAGTAGTTACAGGTATATTATTATTATTATTATTATTATTATATTATTATTATATTATTATTAGTATTAGTAGTAGTAGTAGTAGTAGTAGCAGTATTAGACGTAAACAACCGCACACTGTCATGAGGAAAAAAGCAAAGAAAAAATGATTAAAAATAACCTAAAAAGAACAAAGCTCTCGCAGAAGTTAAAATGACAAACATCATATAACAGATCGACCAAAGACAAGTATTATAAAATATGGAGGAAGATTAAGACAGAAAATAAATAAGTCGCATAGCATATATATATATATATATATATATATATATATATATATATATATATATACTATACAATTTATTTATCTTATCACAAATACCTTTGAAAATCCATTTCACTATTCCTTCGGAATGACTTACACCAAAAGAGAAATTATGCTTGGCAAGTGCTTCGAACCGATGCCTACTTTTAAAAAACAACGAAACAGTGACTTAGTCCACCTATTTATCAAGAGAGGTACAAATCTATATCGACTCTGCTGTACATACGCTATTCGAATTCATGGAAAAAGAACCCTTGCTTTTTTGCTGAAGGGAATGACAGATTCGCCTCCTGATAGAAAATGTATTGCAAAAGGAGTTGATTAACCTAGTTCTTTTTTTTTTTTAATATTTCCATCGTCACTAACCGTGAGTTTAGTTTATTAACTCAAATGCAGAACTTCTTATGCAGCAAACAGATTGATATGGAACTCCTACGTAATCTTAATTTGAACATCTAGTATGACAAAATTGATCTTTTTCAAAATCAAGACAGAAAATAGCAGAAAAGGAAATAGCTTGAAGAAAAGCTGACCAGTAATTAAAACACACACACACACACACACACACACACATATATATATATATATATATATATATATATATATATATATATATATATATATATGAATGTCTTTATTTTGTAATACAACAGTATTATATCGAAGATAAAAAGGCCCATAAAAACACTGTTTTTACCAGTGATCAGGAGCACAGAAGGAAGTGCTAGGATATATATGTGCAACGTAAAAATAGTTTTTTAGGGGCCTTTATCTTCACGCACACACACACACACACACACACACACACACACACATATATATTAATATATATATATATATAGATATAGATATTTATATATATATATATAATATATATATATATATATATATATATATATATATATATATATATATATATATATATATATATATATATATATATATATATATATATATATATATATATATATATATATATATATATATATTACATTTTAACATCTGGAAAAGAAGTAACGGATGAGAAAAAGAAAGAAAAGTAAATAAATAAATCGGTATTTTACAACTGGTCTCCCGAACAAACAAACGAACGTTTTCGAACACCCGACCTAAGGAATATAACGCGAGGCAAAATAGAACCCTTTGCGAAGACAGGACACTGCAACCTACTGCAACTTATTGCAACCTCTCCCATTGTGCTGTAATAAATGCAGAAGAGACGGCCGGCGCTGCCTGCCAATTGACGTAGCCATCTATCACGGGAGGAGGAGGAGGAGGAGGAGGAGGAGGAGGGCGTATCCTCTCCAGCATACCCATTCCAGTATAATGGACAAGGGTGCGGGGTGGCCCTCCCGTGGCAAGCAAGATTCCATCGACAACCAACAAGCGATAAATGTTCGTCCTGACTCCGCCCTTCGGGGTAGGAAGCGCCTATCGCATTTTGGCCTCAAAGTTCCGGGGATGAGTATTCGAGGCGAGTGTAGCTTATGAAGCTACGCTACATTTTTTTCGTACGACAATGCATTTTCATGACCTTAATAATTAATCATTGGTGTGGTACCTATTTGTGGAGGGTATTTCTATGGTTTCGTTTGGTGGTCTCCGCAGTGCATCTGATTTAGATATTCACTTTGGAGTTAATTAAAACACTTACGAACGGGAAGTTTTGTCGTGACTGAATTGAATTGAATATAAAGTTTACACGATGGAATTGAATTGAATATAGAGTTTACACGACTGAATTGAATTGAATATAGTTAACACGACTGAATTGAATTGAATATAGAGTTTACACAACTGAATGAAATTGAATGTAGAGTTTACACGACTGAATTGAATTGAACATAGAGTTTACACGACTGAACTGAACTGAATGTAGAGTATAGGCCAAAGACCAAGCACTGGGACCTATGAGGTCATTCAGCGCTGAAACGGAAATTGACAGTAAAAGGTCTAAAAAAGTTTGAATGGTGTAACAGGAGGAAAACCTCAAAGCAGTTGCACTGTGAATCAACCGTTAGGAGAGGGTGGAAAATAAGATGGACGAAAGCGAATATACAAGGAGGTAAGGTAAAAGGAACGAAAGGGGTTGCAGCTAGGGGTCGAAGGCACGCTGCTAAGAACCTCAAGTAATGTCTATAGGGCACCGCATGAGGTGCACTGACGGCACTGGCGCCCCTACAGAGTCCAGTCATGACGGCGGGTGAAGACTTCATTCGAAGTCGGAGTCAGCCCCATAAAATCCACTTGGGTCTGGGATGTGTCTTGTAGAGTGACATACGTTCATTGGTATGGGATGGTGTATGTGTTGGAAGGTAGGGGGGAGGGGGGGGCGTTGGGGGGGGAGTCCCTCTATCCCGTCTCGGACCCCTAGCAAATGCTGGTACCCATTTCCAGCTGGGACGACCGACCTAGGTAAACTTTAAGTTGGATAATATAATGTAAATAACTGCCATTATTTTCCTTTTTTTAACGACGCAGGTGCCGTTGGGACTGGCAACTTCATGCCCTTATGACATCCATACCCAACGACGCGGGGAAAAAAATCACAAATAAAAAGAAAAGTACCAATTCTCGAAGTTAGAGACAGATAGGTCCGGACTCACTTGGGTTACGTATGTACGCCTGCCAAATCTCTCTCTCTCTCTCTCTCTCTCTCTCTCTCTCTCTCTCTCTTTAACACTTCGCTTTCAACTCCCCTTTCTCTCCCTCTATTCTCTTGGCTTTCTTCCAATCCTTCAGTCTATTCTCTCTCTCTCTCTCTCTCCTCTTTTATTAGCTCTTTTCGTTTTCAACTCTCTCTCTTTCTCTCTCGCTCTCTCTCTTTCCTTTTTTAGAACTTTTCGTTTTCAACTCCCCTTTCTCTCCCTCTATCCTCTTGGCTTTCTTCCAGTCTTTCAATTTTCCTTCTTCTCTCTCTCTCTCTCTCTCTCTCTCTCTCTCTCTCTCTCTCTCCTTCCATCCGATGCTAAGAAGAGGAATCTTCCATTCCTCACACGTCACTCCTTTTCAGCTGATGTATCGACGCTGGATGTGAAGGAAAGTTTTCTTAATGCTTCTCTGGTCATCGATTTATTTTTTTTCTCTCTCTCCCTCTTTTTTTCATTTCTTTCTTCCCTTCGTTTGGTTTATTTCCGACTCGTCTTCGAAAAAGTTTTTCAATATTGATGACGACGAACTTGAGAGAGAGAGAGAGAGAGAGAGAGAGAGAGAGAGAGAGAGAGAGAGAGAGAGAGAGATAAAATATCTCAGAATCGAGAGGAAGGGGACAATGGGGAAGAAAAAGAAGAAAAAGAAGAAGAAGAAGAAAGAGATGATGATGATGCTTTTGAAGTTTGTGGAATCTTCGTTATCTGACGAAGGGAAAATAATTACGAATATGAATCTCGTCTTGCCAGTCTGTAGAAGATTTGTTTGACGACCTATTTTATTTAGATTGCTATAAATTTTACGATAATATATATATATATATATATATATATATATATATATATATATATATATATATATATATATATATTATAAACTCATTCCTCTCCCTAAGACCCAATTATCTAAAAAAAAAAAATGCCTCTAAATTTAACGAGGCAAAAAGTATATTGACTTTTACGACTGTAATAATATTGTTTAAGAAAAATTTAAAAAACTGCAAAATTGATGCTCAACTTCGGTATTGATTCAACAAAATATAAATACTGACTTTCATTCTCTACATTGTTGTATATGGATGCGATAAAAAAAAGAGAAGCTGAACAGCTTACCTTCCGAGGTTATTGAGATAGAAGGAAATAAAACAAAAAAGTCACAGACGTTCATCTTCTTATCTTACATTTATTATTTATGGACGAGATGAAAAAGATAAACTCGAAAAGATTATCTCCCGAGCTTAATGAACCAAAAAAAATCACCTTGACTTTTATCTTTCACTGGATTTATGATGCGATACGGAATAATAAAAATAATAATAATGAGAACTAACTTGGCATCCTTTTGTGTGGGCACCCTCCCCCCCCCCTGCCCCTCCCTTATCCCTTCCTTTGGCCCCTCCCTCTTCCCCTCCCGCCCCCGCCTCTTCCCTGCCATCATCCCTCCCCCCGCCCCAATTTTTGAAGACTTTCATGAAATATGGGAATAAATACAGAAGTGAAAGCGACGACTGTTGTTGTCTCAGGCCATCGAACGAAAAAGAAAACTTAAACGATCCAACTTTTTTTAGGCTTAGGGTCCCGGAAAAAACTACCCCCTCCCCCACCCGTTAACACTAGCCACCCCCCACCCCGCGCCCAATCGGTTCCCCTTTCAAATTTTCCTGCTCTAACAAGATACTTTTTCTTATCCAAGGACAAAGTTTCAGTGCACCGTAACGAGGCAATTTTCCCATTTGAAATGGCGGTTCACTTCGATTTTGCAACTTCTTCTTCTTCTTCTTCTTCTTCTTCTTCT
>NC_061088.1:74705449-74720449 GCF_015104395.2 Macrobrachium nipponense
GTGATGATTTATAATCTTCGTCTAGGTATAAATTATTAGCTCTGTTGATGCATCAATAAACAAAAGAAGAAATAAAGGTAATAAAATAAAGTAGGTGAATTAGAAAAAAGCGTAAATAATGATGATTAGATAATATTTTCTACGGAATTTTCTCGCGTATTTACTAAACACCAGTTTCGCCTTGTCAGATAAGCGAAGATGCAATGCATTAGTACCCTAATACAATTCAATTCATGTTAATAATATAATTACATTTTTACCTATGTATTAATTTGTTCTTTTTTGATAACTGAGATCTCTTGTTTTTGTACTTCCCTTTACTTCCTCTTATTTCTTTTTAATGAACACAATATTCTTTGGAAGCCTGACTTTCAAGTCAATGGCTCTCAATACATAGTATACTACCATAATACAATTCTCCTTGCATCTTAATAATATGCTTACATTTTCATCTATGTATATTTCTTTCCTTTTTTCATAACTGAGATCTCTCGTTTCTGTACTTCTTTTACCACCTCTTATTTCTCTCTAATGAACACAATATTCTTTGGAAGACTGACTTTTAAGTCAATGGCTCCAGTGGTGGGCTTGTTCCATATGAATAGGGTTCAACTTCTGAATATTAAATAAGTGAAATAATAAAAAAGTCCCCTGCCGTGCCCGCCGAAATCTTTCGCCCGACAAGTCGCAAGCACAGCTCACCTGCATGACTGCCGAGGTAATGAAACAAAGGTATGATTTAAATGAAAGCAAACAGACGCTGGAAACGGTTCACAAAGGGAGACAAACACGATCGTCTTCGTTTGACGTCTGCAGCTCATTATTTTGAATCATGACTTTCTTTTTTCTTTTTACTTTTTATTCTTTCTTTCATTTTTCTTCTTATTCTTATTCCCGTCTCCTTCGGTTCTTGCAAGAAATTCCCTCTCGTTTTTCTCTCGACCATTGTCGAGTGCTAGGTCTGCTGATGCTGAGTCGACTCAGCCTAGTCGAAAAATACATTTTTTTTTTTTCGCTCCGAAAATACTAAGGTTTGAGATTCACCATTTCCAGAATTATCAATTCTTCTTCTTCTTCTTCTTCTTCTTCTTCTTCTTCTTCTTCTTCTTCTTCTTCTTCTTCTTTCTGATTCGGAGTTGGAGGAGACTCCATTGACTCAGACGATATTCTGTTCCAATTTATCCTGGTTCCCTCCCCCTCCTCCAAAGCCCAAACCCCCCCCCCAGCCCAATTCCCCCTCTCCCCCCAACCCCCTTCGAGAATATTACGTATAATGAGGCATCTCTGACCGGTCCTTCCTTTTGAAGTTACTGGAAATGAAGGACACGGCTAATTAATGTCAGTGGTTCTATCTCGTAATTAAATACTATAATGGAATCCATAAAATGGCTATAGCAGCCTAGATTAAAACCATGATAAAGGTGTAGTGTACCAATTCCATAAAAACTCATAGTATTTTAAATCCACGAAAAACTAAAATTTTTTATATCCATTAATAATAAACCACATAGTGTCTTAAATCCATAAAAACAAAGTATTTCCAACCTATAGTATATTACATACATAAGAAAAACTACAATATCATAAAACCGTAACAAGTTAATAGAATATAAGATTGATTAAAAAAATCTATCGCATATTAGATTAATAAAAATCTATAGTATATTTAATTAATAAAATCTGTAGTATATTAAATACATAAAAAACAATAACATGATAAATCCATAAAACAGCTATAGTTTATTGGATACATAAAAACTATAGTATATTAAATCCAAAGAAAGCTATTGAATATTAAATCCGTAAATGTGCAGTATATTAACTCCATAAAAAACTATACTATATTGGGTACATAAAAAACGCTATAAAAATTAAATCCGTAAAAACTGCAGCATACTAAATCCATAAAAAGCTACACTATATTAAATCCATAAAAAAGTTATAGGATATCAAATCCATAAAAAGCTATACTATATTAAATCCATAAAATTTATAGAATATTAAATCCATAAAAAGATATACTATATTAAATCCATAAAAAGCTATAGAATATTATATCCGTAAAAAGCTATCAAATATTAAATCCGTAAAAACTGCAGCATATTAACTCCATAAAAAAAGCTATGGCACATTAGATACATATAAAAAAAGCTACAGAATATTAAATGCGAAATTCTTTTGTCAACATTTTCCTTGTACGCTGACTCTGGGAAACAGAAGTTAGGCTTTAATGAACCGTTATCAGGTAGGCTTCGGCAGAAAATTCTATCAACAGAACTCTAATTTTTTTTTTTTTTTTCGTGGAACACTCTGTCAACAGAACTTTTCTCTTTTGTTTCACGCTGCTATGAACGCACAGCAAAAAGAACTTTTGTTTTACTTTTTGTTTTAAATAAAATGACGTGGCTCACTCTCCACACTTCTTGGCAATAGGCCTCGATAGGCCTATAGAAAGGGGATGCTACGTGTTTGTATACGGAAGGACAAAAGACGGTCGTTCAGACTGTCACTGTTTTGATAGTATATATCTTTTGAATCGATTCATCTCGCCCGGGTTCTACCAGTCTCTCTCTCTCTCTCTCTCTCTCTCTCTCACACACATACACACACATAAACACACACACACACACAAATGATATATATATATATATATATATATATATATATATAATTTATATATATATTATATATTCACATATATATATATAGTATATATATTTTATATATATCTATATATATATATATATACGTATATATATATATATATATATATATATATATATATATTATAATATATATACATATGTATATAATATATATAATGTATATTATATATAATATAAATACATGTGTATATATTATATATAATATATATATATATACATACATATATATATATATATATATATATATATATATATATATATATATATATATATATATATATATATATATATATATATATATATATATATATATATATATATATATATATATATATATATACATATTCACTTATTTACTCTCATTTACTCGCACCACCTCCATGCTTGCAAGCTGACCTCTCTTCCGTTTCACCAGCGACTCCAAGTAGAAAGCAAATATCCTGGAAAAACTATGAAGGTGAAAAAAAAAAAAATAATCTTCTTTGATGACTTTTCTTGAAAAGTAATTTCTACACCTGACACACAAACGATGTCTCTTTTGTGAGCAACGTTCCTCTGTCCTTAGACGCCCTTGCTTATTTTATAAATCGAGTGCATAAACTTCTGTAAAATGGCAAGCCCTTTCGAAACACTTGGCATTTTTACCGAGGCAAGAATGGAAACTTTTCAGAACCGTGAAATCTTCAAAAGCACTCGAGATCATTTTTTTTTTTCATTTTGTGTTTTTCTGGGGAGCTTGGTGGAATATATGAAATAAAAGATTTAACTTAGACCGATTTAACTTCTGTAAACTAGGAAACCTTTAGAAGTATATACTTAGCATTTTATGCAACTTATAGAAATAAAAGCGCGCTGTTGAGAGAATACATTTCTACGGAGTGGAAAGTCAACCTACGCGCGAGAGTACGACTTAAAGCTCAAGATGTACTTGCTATAAGTTTACGCAGGTTTTGTAACGCCCGCTAAACTGCAAGTAAGATCGCAGTCATCACGAGCCATTGTTGTGTGCTTACGTTCCTTTTATTTGATAAGAACACTGACTATTTTGTTTTCCTTTTTTTAACTTCCAACTCTGAAGACGTAGGGTATGATTCGTTGAAACCTAAGCGTCTTGAACCTACGTGTCTTGTCCAGACTAAACCTTGAAGAATCTAAAGAAAACTCGCTCAGTGGTGTCCAAGAATAATACCGCTACTAGGCCTATATCTCAAAAGTACCCAGTTTCCATACCACACCCAGGCCTATATAAAAAAGTACGCAATTTTTATACCTATACCACACCTAGGCCTATATGACTATATCACAAAAGTAAGCAGTTTTTATACCTATACCCCACCCAGGCCTATATAAAAAAGTGCGTAGTTTTTATACCTATACCCCACCTAGGCCTATATGGTTATATCTGAAAAGTACGCAGTTTCTATACCACACCTAGGCCTGTATCACAAAAGTACGTCGTTTCAAACAACAACTCTGCGTTTTTATTCGAATGTCCCCAGGCAAGTTAATTTAAACTCGGCATTTAATTTCGCTGCGACACATTTCTGCATTTCCCTCGATTTCATAGGAGTTTTGTTGGCTACAAGTTGATTATATTCACTAGGAAGTTACTTGTTATGAGATACTTGCTTTTCCCCAGAAGCGCTGTGATGTTGTATTGTGGTAAAACTGATATATTCCACATAACATACAGCTTAACAAAAATAATGAAAAACATGACCTGATAATGCGTATTATCGCTGAGGAAAGACGATATATATATATATATATATATATATATATATATATATATATATATATATATATATATATATATATATATATATATATAATTTCCTTCGCTGGTCCAGCGGAGATGAAAAAACTCTCAAACTCTCAGTGGAGAAAATGTCATTTTGTGTTACGTAATAGAATAAAAAATATTAAAAAACAATTATTATTTACCGGCTCTCTTACTTTCCAATGTAACGGATGCCAACCAGAGGGTCAATCTGTGTCAATATCAACCATGCTTTGGAAGTCTCACATTAGCTTCTGTTTTTCTCCTGGTAAAACCTTTCTTATTGAACAGGCGGAAAGGTCTTCTCCTTCATTTTCGCTTACTCGGGGAGTAAGCCTACAAGCTAATTTGTTGTTGTTTGGTTAGGTTGGGTAAAGAAAAAGGGTCTATGAAAGACCATAAAAAGGTCTGAAAAACGTGTTTTGCGTTGAGATAAAGGTACAGGAATTTTAGGTAATGACATTTATGATTTATTTATAGATTGAAAATCTAAAAAATTAATAAAGTGCATCTGAAACAGTACATAGAAATTATTTCTAATAAAATATAGCATATTTATTTTAATTTTCGTTGGTGAAACAACGTCTGTTTGACCCTAAATTTTATCTATATATATATATATATATATATAATATATATATATATATATATATATATATATATATATATATATAAGAAAACTGTTGGACCATGTTTACGTAAAAAGATTAATTGAAGGGTTTCGTGTTTATGTTTTATTTAGTTACTGATGGGAAAATCCTAAGTCTAAGTCGAGTGTATCTTATGAATTTTTTTTATTAATTGGTTTATGACGGAAGAGAGAGAGATATGTCTCCACTAGTACACTTAAAACATTTTTCCCAGATTCAGAGTAAGGACCAAAAACCCTTTTCTAGCCCAGACCTGAAGAATTCATCGGAAAAATGAAAAAGGCGTGAGTCGACCTCCAGCTTACTCGGATGCATGCAAGATTTTCCCCTCACGCATAAGTAGTAAACATGATATTCCTAACTTTTAACTTAAATTACAACTTTTAAAAATCTATTGTCAAATAGAGCATTGTTTCACAATCGAAAATTAAAATTAATATGCTATATTTTACTAGAAATAATTTTTATGTACTGTTTCAAAGGGACTTTATTAATTTTTTTACATTTTCATCCTAATAGATAAATCGTAAGTATCCTATCCTAAAATGCCTGTACCTTTAACTCTACGCAAAACCCGTTTTTCAGACCTTTTTGTGATCTTTCATAGACCTTTCTTACCCACCCCAACAACAACAACAACAACAAATTAATTTGTAGGCTTGCTCCCCGAGTAAGCGAAAATGAAGGAAATACCTTCCCGCTGTTCAATAAGAAAGGTTATACCAGGAGAAAACAAAAGCAACGTGAGACTTCCAAAGCATGGATGATATTGACATAAATTGCCCTCTGGTTGGCATCCGTTGCTTGGAAAGCAAGAGAGCCGGTAAATAATAATTGTTTTTAATATTTTTGTTTGTATTACGAAACACAGAATGGTATTTTCTCCACTGAGAGTTTTTCCTCTCCGCTGGACTCGCAAAGGAAATGATTTTTAATATCCAAAGTTTGAGAATATAACAAAAAAACATTAAAATCGAAAGCCTGACTTAATCCAATATTGCAGATGTTCAGGCAAAAATTCCGGGCTTGAATTTAGACTCATTTTACATAAAATTAATAAACTTTTAAATAAAATCGGCCTGTTCAGATTGCATTCAACTATTCTCTGTTTTTATTTCAATTATTATCATTATTTCAATAGATGAAACCTATTCACACGGAACAAGCACACTGGGGCCACTGACTTGAAAGCGAAGCTTCCAAAGAATGCTGAGTTCAACCTCCCACCGCAGACCCCACACTGCAGCAGTAACTGATCTTGACACAGAGCCAGTGATTTTTCTCCACCCTGGGGGAGACGACAACCAGCGACATCTGAGTGGCATCCCACGACACAAACCACTATGCCAGCGGACCAACAAAGAACGAGAGGGTAAAAATAAAATATCTTCCATGTAACTGTAAAAAATCACAGTGAGCTCCTAACCTCTCGATTTTTTCACACTTTTTTCAATACAAAAACTCGACCTCGTTCTGATACTCTGGATGCAAGTTCGAATCCTGCTGCGTACATCAGAATTACTTTATACTTCTTGCAATTGGATCTTAGGCTTTGTAGTGACGAGAGTATCTAAAAAAGTGTGAGGAAGTTGAGGGGTTAAGAGGTCACTGTGGTTGAAACATTTATGTAGTAGTTTGTAATGACAAGCGTATCATACACACACACACATATAATATATATATATATATATATATATATATATATATATATATATATATATATATATATATATATATATATATATATATATATATATATATATATATATATATATATGTGTGTGTGTGTGTGTGTGTGTGTGTGTGTGTGTGTAGTGTGAGAGAGAGAGAGAGAGAAGAGAGAGAGAGAGAGAGAGAGTGTGTGTATTTGTGATGCATAAACAACAAACTCATAATTACCTACTACAGAGTTATGAATGGCACGGTAGCTTTCAAAAAACACTATCCCTTGGAAGTGATAGTTCTGGAATGCATTTCAGAATGAAGTTAGTCGCCTTGCCCAACGGATAATAATAATAATAATAATAATAATAATAATAATAATAATAATAATAATAATAATAATAATAAATAATAATAATAATAATAATAATAATAATGCAGAGGTCGATGAGGAAGACCTCCTAATTTCGTAGATAGAATAAAACAAAAGATGGGAAGGCGCTAACAAATCTACAACACTAAAAGGACAATTCATCTCCAAACTGAACCACACGTTTTCCACAAGCATTCCTAAAGAGCCCCTCCTAATAAGTAGCAGCCTCTTCTAGTAGCACCAAGAGCTCAGGACGATAAAACCTCGTCGATATCTCAATTTTTTTTCCCACCTGAGAGATCGGCTTTCATATTAGATTAGACACGTAACCTCTGACAGCGAACACAGATCGGGTTCTGAATAAAGTAAAGGGACGTCACTCGTTGTTCCTCTCTCGTTTCTTGGTTGACTTCACGAGTTCCTCTTGGTGTTGTGTCAGTTGACTTCATGATTTCCTCCTGGTGTTGTCGGTTGGCTTCATGATTTCCTCCTGTGGTTGTCAGTTGAATTCACAATTCCCTTTTGGTGTTATCAGTTGAATTCACGATTTCCTCCTGGTGTTGTCGGTTGGCTTCATGATTTCCTCCTGGGTTTGTCAGTTGAATTCACTATTCCCTTTTGTTGTTATCAGTTGGATTCACGATTTCCTCCTGGTGTTGTCGGTTGGCTTCATGATTTCCTCCTGGGGTTGTCAGTTGACTTCACTATTTCCTTCTGGCGTTATCAGTTGAATTCACGATTTCCTCCTGGTGTTGTCGGTTGGCTTCATGATTTCTTCATGGGGTTTTCAGTTGAATTCACGACTTCCTGATGTTGTTATTGGTTTTCGTCATATTCATGGACTTGGTCCCATCGAGAGAGAGAGAGAGAGAGAGAGAGAGAGAGAGAGAGAGAGAGAGAGAGAGAGAGAGAGAGAAGTTTTCGTCAGATTCCATGGACCTACGTAGTCCCATCTGAAGACTGCATTGCACCAGTCGCAGGATTTGGAATTCTTGTGAAAGCCGACCAAACTCGAGTATAAAAACCTTCATAATACGAAAGAAAGCCACCCAAAATTTTATCAAAAATAGTGGTACTACTTTCATATTTTCTAAACATTCCTGTACTTTTTTTTTAAACATTCCTCGACTATTTTTTAAACATTCCCGGATCTTTTTTCAAACCTTCCTCAACCATGTTTCAAACATTCTTGGACATTTTGTCCTAGACCATTTTTCAAGGATTCTTGGGCCTTTTCACAAAAGTTCCTGGACTTAAAAAGAAAAATCCTAGACCATTTTTTAAACATTCTTGAAACTTTCTCAGACATTCCTAAACCCCCTTTTTCAGACACTCCCAGACCTTTATTTAAATATTCCTGGACTTTTTTTCAAACAGCCATGGGCCTCCTCCAAACACACCTGGACCTTTTATCAAACATCCCAGAACCTTTTTACCAACATTCATGGAATTCTTTTAAAAAACTAGGATTTTTTTAAACATTCCTGAACTTTTTTTTTCAAATACTACTGGACCTTTTTCAAACATTCATGGATTTTTTTTCAAAATTCCTAGACCTTTTTTAAAAACATTCCTGGACCATTTTGGGATCAGTTCTGGACATTTGTCGAACATTCCTTATCAAGCGTTTCTAAATCTTTTCTAAACATTTCCTAAACCTGTTCTCTTACACTCTTGGAAATGTTTTCCAATAATTTCAGGACCTATTTCCAAACATTCTTCTACGTTTTTCCAAACATTTATGGACCTTTTTTCAAACAGTCCGGGACCTTTTTTCAAACAATCATGAACCTTTTCTCAAGCATTCTTAAACCCTTTCTCAAAATTTTTTATACATTTTCTCATACACTCTTGGAAATGTCTTAAGAAAATTTATGGACCTATTTTCAAACATTCTTGGACTATTTTAGAAAAATTTATGGATCTTTTTTCAAACATTCCTGGAATATTTTTTTTTCAAACATTCTTGGACCTTTTTAG
The DNA here is from genome assembly GCF_015104395.2 of Macrobrachium nipponense. Taxonomy (NCBI): domain Eukaryota; kingdom Metazoa; phylum Arthropoda; class Malacostraca; order Decapoda; family Palaemonidae; genus Macrobrachium; species Macrobrachium nipponense. The sequence goes on from NC_061088.1 coordinate 74,714,561, forward strand.
AAAAATTTATGGATCTTTTTTCAAACATCCTGGAATTTATTTTCAAACATTCTTGGAACTTTTTCAACTCCTGGACTTTTTGGAAACATTTATGGACCTTTTTTTCAAATATTCCTGGAATTTTTAAAAATGTTCTTGGACCTTTTTCAAAAATTCTTTGACCCTTTTTGGAAACATTTATGGATCACTTTTCAAACATTCCTGGAAATTTTTTCAAACATTCTTGGACCTTTTTCAGCTCCTGAAACATTTGTTCAAACATTCTTGGACCTTTTTGGAAACATTATGACCCTTTTTCAAACATTCATTGACATTTTTCCAAACATTCTTGGACCATTTTCAACTCCTAGACTTTTTTTCAAACATTCTTGGACCTTCTTGGAAAAATTTATGGATTTTTTCAAACATTCCTGGAATTTTTCAAACATTCCTGGAATTTTCCAAGGATTCTTGGACCCTTCTCAACTCCTGGAGCTTTTTTTCAAACACCCCTGACCTTGTTTCAATCACTCCTGAACCTTCTACTAAACATTCCTGGCGGGACATTTTGACATTATTATCTACGCCACGAAGGTCTTCGGGAGCACTGAAAATGCTGCTGTCATTTTCAGTCTTTCAGGGAAGTGGAAAAAAATAAAAACAGAATGATTACTTCACCCTTCGCCACGTATTAGCTTCCGTCGACTATTTCGGCCGTCACTTATTAAATTAGCCATGAGAGTACCGTGGGAATTCCGTCGCGTTAAACGAATTACCGTTGGAATCGTGCCGAAAATGACGCTGTGGATTTGGAAGGGGGAACCGTGAAGGCCCAGTGTCTAAATTTGGTCAATGCTCTCCTCCTTCCTGAAGCTACAATATACAAACTAGACCAAAATTACATCACAAAGAATAGGCGGATAGAAAGTAATTTATTTCGATACTCCCTCTCCTTCCTACAGATGACAAACTATAAACTACATCACAAATAAGTGAAAGTACGTAATGATTTTCGATACTTCTCCTTCCCAGAACTGCAAACTACATAACAAAGAATGGCCAATAAACAAGTAATGGCTTTACGAGAGAGCTCAGTTCATGCAATCGCAAGATCTTTGCAATAGTGATGAAACTGTCAGTGAGCTCAGGAGCTGATACATAGTGGATCCAGAAATACCGATCATGGAACTGTGAGATCTTATGGTTATGGTTACATAAATGGGTCTGAATAACGCGAGTGAAACTGTCAGATCTTTACTAAGGCAGCGGCTATAAAATTGCAATGACATTGTAAGATCTTATACTGGCAGTTACACAGCTGGTTTACGTACAGGAATTGTAAATCTGATGCTGACAGTTGCACAGTTGGTTTATAAACATGAATTTTAAGATCTGATGCTGACAGCTGCACAATTGGTTTACGAACAGAAATTGTAAACTCAGATGCGGACAGTTGCACAATTAGTTTACGATCAGTAATTAAAAAATCTCATGCTGACAGTTGCACAATTGGTTTACGAACACAAATTGTAAGATCTGCTGCGAACAGTTGCACAGTTGGTTTACACACAGAAATTATAAGATCTGATGCTGACAGTCGCACAATTGGTTTATGACCACAAACTTACATTTACACAATTGGTTTATGATCAGAAATTGTAAGATCTGATGCCGACAGTTGCACAGTTTGTTTACGAACAAAATTACCAGATCTGATGCCGACAGTTGCACAAATGGTTTATTAACACAAATTGTAAGATCTGATGCTCACAGTAGCACAATTGGTTGATAAACACAAATTGTAAGATCTGATGCTGAAGGCAGCAAGTTAGGTTTAAGAAATGTGCAAACATTAATATCATGACGCAACCTCTTACGTAAATATGTGCTATTAAATTCATTATAAAACTGTCAAATCACATGCCAATGGTTACGTAATGAGCCAAGTAATGTTGACGAAATTGGAAGCTCTCATTCTAGTGAATATAAGATGAGTCCACTGGATCTGACCTTTAAGAAAGCTTAGCGACTTCCGTTCAGGTTAGAATCGATAATATGCTATTTCTGACGTAATCAGGCTTTTAAAGTTGGCATGAAAGGTTTGCAGCTTGTTCAAGTTGATGTCACTACATTATTGCTTCATTTATCTTTCTCTTGATCTCTCTTTCTGTTTGTTATTATTATTATGACTATTATTCACAATGATACCACTGTGGTTGTCTTCACCATTTTAGTGAATCATACTATAGTAGATTCACATCAACCGTGCATTTGATACGTCTAGGCCCATCCCTTACTACGCTCCTAATTGGCTGTTGATAAGCCAATCACAGGGCTGGAATCTCTCAGTCTCTCGAGAAAGTTCACATGGGCGGGAAGTATGTGCCACCTCTCCTGAGGTATACGTTTGAAAGACACATCCCTCAGGATAGGTGGAACATACTTCTTGCTTATGTGAACTCTCGAGAGAGACTGAGAGTTTCCAGCCCTAGGACTAGCTTATCAACAGCCAATCAGGAGCGTCGTAAGGGACTGGCCTAGACATCAAATGCACGGTTGATGTGAATGTACTATAGTATTATTATTTTAGTGTTTCCCAGTTGTCAAAGCTGGGTGAGGAGATGAGGTTGCCCGTCCCGTCGGACACTGCTATGATAAAAAACAGACTTTCCTTACAAGACCGCGATAGAGCAATTCAGGAAATGCATATAAAAACCAACCTACAAAATTGGGTTTATATCAAATCCTTTTGTGAAGTGCACTTTTATTTGATGATTAAATGGTCTGCGTTAAAAGGCTGTGGAAGTGAATAAGAACTTTTTATTGTACATTCTCTTCCGGTATAGAGGTAATTATCTCTATTATTACACACACACACACACACACACACACACACACACACACATATATATATATATATATATATATAATATATATATATATATATATATATGTGTGTGTGTGTGTGTGTGTGTGTGTGTGTGTGTGTGTGTGTGTGTGTATCAAGAAGTATAGATCAGTGAGAAATACAAGGAAAATTATCAATCAGGGCAAGTAAATATGCTGTGCAGAAAGACAACCAAATGTAAAATTATAGCCTTAAGAAAAATAATTTCAAAAAGATAAATCGAAAATATAAAAATTACATAATAAAAGAATATTTACATCGCGCAAACCGTAAAAAAAACAAAAGCGATTACTATCGTAAAAAAAAACCTACAACTTGGAAACGAAATATAATAGCAAGAAGCACATCGTAAGAGGAGGGCTTTTAATAAAATCATTTTCTTTATATGCAATCGCCATTACCCACACTGGGTACAACTGGGCGTCAACATTACCATGTCTAATAGACGGAGCACACGCCCTCCACTCCCCTAATCCCCTCCCCAACCTCTTTCACCCACATACCTTCTTTTACTCGTATACCCTCTTTCACCCTCCGCTTTTGTTCACCTTCTTTCACCCTCCACTTGCTTTCACTCCCTGTCCCCACTTTCAACCGCCTCACCCTCTTTCACCCCGAGTATCCTCTTTAAACATCACCACCCTCTTTCACCCCTATCCTCTTTCACCGCTCACCCTCTTTTACCCTCCATCTTCTTTCACGCCTCACCCTTTCACCTCCCCCTTCTTTCAACCCCTGTACCCTCTTTAAACCCCCTCACCTTCTCACACCCAACACTCTTTCACCCCTCACTCATTTTCACCCCTTTACCCTCTTTCACCCTTCACCCCTTTCAATCCCTGTACTCTCATTCACCACCCTGTGTCGTCTTTCACCCCTTCCCTCTTTTTCAACTCCCCCCTCATCTATTTCCACCGCCACTCCACCCCTTCCTCTTTCACCCTTCACCCTCTTTCAATCCCTGTCCTCTCATTCACCCCCCTGCATCCTCTTTTACCCCCTCCCTCTTTTTCATCAACTCCCTCTTCACCATTTCCACCCCCAACCCCCCCCCCCCCCCCCCCCCGCCGGCACCCTTCCACCCCTCCTCCAACAACTGCCTCGGGTAGAAGCGCCTTCAAATTCAATTCAGATTCCCAAATCATAGATCCCTTTACATAAGGAATGACGGCGTCTCTGGCTCTATGGCTCTCTGGGTCTCTGGGTCTCTGGGTCTCTGGGTCTCCGGGTCTCTGGCTCTCTGGGTCTCTGGGTCTCTGGGTCTCCGGGTCTCTGGGTCTCTGGGTCTCTGGGTCTCTGGCTCTCTGGGTCTCTGGGTCTTTGGGTCTCTGGCTCTCTGGGTCTCTGGGTCTCTTGGGTCTCTAGGTCTCTGGGTCTTTGGCTCTCTGGGTCTCGGGTCTCGGGTCTCTGGCTCTTTGGCTCTCTGGGTCTCCGGGTCTCTGGCTCTTTGGCTCTTTGGGGTCTCCGGGTCTCTGGCTCTTTGGCTCTTTGGGGTTTCCGGGTCTCTGGCTCTCTGGGTCTCTGGCTCTTTGGCTCTATGGGTCTCCGGGTCTCTGGGTCTCTGGGTCTCTGGCTCTTTGGCTCTCTGGGTCTCTGGGTCTCTGGCTCTCTGGCTCTCTGGGTCTCTGGGTCTCTGGGTCTCTGGCTCTCTGGGTCTCTGGGTCTCTGGGTCTCTGGGTCTCTGGCTCTCTGGGTCTCTGGCTCTCTGCTCCGATTGCTGGGCTGTTTAATTGGGACAGAGACGCTTTGGATTTCCCTTTTCTCTTTCTTTTTGCAACTGAATTCTTTAATTAGTTAATTAAGTGATTTGATAATTTTTTGAATTTTTATGTATTTTTTCTATATATTTATTATTTTTATATATTTTTTACTTATTTGTTTACTTATTTCGTTTACATGATAAAGGATTTCTCTTTTATTCTTTTTTGTAATTGATTTGTTTAATTAGTTGATTGAATTATCTTTTCATTTTATTTTTTTTACTTGTTTTTAAATATTTTTATTTTTTATTTATTTATTTGTTTAAATTATTAATTTGTAATTTTTTCACTCATTTATCTATTTAATTTTTCCAGTCAATCAATCATGTAATAATTAATTAATTATCCTTATTTGTTTTTCATTTCTTCATCTAAATTATCAATTTCTTAATTTTTTCGTTTCATTTTTCCAATCAATCAATGATTCAATAATTAATAGATTATTCTAATTATTCATTCTAAAATCTTGCTGTGTTCATCACGGAGGGAGTTTCTCGTAATTCTTAACCATTTGTTTTTTCTCATTAACAGATGTATTTCAAGCTAAATTAAAGAAAAAATGTTGCAATCGTTCAACTTCATAAACTGTCTCATTTCAATTTCTCTAGTTCATATTTAAAAAAATATTTTTTACATACAGAATTATTAATCGACAAATTTTTTTTTAACAAACAGAATCACTATTTGACATTTTTTTTTATGGAAAGAATTATGGTTCATTAAAAAAACTAATCATTCATACCGAAACTGTTTATTTACGTCGAATATTCCTGTTACCTGGCCAATCATTATTACCTGCGCCGATTACCTGACCGTCTGTCGACCAGCCGTTAATTGGTGTAGCGTTGCTTTTCAATTATTCGTCACCTGAGCGATGACTAACACCTTTTCACAAATTTTTTTTTATTATGCCTCCACTTCCTGCCTTCGCCTCTCTATTATTTTTTTCATTATGTGTCATCCTTTCATTTAATCTCGTTTCCTTAACCACTCCTTCAAAGTTTACCTAAATTTGTCATAGATCTCTCAACAATCATTTCTCATCAGTAACTACTGCAACCTTTAAATTATTATAGTGAATAAACAAATTATAGTAAATAAACTTGCTCATTCAGACTTTAGATTTAGTACTTAGACTACCTTTGACATACCTCGCTGGTATCTAACTATTTATGATTTTAAGATATTTTGTCAACTCATTCACAATTATCTACGCTTTCGCCGATAATTGAATAATTCCGT
>NC_061088.1:74722949-74747949 GCF_015104395.2 Macrobrachium nipponense
CAACAGACTACAGAGACCATCTAAGCGCAGTCCTCCAGTGGCCAATACGAGACAGCTTGAATGGCCACCAAAACAATGGAAAAATCGAATGTTTTTATGGGCCTTTTTTTATCTGCATAGTACACTGTCAAAACACAGTAAAAAACATCAATATATATATATATATATATGTGTGTGTGTGTGTATATTATATATATATATATATATATATCATACTATATATATATATATATATATATATATATATATATGTATATATAGAGACGACACACATATATATATATATATATATATATATATATATATTATACATTCACATACACACATACACACACTCACATGTTAATCTGCAGGACAAGGACGCAACACTCGCACGCCCTCCCGAATAGAGAGTGGAATCAAAAGTAACACCATTCATAAAAAAAAAATAAAATGGAATAAAAAATAAAAAAATCACCCGACGAATAACAACTGGTCACAAAAACAGTCAAATCTAGATTTTGCAGGCATCTAGATCAAAGGCCGAGAGGAATGTTTAACATGCATAGATAAAAACGGGTGGGAAGACTTTGCATGTCAAAAACACACACACACACACACACACACAAAGATACATCAGCCAAAGCTGCGAGTTTTTTTTTTTTTTATACGGGAATCACATGAAAAGTGGGAACTCCATTCAGTGCGTTTGGGAATCGTGTTTGGCATAGATGACATAAAAAATGCTGACTATGAATCGCAAGGATACCACCTTCTGCCTAATCTCTTTTAAGATTTTAGTTTAGATATGGATATATATCTATATCTATAATACATATGTAGTATAATATATATATATATATATATATATATATATATATATATATATATATATATATAAGTGTATACACACACATATACTATATATATATATAATTATACATTTGTATGAGTCTGATCACATAACCGTGATTCGTATATACGCATCAAGCTACAAATGTCCTTTAATATCTAATTCGCTCTACCTCGGAATTAATATATTTTCATAGATATGTTAACCGGAGGGGAATTTGTAGTTGATAAGAAATCGTCGGTGTGTATACATATACATATATATATATATATATATATATATATATATATATATATATATAGATATTTATATATTATAATCCCGAATAAGAGAGTGAAGCTTTAATATCCACGCGCCAGAAAGAGGAGTTGGGAAGGTGACAAAAACAAAAAACTACTGAGGAAAGCTCAGTCTTGGAAAAATCTCACTCTTGGAGAGAATCTCGATCTCTCCTCTTATACTTATAGCCGGCGAAGATTGATGACTTTAGTAGAGAGAGAGAGAGAGAGAGAGAGAGAGAGAGAGAGTTTTAACAAATGGATAACAGCGCCTGTTCAGTATGCATTGAAAACCTTCGCTTTACCCAAGTCGGTCTTTAAAACCATTTGTATGCCCTCTGCAAATGGCTACGGAACCCCATTCGCTTCTGTATGTATGTACACTATATGTGTATATGTACATATATGCATATATATACATATATATATGTATATGTACGTATATGTGTCTATATACACACATATATAATATATATATATATATATTTATATACATATATATATGATATATATATATATATATATATATATATATATAAATATATATATATATATAATCTGGAGTTATATAACTATTTCTATATCCTCGTAATTCGTTTTCCTTGCTGGTTCCTAAGGAATATGGCAGTAGCACTCATTCCCCAATTAATAATAATAATAATAATAATAATAATAATAATGAACGTGGCTCCAAAAATGTCTAAGGGACCTCGACAAGAAACACGACAAAAACCTGTATTAAACTTCATGACACTAAATATGACACTGGACACAAACGCCGTCTCAATTTCCAGTTCTAATAATAAAAAGTAACCAATCACGCAATTCTTAACTTCTCGTCAAACGAGAAACATGACAAAAATAAATGTTAATCGAGGGGTTCAATGATGAGATTTCAGTAAAAAAATTAAATTCGGAACTTGAAAACAAATGGAAAATCGTCACACGACGCATTATTAAACTGCGCGTCATTGAAAGAAAGAAAAAAAAGCGACAAAGCCGGATTTCAAAAGTTCCAAATCAAAAGAGGAACGTGACAATAACTGAAGTTTTAAAAGTCACCTCAAAATCAGATCTTAAAATCCACAAGAATTAGAAACTCAAGTAAAAATTAAACCTTAAATACTTACCTACATTAGCTATGAAACGTGACAAAATTCAGTCTACCTACATTAGCTATGAAACGTGACAAAATTCAGTCTATCTACATTAGCTATGAAACGGGACAAAATTCAGTCTATCTACATTAGCTATGAAACGGGACAAAATTCAGTCTATCTACATTAGCTATGAAACGGGACAAAATTCAGTCTACCTACATTAGCTATGAAACGTGACAAAATTCAGTCTACCTACATTAGCTATGAAACGTGACAAAATTCAGTCTATCTACATTAGCTATGAAACGGGACAAAATTCAGTCTATCTACATTAGCTATGAAACGTGACAAAATTCAGTCTATCTACATTAGCTATGAAACGTGACAAAATTCAGTCTATCTACATTAGCTATGAAACGGGACAAAATTCAATCTTAAAACCTACATTATAAATGAAACATGACAACATTAAGCTTTAAATTTCCCATCAGCTATAAAACGTGTTCAAAATTCAGTCCTAGTACCTACATCAGATATGAAGCATTTAAAATATTTTGTCCTAAAACCCACATCAGAAATCAAACATGATAAAAGCTCAGTCTTAAAACCCATATCAGTTATGACACATGACATAACTTAAATCTTAAAACCCACACCAGATATCAAAGAAGACGAAAGCTCAGTCTTAAAATCCATATCAGATAAGAAACAGGACAAACATTAAGCCTTAAAACCAACATCAGATATCAAATATGACAAAAACTCAGTCTTAAAACTCACATCAGATATGAAACATGAAAAAATTCAGTCCTAAACCCCACATTAGATATGAAACATGATATCTCTAGGATTTGGCACCCGTGGGGCAGAATGTAAATGAGGCTTAGTTACAGGTTCAGAGTTACAGGGACTAAGCCCTACGTAACTTTCTTCGGTGAATCGACAAGAGAGACTAATGATAAACGGGCCCTACTTTCTTTCATCGAGTTTCCAATCCAAATTATGAGAGAGAAAAGTAGTCGTCAATTATAACGCTCTTTACATACGCCCGCCCGCCCGTCGAAACTCCGCTACGCGCCCATGATAAGCGTTACGATTAAGTCTCGTTTTCCAGTTAATTGCGCCTAATGACACATATCCAAAGGGGGTGGAGGGGGCGGGGGAGCCTTTCTCCGTGAACTTTAATTAACCTTGTCACTGGTGGGCCATTAGAGGGCCCCCAAATAGCAACCTTCCCATTCGATTACGCGTTGCCAAATTCTTGCTAATTATAAGACCTGGGTATCGATTTCACTTAGGGCGTAATTGCTCTTCTCAACATCTCGTGTTGGCGATGATAATATTCTCCCCCCTCCCCCCCAAAAAAAAAACCCCCCAAAAAAAAATCCCCCCTCAACCCCCGACTGGTGGGAGTCCGTTCTGGGACGGGGTTGTGTTGCAGCAGAGCAGAGCAGAACTCAATGGGTAATAAGAGACCTGAATAGGAACCACTGACTTATGCATACTCGAATGGCCGTCAAACAAAAGGCTTTTCGAGAAGTTAATCAGATCGCCGTTGTTCGAGATTGCTTCTAATAATAATAATGATAATAAAAACTTGGTTGATAATGATAATGATAATAGCAATAACTTCGTGGATAATAATAATAATAATAATAATAATAATAATAATAATAATAATAATAATAATAATAATAATAATAATCAAACTTGGTGGATAATAATAATAACAGTAACTTGGTGGATGATAATAATAATAATAACAAGGTGGATAATTAATAATAATAATAATAATAATAATAATAATAATATAATAATAATACAAACTTGGTGGATAATAATAATAACAGTAACTTGGTGGATGATAATAATAATAATAACAGTAACTTAGTGGATGATAATAATAATAATAACAGTAACTTGGTGGATGATAATAATAATAATAACAGTAACTTGGTGGACGATAATAATAGTAAAAAAACAGTAACTTGGTGGATGATAATAATAATAATAACAAGGTGGATAATTAATAACTAATAATAATAAATAATAATAATACTAATAATAATAATAATAATAATAATAATAATAATAATAACAGTAACTTGGTGGATGATAATAATAATAATAACAAGGTGGATAATAATAATAATAATAATAATAATAATAATAATAATAATAATAATAATAATAATAATAATACAAACCGTATTTCCCTTACAAAAGATTGGCACACCTTTTAGTATATACCTACCAAATTAAGGATCCTGAAAACTAGCCCCTTTGCTGGCATACGGCCAAGTAAATCTAAAAGCAAAAATCCCACTTATCAATAACGAAGCTGAAATCACCTAAATTTAACATCACGAAAACCGTATCCGGCCAATGCGCTTCAAGGTGGCTTTTGAAAAGATGTAATTTGATAGCCTTAAAAGAGAGACACTTGAAAACCTTGAACATATGATTATATGCTTTCACATTTCCATTTCGTCTCACTGTATGAAAGGAACGATCTCAAAATGGTGAATGACACTTAAGGGGAATCATCCCCGTAGCGGGTTCGTGCGGTCAGTTCACCTCTTGCAGTGCACTGTAGGCATTATTTATGAATAGAGTAGAATATAGAATTTAGGCCAAAGGCCACGCGCTGGGACCTCTTTAGTTATTAAGTGTTGAAACGGGCATTTAGAGCAAAAAGGTTTTAAAAGTGTGACAGGAGGGAAACTTGCAGTTGCACTATGAATTGTTAAAGGGAGGCTGGAGAGTATGATGGAAGAAAGGGAATATGAACGGAGGTACAGTAAATGGAATGAAAGGGGTTGCAGTAGGGACCGAAGGGACGCTGCAAAGAATCTTAAGTCATGCCTACGGAGGTCATAACTTAAGGTTCTTTGCAGCTTTCCTTCGGCCTCTGTAGCTGCAACCCTTTTCAATTCCTCTTACTGCACCGCCTCTCGTATTCTCTTCTTTCCATCTTACTCTCCTCAAATCTCTGCTGACAGTTTTTGTAACAATAGTTGCGGCTCTGGGTGACCTGAGGCCTTAGCTCTTGGCCTTAGGCCTAAATTTTATATTCCAACTAAGGGAATCATTAACAAGGAAAAATCCATCTTCAAGACCGCATGAATGAACCAGGACCTACTAAGTCTCAGTGGGTCCTGGACTGAACATAGGGCCATGCACATAAGCTGTGTATACTCGGTAAATATCTGTCTCACTTTACAACGGATGCTAGGCCACTATTCTCCATTTAATCCAAGGAATGTATTCTCCACCATCTGTTCTCTTTGCCCTTTGGTAATAATCTGATTTTCTCCAAGAGGAGAGTTAATGTTTTATCCCGGATTTTGGTAATTCGCTAATCTCTCGAAAGTCTTTGTGGCAACCATGATGACGTAATGAAAGCTTATAAATAAAGTTAAAAAAATGGGTACATAGCCTCACATTATCCTCTGAAGGAAAATCAAAGACCTGTTTCGTACAGGGAAAAGGATTTCCTCTTTCATAATCATAACAAAATAGAAATATACGAAATAGTATAGTTACCGTCCCAACCACAGCCATGGCCTATCTTTACGCCCCTGAAGTAATCAGAGGCGCAATTTCGAAAAATCCTGAAGAGGGTAATTACATAGATCGGCCGCCGGGAGGAGCCGTCAGGGAAGAAGCATTAATCTCGGCAATAAGGGTCTGGCATTATCCGCTAAATTTTGTTTGTCAGGATAATGAGCCTTATTACCCATCAACAAAAGGGGGATTGATGTGGAGGGGATGATGACCTTCGCGTTTTCTGTTCAAGCAGAGCACATGGTCTCCTCCTCCTCCTCCTCCTCCTCCCTCTTCTTCTTCTTCTTCTTCTCTTAGGGAAAGGGATCGAAATAGACCGTGATGATTGCTTTCCGGTGTGAGTAGTCGCCATAGAAATAACTTCACTTGGGGCCAGTGGCTTGATGAGATTATTTAGAGAGAGTGAGGTCTCATAGACGAAGAAGAAGTTATCCTGGTTTTTCTGTATGACCATTAGCCATAGGTACTAGGTAGAATCGTAATTACTAAATATATATATATATAAATATATATATATATTATATATATATATATATAACATATATAGTACATATATATATATACATTAATATATATATATATATATATATATATAAATATATATAAAGGTGTAAGCCACGAAGAAATGTGAAACACTGTGTTTCACTTTCCTTAGTGGCTTATACCTTTATTTATGCATTTATCACGTTCCAAACTTTCGTGATTCAGTTATACAAACACACACACACATCTATATATATTATTATATATATATATATATATATATATATATACATATGTTATTGTATATATACATATATATGTAGAATCTACTGATCATTTTTACCACATGCATACGAACTTGTAATAGCCACAATGTCCTCTTCACTTCTCAAACTCTTTGCTCTTTTTTGGATACGCTTGTCACTATAAAGCCTTGAGCTCTAATGAATATATATCTGAAAACATGTATATGTATGGACTTTTATCCTTCTCGTGGTCAGGTCGGCAAGGTGACCTCGTCGTGATTATGGTGTCGTGGGTTGGTTTCCCGCTACCGGACATCATGATTTCTTCAAAATATCCTTGAAGTTGGAAAGTTGGAGCTCAAGGCTTTGTAGTGACAAGCGTATGCAAAAAAAGAGCAAAGAACTTGAGAAGTTAAGAGGTCATTGTGGCTAATATAATTGCAGTATATATATATATATATTATATATATATATATATATATATATATATACATATATATATATATGAGTCGCATCACATTACCAACTAAAAAATTTCCTTCGGTTAACATATATGAAAATATTTAATTCCGAGGTAGAGCAAATTAGATATTAGAAGACATTTGTAAGTTATGCATATATATATATATATATATATATATATATATATATATATATACATATATGTATATTATATTATATATATATATTACATATATATATAGTATGAGTCGCATCACCTTAACCACTAAAAATTTCCCTCGGTTAACACATATGAAGTATTAATTCCGAGGTAGAGCGAATTAGATATTAAAGGACATTTGTAGCTATGCATATATGCATATATTATATATATATATATATATATATATATATATATATATATATATATATATCTATATATATATATATATATATATATATATATATATATATATATATATAATATATATATATATATATATATATATATTATATATATATATATATATATATCTCCAAATCATCGAAGCGATGGACGGGCCTTCACCCCGCTCTCTGAGGAGAGGAGAAAAAGCGCCTCTTCAGAATGCTTATATAAACATTCCACTTATACAAAAAAAAAAAAAAAGTCATGAAAGCGAAGGACTCCGGTGAAGAACGGCCTCCTCAAGTTACTCTAGGAATTGCATTACAATTTCCTAAAGAGAGAGAGAGAGAGAGAGAGAGAGAGAGAGAGGGTGGGAGGGGGAGAGGTGGGGATCCTGTGCTTATCATGGCGGGCACGCGACGCGGCGAGGGAAAAGGGCATTCTGTCTCTGCCTCTGCCTGACCCTTAAAGGGCGCCCGGCCGTTTCTGTTTGTTTGTTTGGCGAAGCATCCCGAGATACAGCTCCGCCTTCGTTTATTATTGTTTTAATCTCTTGAAATACCTTTGTTTATCGCGGCCTGATCTGAAGGAAAGTGACTGGGGGTCCTTCTTCGTTTCCAATAGGGGAGGGCCGTTGCAAAGCTTCACTCATCCCAGCTACGATTTACACGTTCGTTTTGGAATTCGTTTCCGGTAAATCAGTAAACAGCAAGAAATAAAAGAAAAGGAATATTTCTGAGCACAAAAAGAATTTGTAATGCAGAGCACAACACAATGAAATTGAAGTGTTGTGAAGATAGAAGGATTCAATAGCGAGAAAGAACTGGGGTCACCTTTGTCAATCGTCATTTAGGCGGGAATCGCCTTAGGCAATCGTCAGTTATGCTGAAATCGCCTTAGGCAATCGTTATTAAAGCCCGGATCACCTTAGGCAACCATTAGTTTGGCTGGAATCGCCTTAGGCAACTGTCAGTTAGGCTGGAATTGCCTTAGGCAATCATTACAAAGGTTGGGATCACCCTAGACAATCGTCAGTTAGGCTGGAATCGCCTTAGGTAATTGTTACTAAGGCTGGGATCACCTTAACAACTATCAGTTAGGCTATAATCGCCTTAGGCAATCGTCAATTAGGCTGGAATCACCTTAGGCAATCGACAGTTAGGCTGGAATCGCCTTAGGCATTCGTCAGTTAGACTGGAATCGCCATAGGCTATCGTTACTAAGGCTGGGATCACCTTAGGCAACCATCAGTTAGGCCGGAATTGCCTTAGGTAATCGTCAGTTAAGCTGGAATCGGCTTAGGCAATCGTCAGTTAGGCTGGAATTGCCTAAGGCAATCGTCAGTTAGGCTGGAATCGCCTTAGGCAATCGCTGCTAAGGCTGGGATCACCTTAGGCAACCATCAGTTAGGCTGGAATCGCCGTAGGTAATTGTTAGTAAGGCTGAAATCGCCTTAGGCAATCGTTAGTAAGGTTGGAATCGCCTTAGGCAATCGTTACTAAGGTTGAGGTCACCTTAGGCAACCATCAGTTGGGCCGGAATCTCCTTAGGCAATCATCAGTTAGGATGGAATCACCTTAGGTAATCGTCAGTTGGGATGGAATTGTCTTAGGCAATCGTCAGTTAGGCTGGAATCGCCTTAGGCAATCGTCTGTTAGGCTGGAATCGCCGTAGGCAATCGTTATTAAGGCTGGGATTGCCTTAGGCAATCATCAGTTATGCTGGAAGATCACCTTAGGTTACCATCAATTAGGTTGGGATCGCCTTAGGCAATCGTTAGCAAGGCTGGAATTGCTTTAGGGCAACCATCAGTTAGGCTGGAATCGCCTTAGGTAATTATTAGTAAGTTAGTTAGGCTGGGATCACCTTAGGCAATCGTTAAATTAGGCCGGGATCACATTAGGCAATCAGTATTTAGACTGTAAGGTCATCGCCTCTCCTCTTGCAAGCATATGAAGTTGACCTTCGATTAAGGTCATTCTGACCTTGGTAATGATTGCATCATTGCTGATATATAATTGTATTTGTAATATCCCAAGAGTAAAACATAATTATGCAGAAACTACGGTCGCTCTTTAATTCGTAATAAAAATATATGGCAGGAGATGTATTATTCATCTGTTTTAATAATTATTATATTAGTTAGGCAACAAACCAAACAGACCAATGATATTGCTTGATAGTTAAATAAATCACTAAGATACACTTCAAAAATGAAAGGATAGTACTAACACGTTGGCAGTTGAACGGTCATCATCGCGCGTGCGCACTCACTCACTCACGCTCGCACACGCGCACGCACGCACTCATCCACCCACCCACCCACTCACTCACTCACAGCCAGCCATCCGGCGATCGTTGCTGATCGAATCTAGTCACGGCGAAAGAGCTGGAAAAATTCGCGGAAAATCGCAGGGCGAATATTGTTTTCATAGCGCAAACCTCAGAGATTGGCTCTATTTGCGGTCCGGGAATCGGAAAGGAAAGGAGGCGGGCTGATATTCAACCCCGTTTCTCGCGGAATTTGCCGAGAAGAAGAAGCTGATGAAGAAGAAGAAGAAGAGGGCAAAAAAAAAAAAAAAAATGAAAGGGCAGATGGAGAAGATGGAACCAGAGTGGGAAGAGAAGAAAGAAAGAGATAAAAGAGAGAAAGGAATAGGATGAGAGGACTGGGATGAGATGGGAGAGGTGTGAAGACAGGGGGAAAGAGGAGGGTGGGGGGGGTCGTTGGAATGAGGTAGGAGAGGAGCTTGATATAGCGCGCAGTGCGAAGTAGCGAATCCTTAAGCTTACCCCCAAGAATAGATGATCTGCACAGTCGTTACTGGAGAAAATGGAAGATCTGTGTTCGCATTATTTTAACCCTTTGCAGAGAGAGCGGGCAAGATGGCTTTTCTGCAGTCTGTGACGAAGACAGAGAGAGAGAGAGAGAGAGAGAGAGAGAGAGAGAGAGAGAGAGAGGTGGTTGATGAAAGGGCTCGCGCCAACACGGAAGACCACCTAATGATCTAAGTTTTCAATGGAGTGCTGAGAGAGAGAGAGAGAGAGAGAGAGAGAGAGAGAGAGAGAGAGAGAACAGGTTTGTGGCCTCGAAATGTCTATCTATTTCTCTCTCGAGAAGATTCATGGAAATAAATGTTGAAAGGCTCTTTGATTTGTGGTCTAATATTAGCTTTTATTCTTCTGTATAAGAAATGGCTATTTGTCCGTCCTGTGTCTGTCCGTCCGCACTTTTTCTTGTCCGCCCACAGATCTTAGAACTACTGAGGCTAGAGGGCTGCAAATTAATACGTTGATCATCTACTCTCTAATCATCAAACATGCCAAATTGCAGCCCTCTAGCATCAGTAGTTTTTTATTTTTATTTAAGGTTAAAGTTAGCCATGATCATGCGTCTGGCATCGCGAAGTACCAACAAAACAGGCTACCACCGAGCTGTGGCTGAAAGTTTCACGGGCATTGGCTGAGGGTTTCATACAGCATTATACGCTGCACAGAAAACTCGATGGTGCCTAAGAAAGTTCTGCGTATTTTTTGCTATTTTTTTTTTAATTACTTCTCTTGGGGATTATGGGTTTTTCTTGCAGTATAGTAATGATCGGTTGAAGTACTGAGAAATACTGACATCAAAATTTGCTGACACTGAAACATAGTTGCAACTCATCCAGTTTAATCGACTTACTGAGTAATGTGGAAGTTGAATCATTAAAAAAAGAAAACAAAAATATATCTAGCTGTCAGAGTGATTGAAAGGAAGAAGGTAATGTAAGTGTGTGGAAAATGAAGACAGAGATAAAACAGGATTCTATTTCCTGAAGGTTTTCTCTTCTTTATTCGTCTATTAATCTTCCTTATTTTCTCCTATTTTCTCTAATGAATGGCATTTCATCAGACTGGTTTTAATTTTTTTATCTTCAAGTGTGTAGAAAGGAAGGCATAGATAAAAAATTTTTTTAATTCTATTTTCTGAAGGCCTTTCTCTTTATTTATTGAATTGGTGGCATTTCGTCAGACCGATTTTTGAATTTAAAAAAATTCAAATAGATAAAAAATATTTCACTTCTATTTTCTGAAATACTTTCTCTTTATTGATTAGTGGGATTTCGTCAGACCGATTTTTGAATTAAAAAAAGTTAAATAGATAACAAAAATAGTTCAATTCTATTTTCTGAAGGCCTTTCTCTTTACTGATTGATTTTCCTCATTTTCTTAGTGGAATTTTCTCTTATTCCCTTTTTGCCATTCTAATATATTTATTGAATTAGTGGCATTTCGTCAGACTGGTTTTTAAATAAAAAAAATTTAAATAGATAAAAAAAATAGTTCAATTCTATTTTCTGAAGGCCTTTCTCTTTATTGATTGATTTTCCTCATTTTCTTAGTGGAATTTTCTCTTATTCCCTTTTAGCCACTAATTTTTTCCAGTTGCCAGTTCTATCGAGTTGTCTGACTGCCCCGAGACCCTTTGAGATGCAAAAGGTCCCGCTGGAAAATAATCCTTTGGGAGGCCAAGGCGCCCAAAGGACTTCGCACCACAAACAAATTTAGCCTACACAGGCTGGCTGCGCAAATTATGAATTCGACGAGAGAGAGAGAGAGAGAGAGAGAGAGAGAGAGAGAGAGAGAGAGCTAAGCTGAACTAAGGTAAGCTTTGCGACACACGTAGGTCAATCCTGTTAGAGAGAGAGAGAGAGAGAGAGAGAGAGAGAGAGAGAGAGAGAAAGAGAGAGAGTGAGAGAGAGAGAGAGAGCTAAGCTGAGGTAAGGTAAGCTTTGCGAGACTACCATGTGTATATATCTATATATAGTATATATAATATAATATATATTATCATAGTATATTATATATATTATATAATAATATATATATATATTACCTTAGAGAGGAGAGACAGGAGCGAGAGAGAGAGAGAGAGAGAGAGAGAGAACAAATGTAAGCTGAGCTAAGCTAAGCTTGTTTGCGACAAACGCAAGTCATCTCCCCCTCTCTCTCCCTCCCTCCCTCCCTCCCTCTACCTTCCCCATCCCCCATCCCAGACCCTCCCTCCCCCTTTTAAGCATCTGGACCGGATAATCATATCACAGAGCCATTTGTGGTCCCGCAGCCGAAACAGATCTGGTCAAACAATGCATTCCAGCGGTGTTTGTGGAGGCTGAATATTGTACCCTGGAAACTCAATAATTGTTTTCCCAGCCCAATCCATCTCTCGTTCCCATCGGGACGAATAAACGAATATGCTACGAATATACATGTGTATATGCCTGACTCCGGCACCCCCTCCCCCCAGAGAGGTCCCTCTCATACCCCCCCTCAGCCCATCCCAAACCCCTGCCCACATACCATGGGCTTGCAGGAGTGGCCGAGGGCCCCTTTCAGGCACGCGAATTGTGATGTCCAAGTTGCTCTATATGCGCATTTTTTTTTATTGCTCTCTTTGCACAGGTGCGCAGTTTTCGTTTCATTTTTTTTTCTAGATAGTGACCCCGGATCGTTATCTACGACTAATATTTCTCGCAGTCATTATATTTATGATATTTGCAGTTTAATGTTCATATTTCTACGGTAATCGCCAACGGGTCGGTACTAAACACGCCTTTGCAAAGGTGGATACGTACCTAGTTAAATACCCTTAGGGCGTCACTGTCCAGGAAAGATCCCAGAGATCTATGCAATAAAATGTAAGTAATAACTAGAATGAAACTGCAACATATCATTAAATTTTTCATGTGCTCCTTTTGTTTTTGCTGATAATTATAATCTGCACATAACCACTTCCATCTCGGAAGCAAAAGAGCGAATCGTTTTAGGTATTATCAGTTATTCCAAGGGCGTGTTCTTATTTATTATTAATTATGAGTAATCCTGTAACTATTTCTCTAATATTAAGATTTTATCTCTCTCTCTCTCTCTCTCTCTCTCTCTCTCCATCCATTATCCCTTCTGATCTACATCTTATTTTTTCTCTCTTTCTTGTTCTCTCTTTACTTATCATGTTCTTTCTGAATGTTTCTCCAAAACATGCTTTTCTCTCTCTCTCTCTCTCTCACTTCCTCCATTATTCTTTTTCTGATCTGCATTTATCGTTTTCTTTCTTTTGTTCTCTCTTTATTCGTCATGTTCTTTTTGCCCTGTTTCTCCAAACCATCTCCTTCTTAATCTCTCTCTCTCTCTCTCTCTCTTCTCCCGTTTTACTCAGTTGGATTCACGTTAGCAAGATCAGTGGCTCGAAACCAGCTTACCACCCCACCAGTCGACCCAGCTGTGAATGGGTATACCAGCCTCAGCTCTCGTAGTAGCCATCTTGCTTGGTGAGACGTACCCGCGTGAAGTCACAATAATCAACAGATATCACAAGTTTAACATACGACTAGAATTTGAGAAATATCTAGAAGTGTTCGTGAACTATCGGTGATAAGATTAGTGTGAAAATAGTAGGATAAAGCGTCTTCTAAGTTAGTTTATCAAGTGTAATACTATAAATCAGAACAAGATGGCAGTAAGTTCCAACTGCGGGAAAAGGTGGCGTAATTTGGCGTGCTTAGCAGATTCGCAATACGATGAGGTAGCAGGAAGGGAACTGGCATTTCATCTATGAAATCAGCAACAGTCCTAACCAAAAAGATACAAAAGCATTCATAGATATATTAGAAGGATATAATCCTTCAAACTGGAACAAATCTAATGAAAACATCTTGAAAATAATTGAAGAAGTTCCAAATAAAATCCAAGTGGTCAAGAGACTCATAAAGAAAATATACATAAACCAACATATTCCGACAAAGAAAATGAATAAGGTGAATCTTGTGAATATACTAATTGATGCATTAGGAAAAAGAATGCCAAAAGCATGCAAACTGTGTAAGGTTTGGTATAGCATAGTCAATCCACAAAACCTAATCAGAAAATGTGCTGCATGCAACATTCCGACCCATCCACAGTGTGCTGAGGTAATACAAGATTTGAGAAAAGATACAAGAATTTTTTGTTAACATGTCTATCATGGATAGAAAATGTTATTAAATCAAGATTGAATGTACAAATAGTTGAGGATGAAGAAGAAGAGGAAGAAGAGGAAGAAGAAGAAGAAAAAGAAGAAGAGGAAAACGGAAGAGAAGTAAACAAAAATGAAATGACAGAAAAAAATAAGGAAAACAAAGAACAAGATAAAAGTATGGATGCAGAGATACTCATTGATACTACATATGAGGCAATAAAGCAACATACCTACGAAGAAATAAATTACGATATGACAACAGAAAAGCAAATCCCGAAGAGGCTCTACCCAGATCTACACAATGACGGGAAAGAGGAAAAAATAAAATAGACAAGAAAGACAAAATCTGCAACCTTTTGAAAAGAGGGAATTGCAGATTTGGAGAAAGATGTTACTACAAACTCCTAACGATATGTCAACAAAACTATGAAATATATGGTAAATGTGGCATACTTAGATGGATATGGGGATGATTGCAGAGATCTGCATCCAAAAATATGTAAACCTAAAAGAAGGAAAAGGATGTAAGTTCGACAAAAAATGCAAATATATGCACCCTGTAGTCCATGATCATAATCAAATAAATACCAACCAAGTAATAAAATCCAAAATAAGAAAGAAACAAATAAAGAGAGAAATCAAGAATATCAGGTAAAAGAGAAAAGCAAACCACCAATGAGATATGCAGAGGTGTCAGCAAAGAATTTCAAAGCATCAGCTCCGAAATTCTACTCAAGAGATAATAACTGTATTTATTATGCAAGAGGATATTGCAAGAAACGGAGAAAATTGCAGATTCAGACACAAAATGAATAATTATGATGAAGGAAAGATCAAATATTATGGAAAAGTTGGATTTTTTAATGTCAGAATTTCTGGAAATGAAAAAAAGAACAACATACCAGAACAGGAAAGAGACATGGGAAAATCCTTATTACTATCAGTATTAAATGAAGGAGAAAACACGCAAACCATCATAGTGATGAATGCGCAGGGTTTAGTTACGAGTAACTCAAAAAGAAAAATAGAGTACTTAGAAGAACTAACCAAAATGAAAAGAAAATAGATATAATGAATATAAGTGAAACCTGGTATTTCCCAAGAGACTGGGAATGATGATCAAATAAAAGGGTTCCAAACTTATAGACAGATAGAAAAAATAGGAATCAAGGGGGAACCGCAATATATGGGAAAGACAAAAAACAAGGAAAATATATGAGAAATATATAAAAACGTAACTCAGAATGTGAACTAATAGCGGTAGAATTTGAATCTGAAAAATTGATGAACATAGTAATATATAGACCTCCTAATACTAAAGAGTTTGACTTAATAATTGAAAATTGGATGATATATGTAGAAATCACAAGGATGGACTATTCTCCTATCTGGTGACTTCAACTTTCCTTTCGTAGAATGGAAAGAACGAATAGGAGATTGTGGTTGTACTTATACATATAAAAAAGAGAGTAATAGTAGTGCAGAAGATAAGAGGCAATTTGAAAAGCTATTAGATATGCTACTATGAATACAACATTCAACAATAAATCACCTGCCAACAAGAAAGGAATACTTTAGACCTAGTATTTGTGAACGAGATGAATTATGTTAAAGAAATAATAGTTTATAATGCGAGTATTTTCAGACCATAATGTCATAGAATTAACAGTTCATTCCAAAGCAAGTGAAAATAGAGATAAGCAAGAAATGAAAAAGTGGGAAGGATATGGAAAATACAACTTCTACAGTAAAAATATAAAAGGTCAGAAATTAATGAAGAATTAACAAAGATTGGGATAACATTTTCGTAAGTGATGACATAAGGGTAAATACGGAGATATTATATAAAATATTGGAGATAATAGTGGAAAAAATATATACCGAAGAAGAAAAGTAAACATCATTCATGCATACCAAGAGACAGAAGAATCTTGTTCCAGAAAATCAGAAAGTGGAAAAAAGGTCTTGCAAAAGAAAAAAATGCATGGAAAGTTATAGAAACTAAAAAGTAAGATAGCAAAACCTGCAGAAAAAAGATTATACAATCAAAAGAAAATGAAAAACGGACTTGGAAGAAAAAACCCTATTAAATATCAAGCAAAACCCCAAACTATTATACTCATATGCGAAGAAGATGAATAAAAGAAGAATAGAAATAGGCCCTCTGAGAATTGAAGGGAGATTAAACGAATGAAAAAAGGAAATTTCGCAACATACTGGCAGAACGATATAAGAGAGAATTCACCCCTAGAATAGATAATGAAGATAATGATATAGAAGTAAGGGATGAAAAATAGTGAATATTTAGCTGACTAGATATTAATGAAGCTGATATTGTGCAGGCTATTAATGAAATTAAAAATGGAGCTGCTGCAGGGCCTGATGGAATTCCTGCTATTTTGTTAAAGAAAGTAGTTCATTCTATCGCAAAGCCACTTGCAATATTATTAAGACAAAGTGTAGATACAGGCAAGATATATGATGAGCACAAATTAGCGTATATTACCCCTACTTTCAAAAGTGGATCAAGACTAGAGGCAAGTAATTATAGGCCTGTGAGTCTAACATCACATATAATGAAAGTGTATGAAAGGGTAATGAAGAAAAATATTATGAAACATTTAATAAAAATAATTTGTTTAATAAAGGACAACATGGTTTCGTACCCGGAAAAAGTACACAAACCCAACTGTTAGTCCACCGGAAAACATATTCAAAAATATGAAAAGCGGAAATGAAACAGATGTGGTTTATTTAGACTTTGCAAAAGCTTTTGATAAAGTAGACCATAATATATTAGCGAAGAAAATTAGAAAACACATATCGTGGATAAAGTAGGAAGATGGTTAAAAGAATTTTTACACAACAGAAAACAGATAGTTATTGCAAACGACGAGAAATCGGATGAAGCCAAGGTAATATCCGGTGTGCCGCAAGGTACGGTGTTAGCTGCAATACTGTTTGTTATTATGATTGAAGACCTAGACAATAATGTTAAGGATTCGGTAGTGAGTAGTTTCGCAGATGACACAAGAATAAGTAGAGAAATTACTTGTGATGAAAGATAGGAACGCTCTACAAAGAGACCTTAACAAAGTATATGATTGGGCAGAGGTAAATAGGATGGTATTTAACTCTGATAAATTTGAATCAATAAATTATGGAGACAGAGAAAGAAAGCTATATGCATATAAGGGACCAAATTAATGAGACCATCACAAATAAGGAAGCAGTTAAAGACCTTGGTGTGATGATGAATAGGAACATGTTATGCAATGATCAAATAGCAACTCTGTTGGCAAAATGTAAAGCAAAAATGGGAATGTTGTTACGGCACTTCAAAACAAGAAAAGCTGAACACATGATTATGCTTTATAAAACATATGTTCGTAGTCCACTTGAATATTGCAATATGATATGGTACCCACACTATCAAAAGGATATTGCACAAATAGAGAGTGTACAAAGGTCCTTTACAGCTAGAATAGAAGAAGTTAAGGACCTAGACTACTGGGAAAGACTACAAAATTCTTAAAATTATATAGTTGGAAAGGAGAAGAGAACGCTACATGATAATTCAGGCATGGAAAACAGATAGAAGGAATAGCAGAAAATATCATGGAACTAAAAATATCAGAAAGAAGCAAGCAGAGGTAGATTAATAGTGCCCAAAAATATATACCAGGAAAAATAGGAAAGCACACAGGACATTAATCCACTACGCACCAGCATCGATAATGCAGCGTCTATTCAATGCGTTGCCAGCTCATCTGAGGAATATATCAGGAGTGAGCGTAGATGTGTTTAAGAATAAGCTCGGCAAATATCTAAACTGCATCCCAGACCATCCAAGATTGGAAGATGCAAAATATACCGGAAGATATGTACTAGCAACTCTCTGGTAGACATTAGAGGTGCCTCACACTGAGGGACCTGGAGGCAACCCGAACAAGATGTAAGGTCTGTAAGGTAAGGTCTGCGATGAAGAAAAAGGTGGTCATGCGGGTAGCAACTTCATCCCTTAAAGAATCTTCTTGTGCTATCCCATTATATATATATATATATATATATATATATATATATATATATTTATATGAAATATATATATATATATATATATATACACAAATATATATTTATATAAACATATATGTATATAATATATATATAACACATACACACACATTATATTATATACATATATACATAAATATATTTATATATACATATATATAAATAAATATACATTCGTATCTATATACACCGATAATATATTTATATAAACATATTTATATAATATATAAATATATAATATATATATATATTATAATATATATATATAATATATATATATATATATATATATATATATATATATATATATGTATGTGTATGTATACATACATGTGAGCTCTTCTCTCTCCTCTCTCTCCTCTCTCTCTCTCTCTCTCTCTCCATCCAAGGAATATGTAAGGGGCTGTTCAACATGTATTCCATCATCCCGGACTGAAACGCATCCAACGGTCGAAAACAAATAACATATGAATATGTAAATGAGCTTCTCTCCTCCTCCTCCTCCTCCTCCTCTTCCTCCTCCTCCTCCTCCGTATCAGTCACTCGAGCGCATGCGCGAAGGATACGGTCTGAGGCCCTTTGAAGAAAAGAGTGGAAGGCGAAAGGAGGCGAAGGAAGTAGATAAGAGGAGAAATAGAGAATTACTGAGACGGAAGTGGTTTTTTTTTATTCAAGAGAGCAGTTCGTCATAATGGGATAATACAAAGTAGGTCTCAGCATTAAAGTTTTTATTAGTAAGTTACGCAGCGATTTTTTTTTATTTTTTTTATTTTCGAATGATTATCGATAAGATTTTTTTTTCATTAACCCGTCTTTTTTTTAACTAAGACCTCGCTTTCATTCTGATTAACCAGTTTATATTTTCTATCACTACTTGATGGCAGATTACAATGAAATTTGAGGTAAATAATATATATATATATATATATATATATATATATATATATATATATATATATATTATATATTGCTACTTTCAAAATGCATATATCTCCTCTTGTGACTGTATAAAATGTTATGTAGAATTGTGCAACATTTTTTCAGATTCCTAGATAGCTTAAGAGATAGGATGTTTAAATGTGTGTTCAGATTATTCACATAACACATTGTAAAAGAATATATATATAATGTAGAATGTAAAAAGAGAGATATTTTCTTTGTCCATTCGAAACTACAATTGTTTTCCTATTATGTCAGCACTGTGAGATTACAGGAACTGTGAGATCTCCATTTGCTTTCCTAATCTGTCAATACGTTTGATAAGCGAGCTTGAGACTTCATTTGTGTTTTGAGAATCTCTCATCAAGTAAGATAAGGGCTTCTGCTTCGTCTCGATCGGGTACGTACATTATTGTATACTGGTCTTGTACGCGTATGTCTTTGCCGAGTGCCACGTGCAGATTACACATTTTGTATAAAAAGTTGCGTAACATTGCGAAGCTTCTGGAAGCATTTGTGCCAAAAACGTTTCGTGCCAGATCCCCAGTCCAGCTTTCGCAAGGGAAGAGAATTTCATTAGATCTTAGATTCTCGAGGTGTTAACATCTCTCTCTCTCTCTCTCTCTCTCTCTCCCTCGACATCCTTGAGATTATATTAACGTAATGTAAATTGGTCACTCGTAACTTGAGAATTTCATATTTGATATTTCTTAGAGTTTATTTAGTGTTAAATAGTGTTTTTTGTGGAATCTGAACAAACTTTGTTGTTGTAACGGTGCCTGGTTTTTGTGAAAGTGTAAAACAAGACTGCAGCAAAGAAAGAAGTTGGTATACCAAAAAGGTAAAGTGTGTTATATTTTTATTAGTTGCAACTAATATCTAATGGTTATGATGGTTTGGTAAGAAACTAATAACGGATAGGAACAGTGGTTAACTAATTACTAATAACAGATGGTTACGAAGGTTTGTTAAAACTGATGGTTACAATCTTTTGAGTGAAAAGATTTACACTTTTACACATTGCAAATTTTTTTGTTTTTTGTTTGTTTCATTTTGTGCAATTTTTCATTTCCTTGTTGAAGTGTGCCTTTTTATTTTGATACTGTCCACATTTTTCTGTATTTTCATTTACATTCACAATTTAATTGACTTAGTTATTTTCATTGCTTAATCATTACCCATTTAACTAAATTTAACACTTGTGAATTAATTTGCATTCACTTAGAATTCTTTTCAAGTTTTATTATTGTTTAGCACTTGCGAATTAATTTCAAATTTTCAATTATTGCCTAACACTTTTGAATTTTAATTGAATTAATTTTCTTGAATTTTGCGATAAATTAATTTTTATTTAATTTTACTTGATTTAATTCAAGAATTAATTAAACCTTACTTTGTTTTCAAGTAACAGTAATTTTCCCTGATATTGTGAGTTTCACTTATGAACTTTGAGTTTAATAATAAATTTTTGCATTTAAAATTTTTATAAGTGTTTTTATTTTTATACCAGTATATTTGCATATGATTATGATTATGTTAGGTAGAAACATAGAGTGGTAATTGATATGCTTTCCTTCAATTTACTTGAAGTGACTTAGAACCAGGGAAGTACTTAGACTTCTGAAATCAGGGAAATACTTAGACTTTTAAAGTTGTTGATGGAGTGATGCCCTTTGATTAATTTAATTACTTACAAGATTACCTCACACCTGTTTTGATGAACTTAGTCTGATTTTCTGCAATACTGGTAAGTTGTTAAGGGATCACTGTTGCCTTTAGAGTATTCAGTCGTTTAATACCTGTGATGAGGGTTCAGCTGTCTGGCTTCCGTGAGGTAACAATAAATGAATGGTTAGTGTGGTAACCAGATACTTGGCACTTAGTAACAATATATATATATATATATATATATATAATATATATATATATGTGTGTGTGTGTGTGTGTGTGTGTGAAATATATGTTAATATGTGTAATATATATGCATATGTTATATATATATATATATATATATATATATATATATATATACTATATATAATATATATATATATATTTATACCCTAGTTATACTTTATATATTTACCTATATATACCTTGGATATATTGTTAATATATATTATATATATATATATATATATATATAATATAGTATATATATATATATATATATATGTATATAACAATGTTAATATCAGCTTTTATAGGTGACGAAACCACCGTATATAATGTGATTATCTAAAAAAATAAAACAAAATAGAAAAAAATACTTAAATCACCGCGTACAAAGTGTAATTACCAACGAAAGATATTTAAAGCAAATGTTACATTTCAATAAACAGCAATAAAGAGGGTGTTTGAGTCATAATTGAATTTGCAATCACTCAACTGTTTTCATTCAAAATCATTAACTAATTGCTGAATAAAAACAACACGAAATATAAAGTAAAATTGAGTACAAATCAAACGTAATAAGAAAGCGGTTCTTCAACTGATGAACATATTGGGAAAATAAACTTGCGATTTATCAAGAGAATAAATATAATTAATAATAATACTTAGGAAGCGGAAGCTCTCTCAAGCATACTTTATTAAAAGTAATGGCTACTTCAGCAGCGTCACACTTTTCCGAATAGCGGCTTTTTCCGGGCTACTTCAGCTGGCTAGAGCGCCTAAAGAGGTCATGATCAAATACAATGTCGAAATAGGTGTATATATTTGAATTTTACAGATAAACTATGATACCATAGTCATCAAAGTCATTAACGATTCTCTCTCTCTCTCTCTTCTCTCTCTCTCTCTCTCTCTCTCTCTCTCTCTCTTGAAGAGAGCTTTCCTCTGGAGCTACCAGATATCCTCGGGCTATAATAATAATAATAATAATAATAATAATAATAATAATATAATAATAATAATAATTATTATTATTATTATTATTATTTTTTATTTTTCTTTTTTGCTCTATCACGTCCCTCCAATTCGACTGGGTGGTAATTTTATAGTGTGGGGGTTTCCGGGTTGCATCCCTTGCCTCCTTAGGATCCATCATTTTCTTACTAGGTGCGCCGTTTCTAAGATCACACTCTCTGCATGAGTCCTGGAGCTACTTCACCTCTAGTTTTTCTAGAATTCCTTTTCAGGGAGCTTGGGATCGTGCCTAGTGCTCCTATGATTATGGGTATAATTCCACGGGCATATCCCATATCCTTATTCTATTTTCAGATTATTATTATTATTATTATTTTATTATTATTATATTATTATTACTATTAGTTATTATATTAGAAAAAATGAATACCAAGATTCAAAGGCTGAAAAGTTATGATTTTTTTCAAGCGTTAAAAAAGCGAACATATTTGATTGTTTCTGAAATGATGGCAATAACGGAATGGGCTTCTTATTTCTTTGAAATATTCGCTCGTAAGGGTTCAAAACTCCCAATGATTTCGTTAACTTCACATATAAAAAATACGAATTAATGTAAATCGTGACATACTGCATCACAGGAAATAGGGTTTATTATAAAATACAGACGCACGAGAATTGGAATAATGGTCTTTGGGGGATTTCAGAATTATTATTATTATTATTATTATTATTATTATTATTATTATTATTATTATTATTATTATTATTATTATTATTCAGAAGCTGAAGCCTATTTATTTGGAACAAGCTCACAGAGGTCATTTGACTTGAAATTCATGCTTCTAAAGAATATGTTGTTCATTTGAAAGAGGTAACAGAAGGCAATAGGATATACAGAATGAGATCAGTTATTAGAAAAGAAAATCATAATTTTTGAAAGTAAAATGTATTTTTCCTAACTATATAAACCTGAGGTCCTTTACATAAGGAAGAAACTAATTCCTTATGTAAAGGACCGAGGGTTTGTGATCGTGTAGGAACAAATCACAATTTTTGAAAGTAAATTGTATTTTTCCTAACTATACAAACCTGAGGTCCTTTACAAGTCCTTATGTAATTACTTGTATATCGTGTAGGAACAAAAATAAATTAACAAATAAATACCAAAAATTTAAGTAGATTACTGAAATACAAGAAAAGTTATTGATGGATAGCAATCCATTGTATCTTCGCTAGAACTTTTTGAGGCTCCAATTGCACGAAATCCTCAGGGAGACCGTTCCACAGTCCAACGGCTTGAGGAATCAAGAACCTCAGGAACTCAGAAGGTCGACAGCGAGGCAGAACATTTACTGCATATTGGTGCTGCTGTTAAGCAAATCTGGTCGCTCCCGGCAGGCAAAGAGGATCAGGGACCAACTGAGAATGTGAGGAAAAACTGTATGTGGGCTTACCTGGTTCTACGCAAAATTTTATAAATGAGCTGATAGAGAAGTAACTTAGAGGATGGATGTTGGAGACGAAACACTTGAAGAGCCATTGGTATGTTTGTGAGGATAAATAAGACATCACAGTACCCAGTTCGATACAAATTTCTATCTTATATAGGCTTGTATCTCAGAGAAAGACAGGCAACATACATGCCAAATAGTGTAATAACAAAGGAATTACTGAATACCATTTGGAGAGGGTGATGTTCGCTGATTACTCGGTGGTAAATGGCGCTAGTGAAGATAAACTGCAAAGACTAGTAAAGCGAGTTGAAAATGAGCCGTAGTTTCTTCGGCGCAATCAAGTTTTCTGTACATCGTAAAAACAAGGCCACCGAAAATAGAGCTATCTTTCGGTGGTCTCGGTATAATGCTGTATGATTCACGGGCCAGACGCATGACTATGGCTAATTTTAAACTTAAATAGAATAAAAACTACTGAGGATAGAGGGCTGCAATTTGGAATGTTTGATGATTGGAGGGTGGATGATCAATATACCAATTTGCAGCCCGCTATCCTCAGTAGTTTTCAAGATCTGAGGGAGGACAGAATGAAGGAGGACTGGAAAAAAAGTGTCGGCGGACAGAGAGAGCCGGTACAACAGTTTTCTTTTCAGAAAACTGGAGATAAAAGGCTTTGAAGAGGAAACATTTGGCCATAGTGAATTTTACCGGGATAAGTTCAAATGAGGACCAATGGAAGCCTGGAATATCTGGAAAGAATTAATTTTAGTATGGATGATAGAGGGATGGAAGTGACTGGCTACAGGAATAATTTGTTGACAATTTTTTTCCTGGAAAGGCTTAAGTCTTTTCCCCCTCGCCAGGGATCGATTTCGAGCATCAGCCGGTGAGGTGAGATGGGATCCACTTGACCATCTAGAAAATTCTCTCTCTCTCTCTCTCTCTCTCTCTCTCTCTCTCTCCGTTCAGACATTCCATCAAAACAACATCTTATCTCTCTCTCTCTCTCTCTCTCTCTCTTCCTCTCCGTTCAGACATTCCATCAAACAACACTTTATTTCTCTCTCTCTCTCTCTCTCTCTCTCTCTCTCTCTGAGAATGAGGTATCATATAATTGCATCTAAGTATAATATTATATTTGCAGCGTGTACGATTATCCAGCAAATGTAGTTATCGTACATTTAACAAAAATTACCCGCAAATCCCTCTTATTTATTACCCACCCCCTCATACTCCTCCCCCTCTTACCTCTTACTCCTCCCCACCCTCTTACTCCTCCACCCCACTCCCCCCCTCACCCCTCCCTGTCTATATGGAAATGAGAGGGCTTCTTTCTG
>NC_061088.1:74757949-74785449 GCF_015104395.2 Macrobrachium nipponense
CTCTAGCCTCAGTGGATTTTAAGATCTGAGGGCGGATAGACAGAGAAAAAAACCATCTCATTAGTTTCCTTTTACATAAAACAAAATAGGAGTATTTTTTAAACTAATTTCATTACTTTTGTTTCCCGTCTCAGTTAAATTTAAATAATTTTTTTTGTATTTTCATATTTTGACAGTTTTATTTTTGTTTTGTTTATCGAGCTGTTATTTCGGTTGATGAAATCTGAACCTCTCAAAAAAATGATTCAATCCCTTCAAGAGATCTTTGTAATTAACTCGTATGAAAAGCTTGAGTTGCTCCACCTCCATATTAGCGCGGCCTCAGCCCATATACGAGTGGAGCTTAACTTTTTTTTTAAAACTGATCTTTGGGGCTTCTTTTAAGATTATTATATTTATATATATTTATATCTTTGAGAGTGATAAGTATTATAGATACTAAAGAAGAGTATACTCCTGAAATAAAAGGTATTTTAAAGTATGGTTTATTCTTGAGTGTGTGTGTGTGTTTTTTTTAGAAATTGGATTTTATAATTCTGTTTCCATAACTTTGTATCCCAAGTTAGAAGTAACATTAGATCTTTGACGCAGAAATATTAATTCAGAAATTAATATTTTCCATGTTCCAAGTATGGTAGAAAGTGCAAAGTTATATATATGTTTTTTCGCATTTTATTTTCCTAATTTCAGAGAGTACTTTGCATGTTCCTCGTTTTTTTCAACTGTTGACAGAGATGGATTGTTTCCGTACAGAATAACTGTATCTGTTTAGTTAGGCTATGGTGTTCACCACTCTTATTTAAATGTGCTTACACTTGATTTATCAACGTTCACTAAGAAAATCAAAGGTCAGATAAGGTCATTCTTAGAGGACTAGGGAGAGTCTCTTCATAGGCCTTCCTTAGAATCTAAGTCTCTTAACAGACTTCCTTAGAAGACCGAGTGAGGACCTTTCTTCTTAAGTGCAAAGAAAGGTCATTCTTGACAGACTTTCCTTAGAAGACTGAGAGAGGACCTTTTTCCTAAGTGCAAGGAAAGGTCATTCATAGTCTCTTGACAGACCTTCCTTTGAAGACTGAGGGAAGACCTTTTTTACCTAATTGCAAAAAAAGGTCGTTCTTAGTCTACTGACAGACCTTCCTTAGAAGATTGAGGGAAGACCTTTTTCCTAAGTGCAAGAAAAGGTCATTCTTAGTCTCTTGACAGACCTTCCTTAGAAGATTGAGGGAGGACCTTTCTTCCTAAGTGCAAGAAAAGGTCATTCTTAGTCTCTTGAAAGACCTTCCTTAGGAAGATTGAGGGAGGACCTTTCTTCCTAAGTGCAAGGAAATGGTCATTATTAGCCTCTAGTTAGTCCTTCCTTAGATGACTGAGGGAACACCTTTCTCCTAAGTGCAAGAAAAGCTCATTCGTAGTCTCTTGACAGACCTTCCTTAGAAGACCTTTTTTCACAAATGCCCCCCAAAAAAAAGAAAAAAAAAAAAGGTAATTTTTAGGGGACAAACAGATCTCAGAATCGACCGAGGGAGACACACCACCTTATAGATCCCGTCTCTCGCCCCGTGCGGCGAAAAAATGTGGGACAAATTCCGCGCCGGGAAAGCAAACACCGC
This sequence comes from Macrobrachium nipponense, assembly GCF_015104395.2. Taxonomy (NCBI): domain Eukaryota; kingdom Metazoa; phylum Arthropoda; class Malacostraca; order Decapoda; family Palaemonidae; genus Macrobrachium; species Macrobrachium nipponense. The sequence continues at coordinate 74,759,563 of NC_061088.1, forward strand.
TTTTAATAATCCGCTCGTTCCGGGAGAAGGAGTCTCGTCTCCTCGTCTCCTCCTCCTCCTCTTCTTCTCCATCTTGTTGTTCTTGTTCTTGTTCTTTTTCTCGTTTTTGTTGATGTTGTTCTTTTTGCTCTTGTGTTTCTTCTTCCAGTCCTGGTTCTTCTTCTTGTTCTTGTTCTGGTTCTTCTTCTTCTTCTTCTTGCTTTTCTTCTCGTTCTGGCTCTTCTTCTTATTCTAGTTCTTGCTTTTCTTCTAGTTCTGGGCCCTCTTCTTCTTCTTCTAGTTCTTGCTTTCCTTCTAGTTCTGGTTCTTCTTCTTCTTCTGCTTCTAGTCCTTGCTTTCCTTCTAGTTCTGGTTCTTCTTCTTTTTCTTCTTCTTCTTCTTCTAGCGCTTGCTTTCCTTCTAGTTCTTCTTCTTCTTCTTCTTCTTCTTCTAGCTCTTGTTGTTCTTCTTCTAGTTCTTGCTTTCCTTCTAGTTCTGGTTCTTCTTCTTCTTCTTCTTCTTTTTCTGGTTCTTGTTGCTCTTCTTATATTTCTTGCCTTCCTTCTAGTACTTCTTCTTCTTCTTCTTTTTCTAGTTCTTGTTGTTCTTCTTCTAGTTCTTGCCTTCCTTCTAGTTCTTCTCCTTCTTCTTTTTCTAGTTCTTGTTGTTCTTCTTCTAGTTCTTGCTTTCCTTCTAGTTCTGGTTCTTCTTCTTGTTCTTGTTCTTCTTGCCTTGAAAACGGTGCCATTAACGAGAACCCTCTTTAATGGTTCTCCGATCCTTACTATACGCTGTGATAATCATTGTAAATGGCCGGTTCGGATCCGCCCCCTTACCACGCACCCGGGTCACGATCAGTTTATTTTATCCCCTTCCCTCCCTCCCCCAACCCCCAACACCACCCCCATCCTTCCTTCCTTCCTCCCCTCCTCTCCAAGGCTCTGGAATTTAATGGGACTTGTTCATGTCACCTTATGGGGGACACACGTTAACACCAGGGCCGTCCGGAGATTAGCCGGGAGACGCTGATGGTAGGGGGAGAGGGTAGAGGGGGAGGGACTAGAAGGGGAGGGTGGGGAGGGCTTTTTGAGGGGAGGGGCGGAGGGTTTTTTTTGTAGGGGGTGAAGGAAGTTTTATTTGTGAGGGTGGATTTTTTTTTTTTTTTTTTTTTTTTTTTTTTTTTTTTTTTTTTTTTTTTTTTTGTGTGTGTGTGTGGGGAGGCGGGGCTGAGGGAAGGAGTTTTTTTTTTTTTTTTTTTTTTTTTTTTTTTTTTTTTTTTTTTTGTGTGTGTGTGTGTGTGGGAGGCGGGGGCTGAGGGAAGAAGTTTTTTTTTTTTTTTTTTTTTTTTTGGGGGGGGGGGGTGGCTGAAGGTTTTTTTTGGGGAGGGATACTGGAAAGTTGCCGTTGGCCCAGTTCTTGGAGGTCTGTCCCGGAAGTGTTTAGAGAGAGAGAGAGAGAGAGAGAGAGAGAGAGAGACAGGAAGAGAGAGAGAGAGAGAGAAATGAGTTACATTTATCGAAAGGTGCAAAATATCATTTACATTTAAAAAATAAAGAGAGAGAGAGAGAGAGAGAGAGAGAGAGAGAGAGAGAGAGTAATGAGTATCATTTATCGAAAGGGGGCAAAATGAAACTGACATTTGACTAGGGGAAAAAAAGGGGTGGGAAGTGGGTCCATCTCATTTGTCACGGGAAAGCGAAAAAGAGAGAGCTGTCCTTGCATGAGGGGAAAAGAAAAGAAAGGGAAAAAAATGAGTAATAAAATAAAAGAAGAAACAAAAATCAAGGAAAGATCTTTTAGTGAGGAGGAAATATTTCAGGAAAGTTCCCCTTCGACGGAGGGTATCATTAGAAGTGAAAGGAGGAAATAAAAACAGAAGATAGAAAGATATCGAGAGAGGTATTGTTTGAAGGGACGCCAATAGGGGGACGAGTCAATCTCATCTTGTTCCCTTCGCGAGAGAGAGAGAGAGAGAGAAGAGAGAGAGAGAGAGAAGGGATGCCATATTACTCTTTTATACCCAAGAGCTACTGTGCCACCAAGTAAATTTTTCTTCTATGAGAGAGAGAGAGAGAGAGAGAGAGAGAGAGAGAGAGAGAGAGAGAGAAAGGCTTCCATAATATACCAAGAATTACCACAAGGCCCTCTTCGATCCGAAGTCTGTAAATAAGGAGAAACATCATTTCCAAGAAGGACAGGGGGAAAGATTTACAAGATGCTGTAGGATCTCATATATTACGACTTTCGGTGATGTTCAGGAAAGAACATCAGCGGAACGTAAGATTCAGGCTAAAGGCCAAGCGCTGGGACCTATGGGAGTAAACGGTTTGAAAGGTGTAACAGGAGGAAAGCCTCTCAGTTGCCCTATGGAACAACTGTTACGAAGATGGAGGAAAGAGAATACGAACGGAGTTGCGGTAAAAGAAATGAAATGGGTTGCAGCTGGGGGCCAGGAGGGACGCTGCGAAGAACCTTAAGTAATGCCTACGGTGCGACGTGAGCGGTGCACTGACAGCACATTTTTGAATATGGAGGCACCAGGAGTATCATAATACCGTCAGGATAACGACAAATCCAGCACCCAACGTCGTCGTGTGTCAAGATTCATGGCTCTTCAGCTGTCACAGAGTTATGCCCGCACGAGAGAGAGAGAGAGAGAGAGAGTGAGAGCTCAGTTGCTCATTCATATAGAGGCTTACAGTGTATGTGAAAACGACAGTAAATGTAACGGATGGACTAACAAGTCCTTGAGACATCCTAATCCTTGTAACTCCATTCCCGGATCCAGCCTGTCTCTCTCTCTCTCTCTCTCTCTCTCTACCGGCTCTTTTATAAACATGCGGGATGAAGGTGCCTTATTTCTAATAATAATAATAATAATAATAATAATAATAATAATAATAATAATAATAATACACGATTATGACACGTAATAAAAGTTTTCGAGGCGGTACAATTACACCTTGGGTATAAAATACGTAATATATCCTATATTTGCTCTCTCTCTCTCTCTCTCTCTCTCTCTCCAATGCAAAATAAATAAACAAATGAAAAAAAAATCGAATGTCAACATAATTGAAGAAAAATCTTTCCCCCCGAGATAATCTTGGAGAGAATCAAGCCCTGCGCTCATTAGTTCGAGTGTTGATTAATGAGATTCGGAGATTCGGCAATCGATTAAGAAGAAGAAGAAGAAGAAGAAGAAGGGGAAGAAGAAGAAGAAGAGAGAGGAGGAGGGGAGGAGGAGGAGGAGGAGGACCTTTAGCAAGCAAAGTGTCTTAAGAAAATTGGAGAATTGGATAAAAAAAAAAGAGGAGGAGGAGGAGGAGGAGGACCTTTAGCAAGCAAAGAGTCTTTAGAAAATTGGAGAATGGGATAAAAAAGAAAAAGAAGAGAGATAAACAGAGCGAAAAAGAATGAGCCCCAGCCGTCATCAAATATACAGGCAGAAGAATCATCACGGGGCATTTAAGTGTCTTCAAAATGGTTCTTGGGTCAAAGGGGGGAAAAAATTCTTGATTTTCTCTCGCAAAAAAAAATAAAAAAAAAAAAAAGAAGAAGACTGGATTAAACGCGTTGCTTCCTTACAGCAAAAAGCTTTTAGATCCTTAAACTTTGACCGCGCTGTGCCCTGAATAAGAGATGGTCTCGTCCCCGAGACAACTATACGGGTAAATACCATATATTTGGAGACGGGGGCCTTTAAATCGGGGTTTAAAAAAACTAAAAATGATTGAGCTTTGGCAGGAAATACTAGAATGCTCTTTATATATATAATTTTTTTTTCGAGAATTATACGAGGTTAAAGCCGTCTACTGATCCATATTTATCCTGAATTTTGAATCAGAGGTGAATTATTCATGAGAAGATGGAAGTACTTTCAAACTCCTAAATGTATAATATATATATATATATATTATATATATATATAATTAAATAGTATTATTAATATATATATTATGATTATATATATAATATATATAATATATAATTATATAAATCTATATATATATATATATATATTATATATATATATATTATTTATATATATATATAAATATTTATATATATATATATATATATATAATATATATATATATATATAAAATATATATATTTAATATATATAGTATATATATATATATATATAATAATATAGTTTAATTATATATATGTATATATATACTGTTATATATACTTTTATTTTACTTTAAACTGTTTTATTGTGTTCGTTCCTCGCAGAAAATTATACGGTTAAAAATATGATCATATTTATCCAGGTCTTTAAATCAGGGTGAATTATTTGGCTAAGAAAATGTTATTTTACAACGAATGAGTAAGTTAATTTTCCATTTAAGTTTTTAGTGGGAAATTTGGCTTAAGAAAACACTTTTCACATTAAAGTTTATTTTTAAGTTTCCAGTTCTTTTAAAACTGAGGAAAACGATTGGCTAGCTTTTCCTGTTCCTGATTAAGTCGAAAGCATTAACGGTTAATATCCATGGGTTAATATCCATCTTAGCTTGGCAGCATAAACGAGCATTTTCTTCTTGATGCTACAGACACGATCCTTTTCCACATTTTATTATGCTAATATTAATCTCTAATATTTGAATGTTTCATAGAACTTTCTTTCGGTTTCAACTCAAAGGCCATTCTGAATGTGCTCCTCCCAACCATATAGAAAGAAGCGATGATTGAAATTAAGCAAAGTGCGATCCGACCTCCAGCCTACTCAGGGCGCTTGCTAAAATTTATGGTCAAATAGCGCCTTGTTTCACCAACGAAAATTAAAATAAATAAGCCCTATTTTATTAGACATACGTTTTCTGTACTGCTTAACATGCTCATTATATATTTTTTACATTTTCATTCTGATAAATGGATCAAGAATGTCTTATCCTTAAATTCCTGTATCTTTCACTCAACGCGAAACACCTTTTTCAGAACTTTTTAGGCTTTTTCATGTGGCTTCCCTACCAACACCCCCCAAAGCAACAGCAACAACAAGAACAAGAACAACAAAAACAACAACAAAGTAGTTTGTAGGCTTACTCCCCGAGTAAGCGAAAAAGTTTATTGTTCTGGCGATGTCGAAATGAAGTTGACAGAGACGTATTTCGGAGTGCACGAGATATGACACTTTCCTAAGGTCTATTCACCGGCGCTCTTTTAATTTTCCTTTCTTGCACTGATAAAGCACTTTGGCTTCTCTTTCACACTGTTCTGCCCAGTATGTGAGGAGTAAGCTGAACTCAAAAGGACGAGAAATGTGAAGAACTCTAGCAGTGGTAAAATATCAGAACGTTTTGCGATGGTTTGGTCATTTTGTTTGTTTGTTTGTATGGTTTTGACGTTGCATGGAACCAGTGGATATTCAGCAACGGGACCAACGGCTTTACGTGACTTCCGAACCACGTCGAGAGTGAACTTCTATCACCAGAAATACTCATCTCTCACTCCTCAGTGGAATGCCCGAGAATCGAACTCACGGCCACCGAGGTGGCACGCCAACACCAGGCATGTAAGAATAGAAGAAGATTAGCTGATGGAAAGAACTTTCCAGAAGTGTTAAGGAGGAAGGAGAAGAGGAAGACTGAAATGATGTCGAGTAGATGGTGTAAAAGGCCTTTGGAAAGGGCTTTGATTTGATCTATGTAGACTTTTGGCATTATGCCAAGCGCTGGGGCAACTGTGGCCATTCAACGCTGAAACGGAAACTGACAGTATAAGGTTTGAAAGGTATAAGGTTTGAAAGGTGTTTCAGGAGGAAAACCTCAAAGCATTATGAAACAATTGTTAGGGGAGGGTGGACAGTAAGATGGAAGAATGAGATGATAAACGCAGTTACAGTAAAAGGAATGAAAGGGGTTGCAGCTAGGGGCTGAAGGGACGCTGCAAAGAACCTTAAATAATGCCTACATTGCACCGAATGAGGTGCACTGACGGCAATACCCCACTATGGGGCTTCCGGAAAGAAGGGTGGGCCATATCATCGAGGATGCGCAAATGCCCATGCCATGTAAGATTGGATAGCGCCAAGTGTACAAATGGCTCGACTCGTTGATGATGACTATTTTAGGTAGGTGTATGAAACGGCTAATGACTGTAAGTTGCTTAAAGAGGCAGTTCAAATGCTATCTAGCAGTTATAATATAAATAAGGCAACGACTTTTTTTCGCTTTTGCACCTAACCTCATGGAAAAACGTTATAATCATAAAGTAAGTCTATATGTCCCTGTATCTGAAAGAGAGAGAGAGAGAGAGAGAGAGAGAGAGAGAGAGAGAGAGAGAGAGAGAGAGAGAGAGAATAACTGTGCCTAACCAGCAACAAATTATTATGAAGTCTTCACAAACTGCATCTGAAAGAGAGAGAGAGAGAGAGAGAGAGAGAGAGAGAGAGAGAGAGAGAGAGAGAGACTGTGCCTAACCAGCAACAAATTATTATGAAGTCTTCACAAACTGTTGTCACGAAAACGATCTAGTAGTGAAGTTGAAACACCAAAAAATCGTGGAAATTCGTTTCATCGTCGTGGAAAAAGCCTCTAGAATATCTCTCCTGCAGCCACTCGGCGCTAAGCCTAAAGTTCTTTTTCGTTCTAATATTCAACACGACTACTAGGAAGCTCTTTATTACATCATTCCAAACTTATTTTATGGGGCTGTAAAATTCCAGCAATCATTTTCCTCTGAGACTTGAAGGTTTCAAGTTTTTTTTTTTCCTCTCTCCGGCTTTTGATCTTCTCCAGATGGGAATCCTATATCAGTTCAGACTCCAAACGGAATAGGGAATGCGCCTCAAGCAGTATTGGATGGGCGGAGAGAGGAGTTGATCATTATTCAATGGTTTTCCATTAATAAATTCTTCCCAGTTACTCCTTTCATTCCACTATCAAAGGGGAATGCATTCCTTGGACGCTGAACGTTTGTAAACAAAACGAAGGAGGAAACTAGCGAGAGAGAATTCTCCATTAAAAATTTTTTCCTTCTCACCTTAGTCTTGCTTTGTTAAGTACAAAGGAACGTTTGTTTAAGAAGTATATCAAATGAATGCTTTTAAGCGATGTTTGTGCCAGAAACATTTTAAAGCAATGTTTGTGATCGAATTCTATCTAATGAATGTTTTTAAGCAATGTTTGTGCCAGAAACAATTTTAAGCAATGTTCGTGACCGAATTCTCTCTATTGAACGTTTTTAAGCAGTGTTTGTGTCAGAATTATATCTAAGGAACCATTTTAAAGCAATGTTTGGGGCAGAATAATCTCTAATGAACGATTTCAAGCAATGTTTGTGCCAGCATTATATCTAAACGTTTTGTAAAGCAATTTTTGTGCCAGAATTATATATAATGAACGTTTTAAAGCAATGTTTGTACCATAATTATATATAATGAACGTTTTTAAGCAATGTTTGTGACAGAATTATATCTAATGAATGTTTTTAAACAATGTTTGTGACAGAATTATATCAAATGAGTGTTTTTAAGCAATGTTTGTCCAGAATTATATATAATTAGCGTTTTCAAGCAATGTCTATGACAGAATTGTATATGATTAACGTTCTAAAGCAATGTTTGAGCCATAGTTATATCTAATGAACGTTTTACGCACTATTTTTACCAGACTAATATCTAATAAAAGTTTTAAGCAATGTTTGTGCCAGAATTATATATAATTAACGTTATTAAGCAATGTTTACAATAGAATTATATATAATTAGCGTCTTAAAGCAACGTTTGTGCCATAATTATATCTAATGAACGTTTATAACCAATGTTTGTGGCAAAATTCTATCTAATGAACGCTTTTAAGCAATGATTGTGCCGTAATTATATCTAATGAAGATTTTAAAGCAATGTTTGTGGCAGAATTATATCTAATGAGCGTTTTAAGCAATGTTTGTCTAGAATTATATATAATGAACGTTTTTAAGCAATGTTAATGGCAGAATTACATCTAATGAACCTTTTTAAGAAGTTGTTAAACATTGCAAGGGCAATAATTATATCTAATGAACCTTTTTAAGAAGTTTTAAACATTGCTTGGGCCAGAATTATGTCTAACGAACCTTTTTAAGAAGTTTTTAAACATTGCTTGGGCAAGAATTATATTTAAGGAACCTTTTTAAGAAGTTTTTAAAAATTGCTTGGGCAAGAATTATATCTAACGAACCTTTTCAAGAAGTTTTTAAACATTGCTTGGGCCAGCATTGTATCTAATGAACCTTTTCAAGAAGTTTTTAAACATTGCTTGGGCCAAAATTATATCTAATGAAAATGTTTAAGCAAAGCAAAAGGAGCATTTGTATAGAAAAAACGAATGTGAGGGGTGGGAGTACAGCATAAAATATATTTTTTTATAATAAAAAGAAGAAAATTTATTCTAAAAATGAAGAATCTATAGAAAAATCTGATGTGAATAAACTGTATCCAGTGAAGGAAAACGAACAAATATAATAAAAGGAACAAATATGAAATAATGACATTGATGGTGGAACGAATAATAGCCACAAACGAGGCCAAAAAAAAAAAAAAAATAAAATGAAGTAAACCCGTGGAAAACGAGAGAGCGAATAATTGCTTGCAAAGATAACAGCCACTGAAAATGATGAAAAAAAAAAAATGAGAAAAAGAGAACAAACGAGAGGAAGTGGCAGAAACTTGCGAACGAAAAGGGGGAGACGAAAGGCGACAATGAAAAGAGCATTGTTGTTGTTTTTTTTTGTTTGTTTTGTTCTGTTTGTGATTTTTAATGAAGATAAATAATTACGAGGGAGCAAAGAATAAAGCATTTCTCAGAAGACAAAAGGGCGAGAGAGTGATTTTCATTTACATCTCTGGTTGGCCGCATCTGAGCGGGGAAATTTTTGTTTTCTTGGTCATTATCGAAATTGTATACACACACACACACACACACACACACGCTAACGCAAAAGGCAGCTAAAAAAGGACACTTATGAACTGTAAGTTTAAAAAAGACATTTTCCTGCTGAGAAAGATAATTGGGCCACTTTTTTAGAACAAGCGAAAAAGAAAGAATGTCTTAAAAAATGGCACATTGTAAGGGGCACATCTTGATAATGATAGAATTGTACACAAACATACACACGCACACACATAAACACGTTCACCTAAAAGCAAGTAAAAAATGAAAAGGGTCACTTATGTACTGTAAGCTAAGTAAAAAAAAAAAGGATGCTCTTGCTGTACAGGTTAAATGGGGCGCGCTTTGAAAGAAGACAAAAAGATAATGTTAAAAAAAGAGGCTCTTATTGGGAAGAAGCCAAAGAGAAAGATTTAAAAAGGGCCACTTATTGGGAACAAGTCGAAAAGAAAGACATGAAAAGGGCCACTTATTAGGAGCCAACCAAAAAGTCACTCACTGGGAATCAGCCAAAAAGAGCCACTCACTGGGAACCAACCAAAAAGGGCTACTCATTGGGAATCGACCAAAAAGAGCCACTCATTGGGAACCAAATACAAAGAGCCACTTACCGGAAACCAACTAGAATGAGCCACTTATTGGGAATCAACCAAAATGAACCACTTATTGGGAATCAGCCAAAAAGAGCCACTCGTTGGGAAGCAACCAAAATGAACCACTTATTGGGAACCAACGAAAGAGAAAGACTTAATAGAGGCCACTTATTAGAAACAAACAAGACAAAAAGAAAGACTTAAAAAATGGCCACTTATTGGGAACAACACAAAGAGGAAGACTTAGAAAGGGCTACTCATTTGGAAGACGCCAAAATGAAAGACTTATGAAAGGCCACTTATTGGGAACAAGTCGAAAAGAAAGCCATAAAAAGGGCCACTTATTGGAAACAAACCAAAACGAAAGACTTAATAAGGGCCACTTGATAGGAACAAACAAGATAGAAAAAGACTTTAAAAGAGCCACTTACTGGCAGCAAGCCGAAGAGAAAGACTTAAAAAGGGGCCTCTTATTGGGAACAAACCAAAAAGAGTGACTTAATAAGGGCCACCTATCAGGAACAAGCCAAAAGACAGATTTAGAAAGGCCTACTAATTTGGAACAATCCAAAAGAAAGACTTATTGGGAACAAGCCAAAGAGAAAGAATGATCAAATAGGGCAACTCATTGGGCGCAAGTCAAAAAGAAAGGACTTAAAAAGGACCATTTATTGAAAAAAAAAATGTTTAAAAAGGGACACTTATGCCATACAAATTGCACGCTCTCTCCATCAGTCCGTCATAAGCACTCATGCCCATATGGTTAAAGAAGCAGTGTGAAAGCTAGGTACATATAATTGGCCCTAGGATCCCCAGATTAATCATAAAAACGAACCAGTGCTTCAATTGCAGTACTGAATTGAACTGAATACCGAATTTAGGCCAGAGCCCAGTCACCGGGATCCATGAGGTCATTCAGCACTGAAAGGTTTAAGGTTAATTGACAGTAAAAGGGTTGATAGGTGTAACAGGAAGAAAACCTCAAAGCAGTTGCACTATGAAATCAATTGTTAGGAGAGGGCAGAAAGTAAGATGGGGGAAGGAGAATATGAAAGGAGGTACAGTACAAGGAACGAAAGGGGTTGCAGATAGGCCCTGGGGCACGCTGCAAAGAACCTTAAGTAATGCCTACAGTGCACCGAATGAGGTGAATTGTAGTATAAGTGACCGATGACGACACAACTTTGCAATATCAAACAGCAAAGGATCTGACAGCAGAAACTGACAGAGAGACAAGAAGCTAACTACAGTATATTCTATTCAACCTTTCTGTTAGACAATTTTCTCCGCCAAGAGACTTCTCGCATTGACTGGTAATTCCTAGCAGAGGTCTAAGTCTAAGTCTATACAACTTCTCTGAAGTTAGAGACACATGATGGTTAGCCTTGAAAATGCCAGAAAGACAACCACTGCCTGACGGCGGCCACAATCACAGAACCGGAGACCAAGGTCCTTTCCTGAGACAAGGAACTATAGGCATTGTGAGCGTGGTGGGTATACTGAGCAGAGCCAGAATTTTGGAAAGAGATACGAAGATTTCTAAAAGGATACGAAATAGCATTTATGGAACCAAAGGATCTTGAGCTATTTTGAGATCCAGATACTATTTCATTCGCATACTTCCAGAAACCTGTCAGATCATTGTGATAATACTTAAGGTAACGGACGAACGCATCTCTTTAAGAAAAATCTACGTAATGTAGTTTAATTTGGGGGTAGAACGCAGAGTAGCGAGAAACAGATATTCAGTGTTACTTTGGGGATGGAGGGCGGGGGGAGGGGGAGGGTTGCGTGTTTTTGTGAAAAGAATGCGCCTAAAAATCCATAATATTAGTATAAATAGCATTTTAATGTAGATATATATATAGAGAATGACAACTGTAGCTTAATGCGTATAGATGAGTCACGGTGATGTGATAAGTCATTATATATATATATATATATATATATATATATATACATATATATATATGATATAGATGATATATATAATATATATATATATATATATATATATATATATATAGTGCATGTAATACAATTTAATTAGTAAATGTACCTCTTGTATGATTAAGCATATGGCGAGTAGCAGATGAACATGTCAGAAGAAGAAAGGAGAAAAGATAGAGGGAAAAAAATAAATAGCCAGCAATGAGTATGTTATAATCCTCTTTACCGGTAGAATGTCTGAGGCTTTGACAGAGGGATCTGGTTACATTACTGACTCGTCTCTCCCTTTGTACTTCATATTTCTTTTCTTCATATTCCATATTTACAGCTCCCTTACTTCCCGTGGGATGCGTGGAATAATACTCGATTTCCCAGACCCAGTTTCTCGTCGAATAAGAAGAAGAAGAAGAAGAAGAAGAAAAAGAGCTTTCCTTCCTTCGTACCTGCAGGCACTTCGCTACATAATCAATACTGATGCTCTTTTTTTTTTATTATTATTTACATATTTCTGTAACTCAAAGTTCATTCCTTGCTCTAGTAATACATCTCACTCTCCCTCTATGTATGTATAGTATATTTTTTTATTTATATAATATACATATGTATATGTATATATATTTCAATTTATATATATATACACACACACACACACACACATATATATATATATATATACTGTATGTATATACATACATATATCATGGATATATATATATATACATATATATATATATATATATATATATATAGATATATATATATATATATATATATATGATTATGCTTATATACCCAAGACACACATTGAATATGAGCAGCACTCTTGATGATGTCTTAGAGAACAAGAGACAAAACCGGTCAGGATATACACCCAGTATTTCATCTGTAATATGCATATATATATGCATGATAACATATATATATATATATATATATATATATATATATATATATATATATATATATATGCATATATATATATGCATATTCATCTGTAAATATATATATGTATATATATTATATATATATATATATATAATAATAAATACCTATAATATCATAATACTATATATATATATACAAATGTAAATATTTCCCTCCCTTTCCACTTACTCGTCGTCCAACTCGTCCCTCATCCCTCTCTTGTAAGACACATCCCCCAAAAGCGTCGGTAACCATTGTTCTTGTCACGCCAGTCTGTAGAATGCAACCAATCAATGATCTGACCCGTTTTCGTTCCAGGGACCCTTCTGGAATTCTCTTCGTACATCAATTTATCTTTTCTTTTTTTTAACTTTACTTCCAATCCCTTCATCTGTCACTCATTCGACAATTTTCTTCTCTCGTTCCCATTCACTCTTTAGTCGCTCTTCTCCTTTGGTTATTAGCTGCCCTGTACGTCTCCTAAATTCTCTCTCTCTCTCTCTCTCTCTCTCTCTCTCTCTCTCTCTCTGTGTCGTTCACCCTTTTTACGGCTCAGCCTTTTCTTCTTGTTTCTCCATTTCACAATTTATTGGTACAGGTCGAGTGCGATCCATGTCATCTCTATTTCGTCCCCCACCCCAACTATCTCCTTACTCTCTCTCTCTCTCTCCCCCTCCCTCCCTGTGTGTGTGCGTGTGTGTGTGTGTGTCTGGGTTTCTGAAATTGTCCCTCCATCTTAAACCCGAAACTTGTTGCAGTCTCGACCCGCTAAGGCAATTTAAATCTCATCTGTTTCATCATAGAAGATTCATTGAACAGGAATGTGGCGTCTTCTCCTGCTCCAGACTTCCTCACCTGGTGTCCCCTCACACAGGGAGGAGGAGGAGGAGGAGGAGGATAATAGGAATGACGAGGCAGAGAGAGAGAGAGAGAGAGAGAGAGAGAGAGAGAGAGAGAGAGTCATACCCTCGCACCACCTCTTAATTTGATTTACATTCAGCGCGATGATCAATGCTAGAAATTGATATTGAAGTGGGGAGGTAAGATGAATAACTTGGAAGGGATCTTGATTGGAAAAAGGGCAGGGGTGGAAAATAGCACAGGGGGTGATTGGACTATGTTGATTCGGCACTGACTGAATTGATAGGATGAAGGATTTACGAGGATTAAAATTTTTTTTTTTATCTGCCAACTAAAAACTTATTTTTTTTACGAGGAAAAAATGTCTTGTTTTTCCATCGTGTACCAAATATAAAAATAGATTTTTTTTATCTGCCAATTATAAAAATAGAACATTTTTTTTACGAAGAAAGTTTTTTCATCTGCCAAATATAAAACAGGTTTGTCTTTTACTATAAAAAATGGTTTTTTTTATCTGCAAATTATAAAAAAAACAATTTTTACCAGGAAATTTTTTCATCTGAAAAATATAAAACAAAATTTTTTATGAGAAACAAAATTTGTTATTTGCAAAATAGAAACTCTTTGTTTTTTACAAAAGGAAAAATTTTGTTATTTTTATCTGCCAAATATAAAAACATTTATTTCCGAGAGGAAAAAATGTGTTTTTATCTGGCAAATTTAAAAACAGATTTGTATTTTACGAGAGGAATTTTTTTTTTCATCTGCCAAAAATAAATATTGATTTTGTTCTCTTTCATCTGCCAAAATGAAAATTGTTTTTGTTTTTTCATCTGCCAAAAATGAAAATTGTTTTTGTATTTTCATCTGTCAAAAATAGAAATTGATTTGTTTTTTCATCTGCCAAAATTAAAAATTGTTTTTGTTTTTTCATCTGCCAAAAATAATTGATTTTTTTCATCTGCCAAAAATAATTTTTGTTTTTGTTTTTTCATATGGCAAAAATAAAAATAGATTTTTTTATCTGTCAAAAATAAAAATTGATTTTGTTTATATCTGCCAAAAATAAAAATTGATTTTGTTTTTTTCATCTGCCAAAAATAAAAACTGATTTTTTTTCATCTGCCAAAAACAAAAATTGATTTTGTTTTATCATCTGCCAAAAATAAAAAATGTTTTTGTTTTTTCTTCAGCCAAAAATAAATTTTTTTTTTTCGTCTGCCAAAAATAAAAATTTATTTTTTTCATCTGCAAAAAATAAAAATTGATTTTGTTTTTCATCTGCCAAAAGTACAAATTGTTTTTGTTTTTTCTTCTGCCAAAAATAAAAATTTATTTTGTTTTTTCATCTGCCAAAAATATAAATTGATTTCTTTTTCATCTGCCAAAAATAGAAATTGATTTTTTTTCATCTGCCAAAAAATAAAAATTGAAATATTTTTTTTCATCAGCCAAAAATCAAATTGTTCTTGTTTTTTCTTCTGCCAAAAATAAAAATTGATTTTGTTTTTTCATCTGCCAAAAATATAAATTGATCTATTTTTTATCTGCCAAAAATAAAAATTGATATTGTTTTTCATCTGCCAAAATTAAAGATTGTTTTGGTTTTTTCATTTGGCAAAATTTGATTTATTTTCATCTGCCAAAAATGAAAATTGATTTTGATTTTTCGTCTGCCAAAAATAAAAAATTGAATTGTTTTTTCATCTGCCAAAATTAAAATTTGTTTTTGTTTTTTCATCTGCGAAAAATAAAAATTATTTTTTCACCTGCCAAAATAAAAATTGATTTGGTTTTTTCATCTGCCAAAAATAAAAATCGATCTTGTTTTTTCATTTGCCAAAAATAAAAAGTGATTTTTTTTCATCTGCCAAAAATAAAAATTGATTTGTTTTTCCATCTGCCAAAATAAAATAGATTTGCTTTTTCATCTGCCAACATTGAATATTGTTTTTGTTTTTTCATCTGCCAAAAATAAAAAAAAATATATTTTTTTTTCATCTGCCAACAATAAAAATTGATTTTGTTTTTTCATCTGCCAAAAATAAAACTTGATTTCTTTTCCACAAGAGGAAGAAGACAAGGGTTAATTATTATTATTATTATTATTATTATTATTATTATTATTATTATTATTATTATTATTATTATTATTATTATTATTATTATTATTATTATTATTATTATTATTCAGAAGATAAAACCTATTCATATGGAACAGGACCACAGGGGCCACCTACTTGAAATTCAAGCTTCCAAGGAAATGGTACACATCAGAAGAAATAACAGGAGGCAATTTGAAGTAAAGAAAGAAGATATGACTTATAAAAAGATAATAAATAAACAATTTAATAGATAAAAATGCGCGTAAATTATTTAAATGCAAGGAGAATTATTGAATCGCCAAAAATTCTGTTTGGCGCTATATATTAATCAAAATATCTTTCATTCTAATTTCATTTGGAAGTCTGATGATGAATTTTAGTTTTTCTGACAGGTATTGATTATAATTAATTATAATTTTTCCTCTTAAAGCTTTCAAGATGAATATCTGACAGAATCTTGTCTTCCTTCGTCATCTATTGGTAAAAATATTATTGTATCACACATTTGTGTTCTGAAACCTTTCATTTATGTATATATTCCACCGGGAAGGTAATATATCAACAGCTGACCCATTTTCTAATCAAACAAGCAATATACGTATTAATGTGTACACACTAGGTTAATTCGTTAACTCTTGCTTTGCTATTCAAGTTGACTAATATCAGTGAAGGCTACTATCTGTTCCAGGTAAGAATTCCTTTGGTTGAGTTGAGCCGAGTATAGAATTTAGGCCAAAGGGCAAGCACTGGGACCTATAAGGCCACTCAGCGCTGAATTGGAAATTGGCAGTAAAAGATTTGAAAGGAGTGACAGGAAGAAAACCTCAAAGCAGTTGCACTATGAATCAAGTGTGAGGAGAGGGTGGAAAGCAAGATGAAGCGAGAGAATATGAAAGGAGGTATGCAGTAAAAGGAACGAAAGTGGTTGCAGCTAGGGGCCAAAGGCGCGCTGCAAAGAACCTAAGAATTTCTTTGGTAATTTTCTTCAACGCAGAGGGCTGACTACCATTAAGGGGATGCCTATAGTCTGGCTACAAAAGGATGAGACTCGAAGCCGGTTAGCAATCTGTCCGTTCTCATAAAGTTGTTCAAACTCTTAGAAAAAAGGGTGATAATCTGGGAAATTTGACATTTTTTTTAAGGAACTTACCTAAGGCGTGAATGGAATATATAATTTAGGCCAAAGTCAACCGTTGGGACCCATCAGGTCATTCTGCGCTGAAAGGGAAATTCAGAGCAAAAAAGCTTATTTTGAGGTGCAACAGGAGGAAATCCCCCTTCCATCCCCCCCTCCATCCCCTTCCAGCACTATGAAACAATTGGTAGAAGAGAGGTGGAAATGAAGATGGAAGAAAGAGAATTCGAACGGAGGGAGGGAAAAAGCAATGGCAGTGGTTTCAGCTAGCTAGGGGCCAAAGGGACGCTGCAAAGAACATTAAGTAATGCTTACAGTGCACCCATGAGGTGTGCTGTGAGGTCCCTTATACTGGCACCTGACAAAAGGCAACAAACCGGCGTATCCACGTTTTGTTGAAATTGCCAAGGATGTATTCGAGAAAAATTCACCCATACGTAACAATTAAAGAAAACATAATACACTTTGTTTTCAATGGTCATCAACTTGAAAGGATACCTCATGAACACTTTCCGGGTGGTGATTACCTCGTCGAGGTAATTATTCTCACTAAGTAGTGAATAGAATACTATTAGTTCTACTGTATTAGTCTCTCTTCTCTATTCTGCCTTCTCTCTCAACCGAAGCTGCAACCCACAACAATCGACGAACAACTGAGTACATCATTTACTGCTTGGGTAAATAGAAACGTAATGGATTTTAGGGATGGAACCTATTCCGCCCCCCCAAACCCCCCACACCCCACCCAACCAAGTCCAATTCAAGCATCAACAGAGAGAGAGAGAGAGAGAGAGAGAGAGAGAGAGAGAGAGAGAGAGAGAGAGAGAGAGAGGGAGTAATCTATCATCCAATCGCCGCTGCAACATCCACAAATGACAAGGAGGACGTCATATTCAGTTATCAACCATCTCTCAGCATCAGAGAGAGAGAGAGAGAGAGAGAGAGAGAGAGAGAGAGAGAGAGGGAGAGAGAGAAATTATTCCCCAAATTAGAGAGAGAGATATTATTCTTTAATGAGAGAGAGAGAGAGAGAGATAGAAATTATTCCTCAAATTAGAGAGAGAGAATATTATTCTTTAATGAGAGGAGAGAGACGAGAGAGAGAGAGAGAGAGAGAGAGAGAGAGAGAGAGAAATTATTCCTCAAATTAGAGAGAGTATTATTCTTTAATGAGAGAGAAATTATTCCTCAAATTAGAGAGAGAGAATATTATTCTTTAATGAGAGAGAGAGAGAGAGAGAGAGAGAGAGAGAACCCCGCTGCTGCTGCCGCTGCTGCCGGAGGACGGTAAATATTTATCCTGAGCTAAAGAAAACCTAACGACCCATAATACAACAACACTAATACAGATAATCGCTTTGACATCCTCCCTCCCTCCTCCTCCTCCCCCCTCCCTCCTCCCCCTCCCCCCCTAATTCCGGGGGCAAAGCCTTGTTTGCCTTTGATGAGAAGCTGAAGCCAATACCTCTCGCACAAATACACAGGGATAGTCAGAAACTAACAGGGCTTTAGCGTTACTTACATCGCTTGATGTTATTAGAGACGATTATTGTGCCACGTTCTCTTATTATTATTATATAACCCCTCTCGCTGCATATACATATCTCTCGCTCGCTCTCGCCAGCTTGGAGGATCAAATGAAAGGTGGGCCGTGTGAGTGTGTGTGTGTGTATATATATATATATATATATATATATATATATATATATATATAGTACTATATATATAGTACTATATATATATATGTATATATATATATATATATATATATATATATATATATATATATACACATACACATATATATATATATATACACCATATATATATATATATATATATATATATATATATATATATATATATATATATATATATATATATATATATATATATATATATATATATATATATATATATATATCACAATATACACACACATATATATTAAATATATTGGTCATTTGATAATGAAATGTGTTAAATCCCAGAAATAATATTCGGTACATTTCATTTTGTAGCAACTGAAACTGCTGTTGTGTAAGTACATTTTCACTTCCTCGGTGAATAATGATTAAATATTTGTTTTTCCGGCGGGTGAATTCTTATTATAACGTGAATCTTTTATTGGCTTGAAGGTAGTGTCAGTGTACGCTTATTTCTCTCTCTCTCTCTCTCTCTCTCTCTCTCTCTCTCTCTCTCTCTCTCTCTCTCTCTCTCTCTCTCCGCATTCCAAAGAACTCTTGAAAAAGCAGACGTGATTACAAGTTTCGCTGGAACTATCTCGTAACTGTTTACAAATTGAAAACTTTCCTTTTCTTCTTTTTTTTCTTCTTTTTTTTCCTTTGCTGCTCTCGTGACCCTTGTTTGTTGTTTCCTCCATCGTTAGAAGGTGATAACCTGCCATTTTCCACTTTCTATTCTATGGAGACGGTGATGTGTAACCCCTATGAATTTCTAAGTTAATAGGTGGCTATTCAAAGAGAAACTGAGAAAGCCTCTCTGACATAATTGATGTTTCTTTTTAAAATGTCTAAAGATGTAGCCTTGATTTCTGTGAGTCTGTAGATACGTCAGTCCAGTTTGCTAGAAGGATGTATTGATTTGAGGGATAAGCAATTCTATATTGAACGCGCAAATTTATGTAACTATTTCATGACAAACTTACAAACCCCAGACATTCTTCCTTGTCTAGATTCTGGCTGTTCTTCCTCTATTATTCATTTCTCTGTCTGACCAACTCTTATCAGTCTCCCATCCATAAACCTTTTGGTGAAATCAGTAATGTATTGCATCCTGCAATACATTACTGTTTATCGTGCAAAATACATATAGACTTGACTATAATTTGTTAGCTAATTTTGAAGTGACTTCTTTTCAGCTGTCATCTCTTTAGGTAATTTGCAGGTGTATCGAATGAAAAAAAAAAACTCTAGAATTTAATACTTAACATACCATGGATATCAATTCAGTATTATAATTTTTTAGTTTGCCTTGACATTGTCTTGTCTTTTGTATTTCCCGCTTGTGACTTACAAATAATCATAATTACAATTTTCAGGGCGAAGAGAGTACAACAGCACTGTTAATCATACATTAATAACAAACCCAGACATAGCATTTGACATAATAACAGCTTAAGGCATCAGGAGTCAACCCCTCCCACCCTTCCCCCCATGGCTCCAAATAAGTACTTGTCTCTGCAATTAGCAGCGACAAGTCCCCGCGGAATCCTCCGAGAGTCAACAGCATCCGCGAAACTTAATCCTCCTCGGCAGCCGCTATTTTGAAAAGGATCATCCTAATTGGGGGTAATACAGGACGATATTTATTCTCACTACATGGACGTGATGAGCCTTGGCACATTCTCGACTTCTTCAGTTGAGAAAGAGAAAGAAGGCTAGGGCTGTGGTGGGTGCGGGGGCGGGGGTGCAGATTAAGGCAGAGCTTGCAAGGCCAGGAGCTTCTGAAAGCCTAAACTGTGCTTTTTGTACATACAGCAGTTGCTTCAAAGCTGCTGAGGCACCGATAGAAACGGAAATAACTTGAAGCAACCAATGAATGAGGAATAGTGTTTTTGTACCGTGTAGCAGTTGCTTCAAGGTAGCTGAAACACCAGAAAAACGGGAATAACTTGAAGCAACCAATGGAAAAGGAATACAGTGCTTTTGTACAATGTGGCAGTTGCTTCAAGGTAGCTGAAGCACCCAGAAATGCAGAATAAATTGAGGCAACCAATGAAAGAGGAATAGTGGTTTTGTATCGTGTAGCAGTTTCTCCAATGTAATTGAAACACCAGAAAAACGGGAATAACTTGAAGCAACCAATGAAAAAGGAATACAGTGCTTTTGCACAATGTGGCAGTTGCTTCAAGGTAGCTGAAACACCCAGAAATGCGGAATAAATTGAAGCAACCAATGAAAGAGGAATACAGAGCTTTTGTACCGCGTAGTACTTGCTTCAAGGAAGCTGAAGCACCCGGAGAAATGGCAAATAATCAAAGCAACAGATGAATATGGAACACTGTTTCTGTACCGAGTACTAGTTGCTTCAACGTAGCTGAAACACAAGAAGTAACGGGAATAACTTAACACAACCAATGAAGGAGGAATAGTGTTTTTGTACCGTGTAGTACTAGCTTCAAGGAAGTTGAAGCTCCTGGAGAAAGGGGAAATAATTAAATTAACAGATGAATAAGGAATTGGGAGATAGAAAAAAAGACGCTTAGCTTGAAAAGTCTTAACTTGAAGAATAAGAAAAAGAAGAAGATGAAGAAGTAGTAGGGGGGAGGAGGAGGAAAAGGCGGGGAGGAAGGAGGAACAGGAGGGGAGGGGGAAAGGGGAGGGAGGGGGAGGAGGGAGGAGGAAAGGAGGAAGGAGGAGGAGGAGGAGGAGGAACAGGAGGGGGAGGCGGAGGAGAGGAGGGGGGGGTGGGAGGGGGGGGACGGGCGGGGGAAGGGACAGGAGGAGGAGGGGGGAGGGGAGGAGGTGGGGGCGAAGGGGGAGGGGGGCCGGGGGGGGGGCGAGGGAGGGAAGCGGGAGGGGGGGCCGAGGGGAGGGTGAGGAGGGGGGAGGCAGGGGGGCGGGGGGAAGGGCTGAGCGGGAGGAGGGGGGGGGAGGGGAGGGGAGGGGGGTGCAAGGAGGGGGAGGGAGGGGGGAGAGAGGGGGGCGAAGGCAGGACCGAGTGCCAAATCGGACACGGTAAGGGGGGCGGGAAGGAAGGAGGGAGAGGAGGGAGGGGGGGGGGGGAGAGGTGGGGGGGGGGGAAGGAAGAGGAAGAGGAATGTCAGGGGGATGAGGGGCGGGGGCTATCGTGGTGGGGGAGGCAAGGAGGAGGAGGAGGGATGGAAGAAAGGAGGAAGGAGGAAAGGAGAAGGGAGAAGGATGAAAGAGAAGGAGAAGGAACAGGAGGGGGAGGGGGAGGAGGAGGAGGAGGAAGAGGTCTTTCAGAGTTATTTCTCAGAGGCTTCAGTGTGCAGCTCATTGTCCCTTAGTTTAAGCATTCATTTGCCGACAGTCGAGGAAATGTGTTCATTAGGTCTTTCATATAATAATAATGATAATGGTAATTGTGTAAAAAATCACTAGAATGTTCACTAACTCCTCTTTCTGTCTTTATCTCTCACAACTGCAAAGGCCCGGCCGCCCGGGTAAGATCGCGGGAAAAGGAGGGATGACTGGAGTTCGTTCCCTTCGAGGTATGTCCCTCCGTAGACCTAAGCTGTGATCCATGACCATGGTGGACATTTGACTGCTGTGGAACACAGCCATAGGTGTAGACACAATAAGAAAATAAGAGAAAATCATAAATGTAAGTGACCGGTGCTCTGCAAATATACTATATTTGAGACAAGCTCGGCGAGTTAATCATCCCCAGCAAGGTGGAACAATTTACTCAACATCCATGGCATAAATGTTCCACTCAGTGCAAGGAGTAAATAATGCGCCGAGTTTTCTTCAGCGCAATCCCGTTTTCTGTAAAGCGTATACTGCTACATGAAACTCCCCGCCACGGCCCATGAAACTCTCAGCCGGCCGTGGTGGTCTGTGCTGTTGCGGCGCCAGACGCACGATCATGGCTAACGTTAACTTGAACATAAAAAAAAAACAACTGAGGCTAGAGGGCTGCAATTTGGTATGTTTGATGTTCGGAGGGTGGATGATCAGCATATCAATTTGCAGCCCTCTAGCCTCAGTAGTTTTGAAGATCTGAGGGCGAACAGAAAAAGTAGGCCTAGTTCCCTTGAACAGCAACGAGAAACTAAGCATGCCAGGAAGTGAGAGCTAAGTATTCGCTTTCCCTTGCAACTATTTTGGTAGGCTTTAGCCACTGCACCGCTGCAGGGCTGAATAGCCCCTTCTTTTGTACGAGGGACTTAGGACTGCCATTCAAAGAATCACCGCCTTCCAAATTTCAAAGGGGTGTACCAGCATTAAACCGAAGCTGTTGTTTTTGTTTTCAGTGAACTTTAGCCACTGCAGTCACTCGTTGTAATGCACGTGCGCCTGCGCCAAAGTGGATCGTTCTCTCTTAATTAATGATAAGTCAGGGTGACACTCTTGAGAACTGACGTTCATGAAATCTTAAAAAAAAATGGAAAATGAATCCTGATTTCCTATTCCTTGGGTTTCTACATCAACGGTCTCTTCTGTGTCATATCTTTATTAAGAACTTATCAAACCTTTGATATTAATTATACATTTCCACGGAAACTGATTACGCTAACAGAATTGGATTCTAAAGTCTAGCCAGCAGGCAGGATAAATGGTGGATTTGTTCAGATGTTAACAACGAAGCTAATTAACATATTTGGCGAAAAAATTTGTTAAAGTTTATTATTATTATTATTATTATTATTATTATTATTATTATTATTATTATTATTATTATTATTATGAATAAAAAAATCTCCAAGTAGTATAAGTCTTGAAATGGAAAACAAATCCACAGGTAAGTATATGTATATGTATTTAAAGCTAAATCTCTAATCTGATCTTTAAGTACTATATTTACATAGTATACATAACTGTGGATTTGTTGCTCCATAATAATAATAATAATAATAATAATAATAATAATAATAATAATAATAATAATAATAATAATAATAATAATAATAATAATAATAATAATTATATTATTATTATTATTATTATTATTATTATTATCATATCCTTCAGCACATTCTGTGGAAGACCTTCGTATGACTGTCACAGTTCTACGGGCTGCTCTATGAGCAAGAGTCCGTGCTGGCATAAGGCCAGCTTAACCTTCAACAATAACAGATACATATTTAAATTACCAAGGTAGATTCTAATGTTCCACGATATAAAAACATATATGATAGTCTCAAGTTAAAAATGACATTAATAGTGCTACCTAGGCACTTTCCAGTGACATTTCATACTAGGATTAAATGGAATTATTTCCCAAGGGGATTATTTTCACTAAGCATCTTGAAAATAAAAGTTTCTCAAGTTAGCGTGACATTATTGTGGAATAATAGAGAGAGAGAGAGAGAGAGAGAGAGAGAGAGAGAGAGAGAGAGAGAGAGAGAGAGAGAAAATCTGACACCAGATAGAGAGGTTCGGTAAATAGAGAAAATAGAATCAGACAATAGCGGAGAGATAAAGCTTAAAACAACAGAGAGAGAGAGAGAGAGAGAGAGAGAGCATCACACACACAAGCACCTACATGCATAAGAGGGCTGCGCTACAGTATCTCTTAATGAAAAACATTGGCTAAATATCTCTCTGGGTCGTTAGTAAAAAGACAATACACTTTCCCCAGACGGTTTAATAATATTATATATATATAGATATATATTATATTATATTATATATATAATATATAAAATATATATAATATAAAATATATATCATAGATATATATATATATATATATATGAAATATTATATATATAAATATATATAAAATATATATATTCTAATACTCATATATAAGATATAATATATAGTATAATATTATATATAGTATATATAAAGTATTTGACACATCTTCAGGGCACAAAGTGATATAGAGAACTAAATTAAATTTACAGCTGAAGAGGAAAGAGAGCCGATGTTACCATTTTTAGAAGTACAAGTCTATAGACAAATCCGTAGTTTTATATTCAACGTATATCACAAGCCTATAGTTACATGCGTCTATGTTAATTATGATTCAGAGCACCATAGCAAAGCAAAATGATCCATTTTTTTCTTCGGTGTTTTTGAGAGCCTTAAAAATTTGCAGTCCTGGCTGTTTAGATGAAGATATAAGCAAAATATGTGACACTGGTGTAAAACGTTAATATCTAAAGACTTGTATGGACAAAGCATTAAAAAATGGCTAAGAGGACTTTTTATCCAAATAAGGCTGGAGAACCTTTTCCATGCCATTATAAGTTAGTTTTATCTTACCATAGGAATTTTTATGAATTACCAAAGGTACTTCGATATTTTGATGTAAAATTAGGTTTTAAAAGCTGAAATACGGTATGTAATTTGCTTAAAATGAACTCCCCATATGCATCTACCTGCTGCGTCTATACCATTAATTGTAAATGTGACAAGAAATATATTGGCCAAACTGGAAAAAGAGTTCTCTACTAGATTGAACCAACATAAATATTCGGTTAGAACAGGACAGATTTCTAAAGCCCTTTCTATTCACCTCAGTCATTTTCACCATGTTATTGACTGGACAGAAGCAAAAGAAATTGTATTTTGTAATGATCATAGTAGGAATATAATTGAATCTGCTTTTGTAAAGACGTATTCCAGAACACTTTTAAATCTGAGCCTTGGTATTCACAAATGAGACGATCTCATCACGGTTAAAATAATGAAGAGTTTCAACATCATCCTTTAATTTTGTGTACTACTTTTCATTTTCCTTTTTCAAGTCTTTCCTATTGATATCACTGTTCATTCAGTTATTTGAATATTATTTGTTGCTGCTTGTTTTTCATTGGTGATGTCTTTTTTCCATATGGTGTTATTACCGTTATCATTGTTGTTTTAAAAACTGGTCAAAAAGAAGCCAGCTTTTTTTATGTAATGCGGTCATTAGGCAATTCCTTTCTTCTTTTGAACTTTGTTTCTGTATATATAATGGCCTTATTAGACGTATTTTTTGTTCTTCACTCTGCTGTAGTGAGAGCTTTCTTGCGCACTCGTTTTGTGCTACGTATTAATTTGTGCCCCGAAGATGTGTTAAATACACGAAAGTACTTGGGCCTCTATCTTCTCATTTTGAACTTTCCCAATGGCTTTAGCTAATATATGTATATATATACATATGCATACATCATATTCTATATATATACACACACACACACACACACAAACACATACACACACACATATATATATATATATATATATATATATATATATATATATATATATGTATATATATGTGTGTGTGTGTGTGTGTATATATACACACATATACATATGGAAGGTCCACAGTGGACTTGATCGCTAACACTAAAAAATCTGGTGTCAGAAGGATAGACAAAAGCTTTAAGATCTGTAAATAATTTCAAAAAATATATTCCGTCATTATAAACAAGAATGTTACTGTGGATCCTTCTATCGATAACCGAGAAGGACGATAAGGTGTCTTATATCATATATATATATATATATATATATATGTATATATATATATATATATATATATATATATATATATATATATATATATATATATATATATATATATATATATATATATATATCAGACCAGTTGCAGAAGGAGGTGCGGAAAAGCGTTTGTGGGACAGGACAGGCTGGTGCCCTTTGGCACTCGATGGGGTGGGTTGTGGGGGGTGGGGGGTGGGGGAGACGGTGTTGGCAGGAGAGGAGAGCAGTCGTTACTCGGGACACTGATGACAAAACCACTGACACCAGCATCCCTGTCTCTGTCTCTCTCTCTCTCTCTCATCCCGG
>NC_061088.1:74792949-74812949 GCF_015104395.2 Macrobrachium nipponense
ATCTTCTTAACCTTATTCAGTTTTCACTATCCTTTATTATCATGTATTCGGTTATCTTAATTACCGATTTTCCTTTTTTTTAGATTTTATTTTATTATCCTTTTTAGCCCATTTGAACTCTATATCTTTGCCTTACTTATTCCCACCTTTTCGTTTACCTTGTTTACTCTTTTAAACTCTTTTCTCAACTTTCCTCTCCAGTGTTTAATTAATTCTCTTCATCCTTGTTCTTTTCATTCTCGCACATCGTTTTCCTCTTCTCTCTTACGTTATTTGTCCTTTTTTGCTCCTTTTCACCTTCTTTCCTCATCATTGACCTCTCTCTTTCTCCCAATTCCTCCACCTCGCTTATTCCTCTTTATTCCTTTCACCCTCTTCCTTTGTCACGCGTACTCCTATGGCTCTCTTTTATGCTGTTCCATTATCAGATCTACTATTTACCTTCCTATATAACGGTGATCTTACATCTCAGGAGACGGGCTTATATATATATATATATATATATATATATATATATATATATATATATATAATATATATATAATATATATAGAAGACTAGTAAGGAGGCTCAAGTCCTACAGATATCACAAGGTGGAGAGGTAAAGGCATGTCTCAGCGTAGTACATAATTTATTGCCGACGTTTCACATCACTTCGATGCATTTTCAAGGCTGGGAATGATAAAAAAATATAAACATACAAGACTCGTCACTGATAAAACACCGTATAATATTTAAAATTTAAAATTGAACACTAAAACATTTAAAATGTAAAAATTATTGTACAACAACACTAGGTTGGAGAGACAACCTACCAGAGTAAAAAATAGAAGGTGACTGAAGGACAGAGTGGGGAGAAAAAAAAAATAATAAAGTAAAAAAAACACCCACACACAAAACTATGTAAACAAAACAAGTGGTTAGGCTATGAACAGCTGAACTGACGAGGACTGGGCATTTAAAGTCGGTACATTAGTTTTGATTAAAATTGATTCCAGTGTTAAAAGGAGTCAGTTTCCGTACAGGATGCAAATTATCCAATCCTGAGCTATCCAGCATCCGGAACCACTCTATTACCTGTCGCTCCCGCTTGGACATCGATGATTTTAAAATTATTGGATCAGCCAATAAAGATGACGAGCTTTTAACACTGGAATCAATTTTAATCAAAACTAATGTACCGACTTTAAATGCCCAGTCCTCGTCAGTTCAGCTGTTCATAGCCTAACCACTTGTTTGTTTACATAGTTTTGTGTGTGGGTGTTTTTTTTTACTTTATTATTTTTTTTTTCTCCCCACTCTGTCCTTCAGTCACCTTCTATTTTTTACTCTGGTAGGTTGTCTCTCCAACCTAGTGTTGTTGTACAATAATTTTTACATTTTAAATGTTTTAGTGTTCAATTTTAAATTTTAAATATTATACGGTGTTTTATCAGTGACGAGTCTTGTATGTTTATATTTTTTTATCATTCCCAGCCTTGAAAATGCATCGAAGTGATGTGAAACGTCGGCAATAAATTATGTACTACGCTGAGACATGCCTTTACCTCTCCACCTTATATATATATATATGTATATATATATATACTATAATATATATATACTATATATATATATATATATATATATATATATATATATATATATATATATATATATATATATATATATATAAGCCCGTCTCCTGAGATGTAAGATCACCGTTATATAGGAAGGTAAATAGTAGATCTGATAATGGAACAGCATAAAAGAGAGCCATAGGAGTACGCTTTATATATATATATATATATATATATATATATATATATATATATGTATATATATATATATATATATATATATATATATATATACTATATATATATATATATATATATTATATATATATATATATATAAATATATAATAAATAAAAATGCACATACATATATAGGTATTTTATATGGATATTATGTATAAACAATATACATATTTACGTATATATATACTATATATATATATATATATATATATACTATATTATACGTATATGTATATGATATGTGTAATAATATATACATATATATATTATATATATATATATATATATATATATATATATTTATATAGAAATATGAAAGAAGATTCTTTGAGAATTAGCAAGTCATAAAATCACATCCTTCATCATCCACGATTTCCTTTCAGGATGCAAAAGCGTAACGATAGCACCGGCACCAAAAAGAATGAAGGGCTTAACGGACACACCACAGGTTCGAATCCTGTCTCGCGAGGTGGGCGGCGTTTTCATTTTCTTCTTTCATCGACACATTTTCATCTCCCCGTTTTCTTGAGAAAGACCGAAAGACAAAGAATCAAGCGTCACAGGTGTCTACGAGATCAGGTCGTAACGAACACCTGATGCTCCAATCGCATTTTCACGAGGATATTTTTTTTTTTTTTTTTTTTTTTTTTTAATGACTCCCCGACGACAGGATCTGTAGAAAGGATCGGTTGAAGGACACTGAGTTCCCATAGTTTATGTAAATAGTTGTGCCGATTTTTTGTTTTTTGTTTACTGGATGTCTTTTATTATTGTTATATCACCATTGTTTCTGTTCGTTACATGCTGGCAGCTAACTTCCTATAGAGAGAGAGAGAGAGAGAGAGAGAGAGAGAGAGAGAGAGAGAGAGACTTAATTTCAAATGCTAAATTACATATAAAGATCCTTCGCGTGGAGAGAGAGAGAGAGAGAGAGAGAGAGAGAGAGAGAGAGAGAGAGAGAGAGAGACTTGTTATCAAGTGCTAAATTCCATATAAAGATTCTTCATGGAGAGAGAGAGAGAGAGAGAGAGAGAGAGAGAGACTTAATATCAAGTGCTAAATTCCATATAAAGAACCTTCTCATGGAGAGAGAGAGAGAGAGAGAGAGAGAGAGAGATGACTTAATATCAAGTGCTAAATTCCATATAAAGATTCTTCAGAGAGAGAGAACAGAGAGAGAGAGAGAGAAGAGGAGGGGGATGACCGATTTCAGAGAGAGAGACGAGAGAGAGAGAGATTAATAACAAAGTAAACCATATAAAATCATGCAAAATAGGAGAGCGAGAAGGAGAGAAGAGAGAGAGAGAGAGAGAGAGAGAGAGAGAGCTATTAAATTTACGACGAAGATGAAGGCCAGAAGCCTATATTTATCACGTCAAATCTATCAGAAAAAGCAATCCGGGGATAGAGTAAGAAACTGGCAATATCCTACATACATAAATTGTAAACATTAGCCATGAGAATTAACATGATGAGTCAATTAAATTCAACATGATGGTAGAAAGAAAGGTTAATTAAACTTAACAAGCGGGGGATCAAGTGGGATGGAGAAGATTAGAAGGATAATTAGTTAAAACCAAAAAACAAAGAAAAGTGAACTCGAAATCGTCACAGACACACAAGTAACGGAATGAATTAGCAATGAAAAATTAAGGAGAACTGTTAACGGTATCGCTTACGACACTCGATAGGGTTAACGAGCGGCGCATATAGGAAGGACGAATGAAACGAGCCTAGCTCAAAAGAGAAGAATAAAGGAGAGAAACAAAGAAAAGAAACAAAGGAACAAACACAGACAACAAACAAGCATTCGAAAGCTTTTGCAGACACGAGGGCGATTGGGTTGGGGAAAAACCCTTCTGCTGGTCCGCGTTGGAAAAATGTATTAAAAAAACACTCCCCAAAATGTGGACACTGGTTCGTTTTGAAACGTTAAAAAAAATATTATATTTGGTTTGTTTCGAAAACATACATAAAATCGCACTTGATCCGTCCAGAAAACTGGCCTTTGGGTCATTTATGAAACAATACTACGCTTTGGTTAATATTGATAGAAATAGAAATGTTTGCGAATAACATTCTCACGCTTCGTTGAGAATATTTTGATACCGCATTTCAGTTCGTTTCCGGAGAAAAAACGTCGTGGAAAACGGTGTTTTCATTCGTTTCGGGAACGTTTTTCTAAAGGCAAGACTTGTCTGTTTCGAATCTGTTCTAAAATTGACGATACAAGACTTGCACTTTTGGTTTGTCTTCGAAATTATTATAAAAAAACTGAACTCTAGTTCTTCCATAGTTTTGGAACTTGACTTCATTGAAAAAAAAACTGTACTTCCTTGGCTTTGTGAACTCCCCTAAAATGCCTTTTGACTTATTCCTAAAAAATCTCCAATAAACTAAAAATGGTTTCATTTCCAAAAACTTGAAAAACTAGTTTTGGTTTACTATGCTACTAAAAAAAAAAAAAAAAAAAAAAAAACACACACACTGAAAATATTTTGCTTGATGCTGAAAATAGTTGTAAACCACGTGCTGGTTCATTTACAAAACGTCCTTTACAAAAAACTGCTCTCTGGAGCATTAAAGATCATCTTTTATTTTTGGAGAATTAAAGAATTTTTTTTAATGCTCAAATCAATCCGAAAACAACGCTTTAAGCCCTTTTCCGGAAACGTTCCTGAAAACGTTGCTTTGGTTTATTTGGGCAACGTTTCAAAGACTTAATCTGCTTCGCTAAAAAAAAAAAAAAAAAAAAAAAAAAAAAAAAAAAAACACGTTTCAAGAACTGGTCTTTGATCCACCGCCATTGCTGTCCAGGGCCAAGGTATTTTCTGCCTCTGCAGTTGCAGATACAGTTAAAGCTACAGTTACAGTTCCGTTGCAGCTGCCGTTAGAGCTAAGGTTACGGTAACAATTGCAGTTGCAATTGCAGCTACAGTTACAGTTACAGTGGCAGCTACAGTTACAACTACAGTTGCAGTTGCAGCTACAGTTATAGTTACAGCTCCAGTTACAGCTGCAGTTGCAGCTACAGTAACAATTATACTTTAAGATACAGTTACAAGTACGGTTGCAGCTACAGTTGCAATAATAGCTAAAGCTACAGTTTGCAGCTACAATTGCAGTGGCAGATACAGTCACAGTAACAGTTGCAGCTAAAGCTGCAGTGGAAGTTACAGTTACAGGCGCTCATCTAAAGGTACGACGGGCGGAAAAAAAGACAAAAAAAATTCATGGATCGATTGTTAACTCAAATCAGTCAGGCTTAAGTGAGAGAGAGAGAGAGAGAGAGAGAGAGAGAGAGAGAGAGAGAGAGAGAGAGAGAGAGCGTTGTCAAACGGGATCACTCAATGTTTCTCCATGCGCGAAGAGTCAGACTATATACGTGGGCAGGATAACTGCAATAATTTCGGAAATACGGAACTTGGAAAAACCTCTTAACGAAAAGAATGAAAACCGGTAAAAGAGAGAGAGAGAGAGAGAGAGAGAGAGAGAGAGAGAGAGAGAGAGGAAACAAAAGCAAAATTCTCTCGGAATAACGGAAAATTTGTACACACACACACCGGACATTGCGAAATTGAATTCCGTATAGGTAAGGTATATAACTCGGTTTGAAATAGAATTTTCTCCCTTAAAAACTAAAATGGAAGCTTTTCCTAAATAACTCGGGGTATTCTTTTTTTCTATTTTATTTTATTTTACGTGCAGGTATTCAACATGTTGGAAGGGAACCGGAGTTATCTATGAAGCTATAGTAGATTAACATCAAGCGTGCAACTGATGTCTAGACTAGTCCCTTACGGCGCTCCTGATTGGCTGTTGATAAGCCAATCACAGGGCTGGAAACTATCAGTCTCTCTCGAGAGTTCACATAAGCAGGAGGTATGTTCCACCTCTTTTGAAAGACGTATCCTTCAGGAGAGGTGCGGCATACATCCTGCCTATGTGAACTCTCGAGAGAGACTGAGTTTCCAGCCCTGTGATTAGCTTATCAACAGCCAATCAGGAGCGTCGTAAGGGACTGGCCTACACATCGGATACACGGTTGATGTGAATCGACTATAGCTCATGTATATATGTACAGACGAGGATATTAAAATGAAATTAGATCCTGAGTTGGCCAAACTTATCCTCATCTTTTCTACTAATTAAAAATTATATTTACTTATCCAAAAGTAATTGAAATGAAAAATAATAATAGTGTAGACTTTACATATAAGCCTGCTAGTATTTTTAAACATAAACCAGAAATTAACTAAAACTTGTTAATTATGGAATCATTTATCTACCCGGCTCTGGTTCCTTTTGTTTAGCTATTTTTAAACATAAACCAGAAATTAAATAAAAACTTGTTAATTATGGAATCATTTATCTACCCCGCTTTGGTTCCTTTTGTTTAGCTATTTTGTCAATTAGGGGAAAGTATATTTGATAAGAAAAATAAAAAGAATGGTTGTATTTACAAAGGAAAATTGCAGGAAGCCATAGGTGGGGTTTTCATAGCAATGCAGAATGTTTCCCGAACTCTGGTAATTAAAAAAAAACAACCCTTGACTCACTGCTGATGATGTTGAATAAAAAAAAAAAAAAAGCTAAAGAAGATATTTATGACCACATTCTCGTGCAGTATTCAACGGCTTCCAGCCAGGCAAAAAAAAAAAAAAAAAGGAAAAAAAGTATAAAAGCACCCGCCAAAGTTTCTTCGCCACGCTATCGAGTTTTCTGTACAGTGTATAAATGCTGTATGAAACTCTCAGCCACGGTCCATGAAACTTTCAGCCACGGCCCGGTGGTGGCTTGTGTGGATGGCACCTAAAGCGGGGCCAGACGCATGATCATGCTTAAGTTTTTAAACCTTCATTAAAATAAATACTACTGAGGCTAGAGGGCTGCAATTTGGTATGTTTGATGACTGGAGGGTGGATGATCAACATACCAATTTGCAGCTCACTAGCCTCAGTAATCTTTAAGATCTGAGGGCGGACGGGCAGACGAAAAACAATCTCAATAGTTTTCTTTTTTACAGAAAACTAAAACTGCATCGGAATCTAGAAAATGGAAAACACACCTCTTTTCAAAAACTCGTAGCGAGATTCAGAAGACACTTTGGACCAAAGACATACTAAAATGAACCTGGCGCATTTGAGGAAGTCCCCGGATCACCAAAGCCAATTATGATCGCTGGGCCATCTTGTCTAATTAAGCCTCTGCTCTGCAATAAACTTCAGGGTACGAGTTAATTAGCTGAAGGGTTACGGAATTTGGTCAAACGCAGTGGAAAATAGAGGACCTCGGCAGCCAGAACTTAATGACAAGGTCTTTAAAACATGCACACAACAAAATTGGCAAATCTGGTGCACGGGTCGTCATCTTAAAGAAAGGTGATACGCAAACAAAAATTTACATCCTTTCGAATGATAAAATGCATACAAAGAGTTTTATGGACAATTATACATAGTCGTTATAAAAGCCATTTCTTAAAAAAAAAAAGGCAGAAAAAAGTTAACATCCTTTCGAATGATAAAACACACAAAGAGTTGTATGGACAATTATACATAGTCGTTATAAAAGCTATTTCTGTAAAAAAAAAAAAAAAAATAAAAAAAAAACAAAAAAAAAAAAAAAACGAAATAATGGCTGTAAAAGTAAAATTTGATTAAAAAGTTAAGTGTGTCTTCAAGACGTTAATAGTCAATTTTCATCAGTTCGCAAATTAGCTAAAATGGTTCCGATCCAAACATGTTCTGACAATGTTGATAATCTTAAGCCAATGGCTGATACCATTTCGCATTCAAATATATGAAGTATAGTATAAACTTAATCAATTATATTACATAAAAAGCCACAGTGGCATATCTACCAAGATACCTATCGATCACGTCTTCTACTCCTTAACATATTGCTGATTATACGTTGCCTAAAATGATAACAAATTCTAACTTTTGGTTGTCTAAAATGATAACAAATTCAAAATTTTGGTTGCCTAAAATGATAACAAATTCAAAATTTTGGTTGCCTAAAATGATAACAAATTCAAAATTTTGGTTGCCTAAAATGATAACAAATTCAAAATTTTGGTTGCCTAAAATGATAACATATTCAAAATTTTGGTTGCCTAAAATGATAACAAATTCAAAATTTTGGTTGCCTAAAATGATAACATATTCAAAATTTTGGTTGTCTAAAATGATAACAAATTCAAAATTTTGGTTGCCTAAAATGATAACAAATTCAAAATTTTGGTTGCCTAAAATGATAACATATTCAAAATTTTGGTTGCCTAAAATGATAACAAATTCAAAATTTTGGTTGCCTAAAATGATAACATTCAAAATTTTGGTTGCCTAAAATGAAACATTCAAAATTTTGGGTTGCAAAAAATGATAAAACAAATTCAAAAGAAAATGTAACTAAAAGAAAATGATAACATTCAAAATTTTGGTTGCCTAAAATGATAACAAATTCAAAATTTTGGTTGCCTAAAATGATAACAAATTCAAAATTTTGGTTGCCTAAAATCATAACAATACAAAATTTTGGTTACCAGTGTAAACTTCTGCTTTTATGAACAAATTATGAAACATTCTGAATATACTAGTCAGGGTCAGGTAAGTGTGCCAACCACAATTTGATTTTCATGGGTACCCAACTTTACAGAAGTTATCTCCTCATGGAAAATTGGCTGGCATGTTTTTCTTTTCTTTTTTTTTTGGTCAGTTCAACAAAAGTGAATGTCTTTAAAATTTATACATCTTACATATTTCTTCCGGGTTATTTTGCTCAGGCATGTATACTCAGGCACAGAAACGCACAATCACAGACAGACATATATACATATATTAGTATACACACACACATATATATATATATATATATATATATATATATAATATCCTATATATATATATATGATATATACATACATGCATATGTATACATACATATACACACATGTATGTATGTATGTTTGTGCCTGCATGCAGTTGCGCTCATCCGGACCTGCCGAATATCAAATGAACATTGCAAACATAATGACTAAATGATGTAATATGGACGGCAAAAAAAAAAAAAATAAATAAATAAAAACTTGAAAAACCTGACTAGCTCTTTACTCAGAAAATCCTAGCATCAACGCAAAGGACGACCATCCACTCTGAGGCTCCATAATAATCCTAATAAATACCTAAATCTATCGCCCTAACACTCGCCAGATTCGCTAAAACATGATTAATGACCGTGTTAAGTATGCCCCATAAATCATCCTTCACGCCATCATCGTAAGCATAAGAATATTCTAATCTTAATTGACATGTTTCTTTTTACCATTTTCTTCCATTTTATCCATCTACTTCAATGCCTCTACTTTCTACTTTTCTTTCTACATTTTCCCGCGTCGAAATGAAATTCAATACACTCATTTCTATAAACCATGCCTTATTACATTTAAAGGTAAAATACTTTTTTTTATTATAAATATTACCCACCTAACCTGATAAATTACTTTTACTAATATTATTCTTACTCATCACTTTTACCATTACTTTTATTACTCATCTAATTACTTTTGCCAATATAATTGTGCATTACTCACGTAATCCAATCCTGTTAGATTACATGACTTTTACTGAAATAAATATTACTTATTCAGCCAAATAATTACTCTTGCTAATATAAGTATTACTCACCTAACCTGATAAATTACATTTACTAATATAATTATTACCCATTCCCCCTCATAATTACTTTTGCTAATATAAGTATTACTCACCTAGCCTGATAGATTACCTTTATTAATTATTACACATGTAGCCTTATAAGTTACTTTAATAATAGAATTATTACTCATCCAGCCTAATCAGTACTTTTGCTAATATAAGTATTATCATACTCACATAGCCTGATATATGACTTTTATCTATAGAATTATTACTCTTATATCCCGGGCTTGGGGACAGCATAGGGCGGGAAGAGAGAGGAGGTGAAGAAGGGGAGTGGATGGGAAGAGAGAGAGAGGAGGGGTGGGAAGAGAGGGGAGTGGATGGGAAGAGAGAGAGGAGGTGATGGGAAGAAGGGGAGGTGATGGGAAGAGAGGGGAGGGGTAACCCAACCCCCCGGCAGAAAACACTGATAGCCGAAAAGAGCAGAACTTCAACGGATTATACTGTATTGCATAAAACCAGCTAAACGTTCCTGAGACTTGTAGCAGAAGCATTAGTGGTCTGGGTGACAGAGGGCGGGGGGGGGGGGGGGGGGTGGGGGGGGGGGGGGGGGGGTTATGAGGGGCAGTGGGTCTCAATGAAGCCATGAGCCAAAAGTGTTACAAAAAAAAAATGAAAGCAATATTAAATGACAAAATTTACTAATATCTCAAGAGATACAATTGCGAAAATAATACAAACCAGTTTCATAAACCCTTGAGGACGACGCTAAGAGAGAGAGAGAGAGAGAGAGAGAGAGAGAAAGAGAGAGAGAGAGAGCACTAAAATCGCGTTCATTAATCACTTATTTTTACTTGAACTTTGAAATGTAAAAAACACAACCGTTTTTATAATTAGTCAAAAATTTTCACAAAACATGGCCGCGTCCTTCCCATTACTAAAATCACGAGAGAGAGAGAGAGAGAGAGAGAGAGAGAGAGGAAAGGCTCCGTTTAAGGGCGCCGTAATAGGAACCTGACACCCTTTTGAATCCAATACCCAATATCCGATATCATCATTACAGACCAATGATTTCCGCTAAGAAGGTTTTCTTATTGTTCGAGAATATTCTTCGAGAAAGAAACTACTTTATCAAGAGGTGGGATATGCCGGGTATTATCATCGCCATCTCCGGGGGGAGGGGAGGAGGGAAACTTTAAGAGTGTGCTGAAGTTTTCGATTTACCTTTTTTGTTCGTAAGTTCCTTGTTTAATACTCTCTCTCTCTCTCTCTCTCTCTCTCTCTCTCTCTCTCTCACATAAAAATATATACACATATATACACATATATATATGTGTAATATATACATGTTTATATGTGTAAATACATACATACATACATTTATATATGTATAATATACATGTAATATATAGTATATATATATATATATAATATATATATATATATATATATATATATATATATATATATACACAAGTCTGCATGCACTTATGTGTGTGTACCTAAAATCTATAAGAATTGTATAAACCAAATATAAAGAGCTTCATGTTGTATGCAACAATCAAAACAGCATATACCGGAAATTCCTTTGGTTTTAATCCTATCACGTTCAGCATCGCATTTTTTTTTTTCTTAAACGCTTCTAATTAAATCTGCAGCACAAGACTTTCGAGCTCAGGTTTAATAATTAAGTCTTATCAACGTTCCACAATTTACTGTCGATTATTTCTCCTACTTCTCAATCCAGTTCTTCGGAAAGTCGGTCGCTAATTGGTCAACAAACGGAAAGACTTGGAAAGACGCCCTTTGAACACGGCAAAGGGTTTCAGGGGCTGCCTAACACACTACATCAGAGTCTTCGATGTGAAATCCCACACCTGTATCCGCTCTCCCTCCCTTAGAGGATTCGAGTTCAAACAGCTACCGTCGTTCCCTCACAAACGTAGGCCTCTCCTGCTGTCTGGTTTGGTGGAGGGAGGGCGGGGGTGTGGGTGTGGGGGGGGGGGGGGGGGGTTGTGGGAGTGGCTTTGATTTTAACATTAATGGCGGACAATGCAGGTCGATGGAGTGGGAGGGTCGAAGGGGGTAGAGAAAGAGGAGGAGGAGGAGGAGGAGGAGGAGGAGGAGGAGGAAGGGGTTATTGCCTCCTTAGCTTCCTCTTAAGTCGTTTGATAGGCTGAATAGAATATTTCTGAAAAAAAAATTGAATCTATAATAGTTTTGTTTGTTTATTTGTATGGTGATTTTACGTTGCATGGAACCAGTGGTTATTCAGCAACGGGACCAACGGCTTTACGTGACTTCCAAACCACGTCGAGAGTGAACTTCTATCACCAGAAATATACATCTCTAACCGCTCAGTGGAATGCCCGTGAATCGAACTCGCGGCCGCCGAGGTGGCAGGCCAAGACCATACCGATCACGCCACTGAGGCGCTTTGAATCTATTATCAATAATGTTTTTGACAAGATTCACTATTACCACATTTTACATGAATTTAAGACCAAGCTTAAAAAAAAAAAAAAAAAAAAAAAACACGATATAACTACCAGTTCAGAAAAAGTAAGATATAACAGTTTATCCTGAAATGCAACCATTCATCCTTCGAAAATGTTTTGCAGCCTTAGTTACACAATTCATTCTACTTTTGGGAAGGAAACAAGCGGATTATATTTCCTCACAGGGGCAAACGTCTCAGTTAAATTAATTCGTAAAGAGCGGAAATATTTGTAGATTGTTCCATTTCCATATTGTACGAAGACCATCCAATCAACAAATGCACAAGCCTTCGAGGCAACCAATTCAGCTCAATAATTATTGTGACGTAGGATTCAGCTTTTGGCGAGAGTTATTGCCTCGCTAAGACAAATAACGTCTCTTACTATACCAGAGAAATGTTCCCTACAGTAGATTCACATCAACCGTGCATTTGATGTCTAGGCCAGTTCCTTACGACGCTCCTGATTGGCTGTTGATAAGCCAGTCACGGGGCTGGAAACTCTCAATCTCTCTCGAGAATTCACATCGGCAGGATGTATGTTCCACCTCTCCTGAAATACGTATCCCTCAGGAGAGGTGGAACACAGATCCTACCCATGTGAACTCTCTCGAGAGACTGAGAGTTTCCAGTCCAGTGATTGGGTTATCAACAGCCAATCAGGAGCGTCGTAAGGGATTGGCCTAGACATCAAATGCACGGTTGATGTATATCTTCTATAGTAATCATTATAATACACTTAAAAAGATTTTCGCCGAGTACAACGTCATTTGCCAAGATTTTATTTCTTCTAACATTCTTTTTAATCGGGTTTTCGGTGATGCACTTAAATCTATTGTTATTTTCGAAGCTTCTCGAAACCTCTGTAACACTGAAGGCCAGTTGCCATCTCTGTAATTTATCTTTGGGTGATAGATACCCTTCGTCACACTCGACAGCTGTTTGGTGAAATTTTTTTATCCCTTCTGAGTGATGCACTCGACTGCCAAACTTTGCATCACCTAGAAGTGTTTGGTTTCTTCAAACGTCATTTGCCACGCTTTTTATTTATATGACGATGACGTCACATTTGTTAAGCCTTATATCCCCTTCCAAATGATGCACTTTACCTCAGCTCATGTCCCTCACCAAGCTTTTATGTCTCTTCCGCTCATGTCCCTCACGAAGCATCTTAGCTCCCGTTCTGAGAGATCTTAACTCAGCTCGTCTCTTTTATAGGTTTTTAGCCCTCGTCTGATTAATGTAGTTTACCTCAGCTCATGTCCCTCATAAAGCTTTGTAGCCCCCTCTGAGTGACGCAGATTACCTCAGCTTGAGCCCCCCGTCCCGCACCAGGCTTTTCAGCCCTTCTGAGAGGCACACTTTACCTCAGCTTGTGTCACCCACAAAGCTTTTCAGCCCTCTCTGAGTGACGCTGATTACCTCAGCTCATGTCTCCCACCAAGCTGTTCAGCCCCTTCTGAGTGACGCACTTTACGTCAGCTCGTGTCCCCCACCAAGCTATTTAGCTCCCTCTGAGTGATGCACTTAGTTGCAACTCGGCGCCATTTGCAGATCATCTTCATCAACGAGGGTGAGGACCCAAGGAAAAGGGCCAGAACCGTCACCCTCCCTCCCTTGGGGTCATTTATCACTCGAAGAAGATTCCGCAACAAATCTAATGATAACCATTTATCATCGGAGATGCTTGTTTTGTAAACATGGAGGGGATGCTGCCAGAGGCGCCCTTGGTGCTTCTTTTCTTCTCATCTCACGCGAGATGCATTTTGTCACCTGTTCCTTGGCGTATGGTCGTTCGCTCGCGGTTTTGGTATCCGCATCACTACTTTTGTTTACCTTTGGATGGAAGACACACTAATATCTCTTGGAATCTTTCTTTAAAAAAAAAATTGTTTACCTTTGCATGGAGAACACACCAAAATATCTTTGAATCTTTTTTTTTGTATCTTAAAAAAATTTGTTTACCTTTAGATGGAGGACACACTAATATCTCTATGAATCTTTTTTGTTATCTTAAAAAGAAATTGTTTACTTTTGCATGGAGGGCACACTAATATCTTTTTGAATCTTTTTTTTTTTTATCTAAAAAACTTTTTTACCTTTGCATGGAGGACACACTAATATCTTTTTGAATCTTTTTTTTTTTATCTAAAAAACTTTTGTACCTTTGCATGGAGGACACACTAATATCTCTTTGAATCTTTTTTTTTTTTTTTTAATCTTAAAAAGAAATTGTTTACCTTTGGATGGAGGACACACTAATATCTCTATGAATCTTTTTTTTTTTTTAATCTTAAAAAGAAATTGTTTACCTTTTGGATGGAGGACACACTAATATCTCTATGAATCTTTTTTTTTTTTTTTTTTTTTTTTAAATCTTAAAAAGAAATTGTTTACCTTTGGATGGAGGACACACTATATCTCTATGAATCTATATATGTTATCTTAAAAATAAATGTTTTACCTTTGGAGGAGGACACACAATAATCTCTTTGAATCTTTTTTTTTTATCTTAAAAAGAAATTGTTTACCTTTGCATGGAGGACACACTAATATCTCTTTGAATCTTTTTTTTTTAATCTTAAAAAGAAATTGTTTACCTTTGCATGGAGGACACACTAATATCTCTTTGAATCTTTTTTTTTAATCTTAAAAATAAATTGTTTACCTTTGGATGGAGGACACACTAATATCTCTATAAATCTTTTTTTTTATCTTAAAAAGAAATTGTTTACCTTTTCACGGAGGACACACTAATATCTCTTTGAATCTTCTTTTTTTTTTTTAATCTTCAAAAAGAAAAAAGTATATCAGCACCGCACGCGTCTATTGTATTAATGATTGTTCTCAGCTTTAAAGGTACGTTTAAATCTGGAGTTTCATCTTTTCTTCATTTTGAAATCACCTCTAGAATTCTCTCTCTCTCTCTCTCTCAACCCCTTAGTCTCTTAATGAAATGTATAATTTTATCATATACAATATGGCCCACAATCGAATTGCAGCATTATGTTATTACAGGATTGTTGGCGTTATTTAGGGCTTTTACTATGACAAAATTATGGCTCTAAGGAATAAACTGAAGAATGCATAAAATATTTCGATAATTTTTATGTACCTTTTTCACGGTTAAATAATTTCACCAAATCATGTATTATTTTACTGATGATCGCAGTTGTTGGTAAGATATTTCAAAGGAAGATATTGATCGTTTCACTTGAGTACTTTCAAGTTAGTCTTCCCGTATTGAGCACTTTCACGTTACAGTTTCCCCGTCTTGAGCACTTTCAAGTTAGTCTCCCCTTCTTGAGCACTTACAAGTTAGACTTCCCGTCTTGTTCACTTTCAAGATAGTCCTCCCGTCTTGAGCACTTTCATGTTAGACTTCCTGTCTTGAGCACTTTATGGTTACGTCTGCCCGTCCTGAGCACTTTCAGATTACGGTCTCCCCTTCTTAAGCACTTTCAGATTTCAGTTTTCCCTTCTTGGGCACTTTCAGATTATGGTTTTCCATCCTATGCACTTACAGATTATGACCTTCCCATCCTGAGCACTTTCACATTATGAGCCGTCCCCTTCCCACCTGAGCACCTTTCCACCAGTTATTAACCTTCCCTCCTGACACGTTAAACGGAGGAAAAGGCAAAAAGGAGCCCACCCGTTTAAAAGTTATAACCTTCCCATCCATTGAGCCAATGGCACATTAGGAACCTTCCCATCCTGAGCACTTTCACATTATGACCCTTCCCATCCAATTTCCTTGAGCCACCGTTTCAGAATTAATGACCCACCCGCCATTTCCAGTTAGCCCACCTTTCCTTTCGATTATGACCTTCCCATCCCGGATTTCACTTATTCCACCCATTATGACCTTCCTTCCATCCTGAGCACTTTCACATTATTTGACCTTCCCATCCTGAGCACTTACATTAGACCTTCCATCCACCGCACTTGTCACCCTTTCCATGACCTTGCATTTACCGCATAGGCACTTTCACATTATGACCTTCCCATCCAGAAGCAGGCCTTTCCTGCATTATGAGACTTTCCCGTCCTGAGCACTTTCAGATTATGGACCTTCCATCCTGAGACAACCCTTTCAGATTTATGACCTTCCCATCCCGGCACTTTCCCAGATTTATGACCAGCTTTCATTCCGATTCATTTCAGATTTGTTAGGACCTTCCCATCCGAGCCACTTTCAAGATTAAGCTTGCCCATCCCGAGCACTTTCAGATTATGACTTCCATCCTGAGAACCTTCACCCATTATAAAACCTTCCCATCCTGAGCACTTTCACATTATGACTTCCCATCCTGAGCACCCTTTCCCAGATTATGACCTCCCCATCCCGGAGCACTTTCAATTATGACCTTCCCATCCGAGCACTTTCAGATTAGACCTTCCCATCCCGACACTTTCAGATTATGACCTTTCCCATCCAGAGCACTTTCAGATTAGGCCTTCCCTCCTTGAGCAATTTCCCAATTATGACCTCCCAGCCAGGGACTTTCAATTATGACCTTCCCATCCCGAGCACTTTCGATTATGACCTTCCCATCCCGAGCACTGTCAGATTATGACCTTCCCATCCGAGCACTTTCAGATTATGACAACCTTTCCCATCCTGGCCCAGCACTTTCACATTATGACCTTCCCTCATCCTGGAGCCAATTTTCACAATTATGAAACTTCATCTGAGCACTTTCAGATTATGACCTTACCATCCATCCCGAGCACTTTTCACATTATGACCTTCCATGGGCACTTTAAGATTATGGACCTTCCCATCCCGAGCACTTTCAGATTATGACCTTCCATCCCGAGCACTTTCCAGATTATGACCTTCCCATCCAGAGCACTTTAACATATGCCTTTCCCATCCAGAGCACTTTACATTATGACCTTCCATCCCTGAGCACCTTTCCATTATTGACCTTCCCATCCTGCACTTCAGATTATGACCTCCATCCCGAGCACTTTCAGATTAGACTTACATCCCTGAGCCTTCGATAGAACCTTCCCATCCAGAGCACTTTCAGATTATGACCTTCCATCCAGATACTTTTAGATTATGCCTTTCCATTCCAGCACTTTCATTAGACCTTCCCATCCCGAGCACAGATTATGACCTTCCCATCCTGAACAACTTTCAGATTAGACCTTCCCCATTTCCTGAGCACTTTCCACATGACCGTTCCATCCCGAGCACTTTTAGATTATGACCTTCCCCATCCAGAGCACTTTCAGATTATGACATTCCATCCAGAGCACTTTCAGATTATGACCTTCCCATCCCGAGCACTTTCAGATTATGACCTTCCCATCCTGAGCACTTTCACATTATGACCTTCCCATCCAGAGCACTTTCAGATTATGACCTTCCCATCCCGAGCACTTTCACATTATGACCTTCCCATCCTGAGCACTTTCAGATTATGACCTTCCCATCCTGAGCACTTTCAGATTATGACCTTCCCATCCAGAGCACTTTCAGATTATGACCTTCCCATCCTGAGCACTTTCAGATTATGACCTTCCCATCCAGAGCACTTTCGGATTATGACCTTCCCATCCTGAGCACTTTCGGATTATGACTTTCCCATCCCGAGCACTTTCAGATTATGACCTTCCCATCCAGAGCACTTTCGGATTATGACCTTCCCATCCTGAGCACTTTCAGATTATGACCTTCCCATTCAGAGCACTTTCAGATTATGACCTTCCCATCCTGAGCACTTTCAGATTATGACCTTCCCATCCTGAGTACTTTCACAT
Source organism: Macrobrachium nipponense (assembly GCF_015104395.2). Lineage (NCBI taxonomy): Eukaryota > Metazoa > Arthropoda > Malacostraca > Decapoda > Palaemonidae > Macrobrachium > Macrobrachium nipponense. The sequence goes on from NC_061088.1 coordinate 74,810,681, forward strand.
TATGACCTTCCCATCCAGAGCACTTTCAGATTATGACCTTCCCATCCTGAGTACTTTCACATTATGACCTTCCCATCCAGAGCACTTTCAGATTATGACCTTCCCATCCAGAGCACTTTCAGATTATGACCTTCCCATCCTGAGTACTTTCACATTATGACCTTCCCATCCAGAGCACTTTCAGATTATGACCTTCCCATCCTGAGTACTTTCAGATTTTGACCTTCCCATCCAGAGCACTTTCAGATTATGACCTTCCCATCAGAGCACTTTCAGTTATTAGACCTTCCCATCCTGAGTACTTTCACATTATGACCTTCCCATCCAGAGCACTTTCAGATTATGACCTTCCCATCCTGAGCACTTTCAGATTTTGACCTTCCCATCCAGAGCACTTTCAGATTATGACCTTCCCATCCTGAGCACTTTCAGATTATGACCTTCCCATCCAGAGCACTTTCAGATTATGACCTTCCCATCCAGAGCACTTTCAGATTATGACCTTCCCATCCAGAGCACTTTCAGATTATGACCTTCCCATCCAGAGCACTTTCAGATTATGACCTTCCCATCCAGAGCACTTTCAGATTATGACCTTCCCATCCAGAGCACTTTCAGATTACGGTGTCCCCTTCTTGAGCAGTTTCAGATGACGTTCTTATCCTCTTTTGCACTATTTCAAATCACAGTCTACTCCCCCAAAATGTGTTTGAAGTATCGTAGCTATTGTTGTCAAGTGGTATCGAAACGGAAGATAATCTTACCAGCATTTGTGATAATTTTCCATTAGCGTACTACATTGTACTGCTGATTGATCGGCAATCACTTTACACTAGGATCACTACGTGGCATAGCGGGACAGAAAATGTCGATAGTTGAAATTTGTTATCGAATGCGTTACCGCGTATGACCACGTCCAAGCATCTAACTCGATTCAAATATGGGATAGAACAGAGACACAGTTGTCCGTCACTGTGGAAAAACAAAATACAATTATGATACTATAATGGATTATAAGATCATTTTTATGGATCAAAGGCGATATGGACAATAAACATGATTTCCTCGAGTCTAAGTACATAGATATAAAATCTTGGAGATTTGGCAATTTTGGTTGATCTTATGAGGTAGAGAACTGTTAGAATTTTATCCAATAAAATTTAGACGAATTAAAAGGTAAATATCAGTCAGAAACTGCATCTCTAGCCATTAAAAAAGAAAAAAAAGTCAGTGTATTCTTGGGAAACTTGCCAGTACTTTGTCATATCAACATAAAAACTTAGCATTAACTTTACTAAGGCTACCCATGATAAATTTGGCGTCAGGATTATGGTTTATATATGATCATCAAGTATAGGAATATTCTATATGCATTTAGAAAATATCAGTGATAATTCACGTATATATATATGAATGTCAAAGAACCTGTACAGCAGCTATGGCGTCCTTCTGGAGATCAGACCATACCTCCGAGAGAGAGAGAGAGAGAGAGAGAGAGAGAGAGGTAAATTATACTGTGCATCTTCGCCTAACACAAGCGACACTCAAGAAAAAAATTTAAGATGGCAATGACTGAGATTATTCCTACTTACGCAAGAGAACTGCATTGAAAGAGAGAGAGAGAGAGAGAGAGAGAGAGAAGAGAAGAGATAAATTACGGAAAAATAGTACTTCTGAACCGGCTTCGGAAAAACAGGGTCAGCTTTAAGCACATCCATACCTGTTCATGACGGGTCTTTTGTGCAGGTAAATGGGACATCACAATTCGTGAGCGCCGCTCGCTCGACTGTCGCCGGCGAGCGACGGGGGAGGATGGAGGAGGCAGGAGGGATGGGAGGGGGGAAGGATGGAAGGGGAGGGGGAGGAGTGGAAGGGGGTTGGGAAGGGGGGAGGGGATACGGGAATCACGCACAAATGAGAATCTCTGATGAGTGGTTCGGGAATCAACATACTAAGAGAGAGAAAAAAAAGGAGCTGGTGGCTCCGTAGACGGGAGTTTCTTTTTGTTACTTTGTAGCCCGAAGATTTTTTTTTATAACTTCAATTACTTTCGTGTTCAGTGGGAGAGATATAATAATAGAAATAAAATAATGAAACTGATAGACGTGGCTGTCTTAGGTTAAGTTTTCGCATAAGGGCGGAAATAGTTATGTGAGATGATTTCTATTATTAATGTTCATTTATCTTGATTTCATGAAATAATGGACGTGACTGATAAATCAGCATTAATACACACACACACACATATATATATATATATATAGTTATT